>NC_082656.1:17403257-17706287 GCF_028023285.1 Balaenoptera ricei | reverse complement strand
CAGTCTTTCTAAGTTTTTCCTGGACCAAGAGACCCTTCTCATATCTAAGAAATCCTTTGCCATTCTAGGATACTGTAATTTGGCTAATAAGTTATATGTTCCTTCCCACCCTTGCTCATCTCACTTATCCCCTTCCTGGGTTCCTCACCTTGGTCCTGTCCTTTCAGCTTTTGCTTTTTTCAGAGGACAGCACCCACCGTTTTGTCTACTATTCACTGTGACCCCTTAAATTCCCTTCTCTTGGGTGCTCTTCCATGTCTTTTTTGTATTTCTCTAACAGCAAGCTTGTAGGCTCAGGTTGTAAAGGCATATATTTCCCTCCTTCAGCTCCATGTGATCAGTCGGATTTGCCTTACTGTCAGCTCTTTTGGTTGAAGACCTGAAAACTCTGAGTTTGCCCTCTCCTGAGATTCTCTCTTTTGCTCATGGAGAACCAATAGAAGCTGAATAGAGTCAGGAATTTTCTGGCCTCCTGCAATTGTTCTTTCATGTAGGAAATATTTGTGGAGTCCCTTCTTTATGCAAGAGTGTCCTCAGTGCTGGGGATACAGAGGCCCTGTCCCGAAGGGGCTTGCATGCTTGTGTGGAAGATAGACATAGTGACACAGCCTACTCTCTGTGGAATACCAGTATGCTACGGTGGAGTTGGAGGAGGGTTGTGTGGGATGCTCGGTCCCACACAGAGAATGGACCACCTAATTCAGCAGGGGAGAGGTGTCAGGGAAAGTGTCACCCAAAAGTCCTAGTTGAACTGAGTTCTGAAGCATGATGAGGTGCTCACCAGGCAAAGTCAGCCAGGGCCTTCTTGGTGGAGGGAGCAGCACAGGCAAAAGCTCAGAAGTATGAAAGAGGATTGATGATGTCCAGTCTGTTTATGAACCTTGTTAAAGATCAGATAGTCTTGCCTATATGCATTTCTTGCCAGCCCTATAAGCAGAATGTGCTTGGAGTGGGTTATCAGGAAAGGTTAATGCCTGTATAGCTGGTGTGGGGCTTGGGTGGGGAAGGGTGAATCACTTGGAAGTTTTGTGCACTGTGACAAGGCTCTTAAAGGATCCCTGGGGTTTTTGCAGAGGAGAAAGTGCTTAAAGGCAGATTTTGCCGCCAACGGTGAGACAGTAAATGGTTTCACTGGGACCAATACTGGGACATTTTGACAGCCCTCTTTATTGGGCTTGGGGCTCTTTGGCTATCCAGTACCTTTGTGACTCTCCTTTCAAATGCCCAAGAGAGGTTAAGATGAAAATATAGGGCTTTTGAGCACTTCAATGTGATTTCAATTGCTTTTTAATTTTTAATAAAACTTTTAATAAAGTTGTGCTTTAAGAGCCACAGGGATCAAAAGATTCCAATTAATAGGGAGTCCAATATTATAGTACTGGGAGATAGATGGGTTTAACAAGCCTGTGGTACATCTCTTCAAATAAGTGCAATAAATGGTTCTGTTGGAATGGGAAGAAAGGGAGGGTGCCTACATACATGCATATATCTTTTTATTTTTCTGTGTAGCCAGTAATTTCACTCTTTGGAAGTAATTGCTGAGCTTCTGGCATCTTTGACTAATACCCTTTTCATATGATAGCTACAAGGCTCCAAAGACAATACAGACATCTGAGCCAAACATTTTTCTCTTTCGTTTGCAAGAAATTGAACTGACAGATATACCTGTCTCTTTTGGTTCCAAGAAAATGTCTTGTTAGAAATGTGTGAAAATATATTATATGACAGTTGCTGAAAATGTTTCAGATGCAGCAATAAATTGATTGTGGTTTTGGGACCAGATGTGCACCATGTTTAGAATTTATTGTGTGTCTCCATATTCTAGCTCGGTGCTTAAGTAAACAGAAAGAAGTACTTTGCTTTTCAGTGGAACTCCTTGTGTGAATGGATGACATTTCCCCCCCCCCCCATTTAGTGATAGGAAATGATAGAAATCATGCAAACTGGAAATACTCACTCTCCTCACATCCACTGTGTAACAGACAGGACTCAAATTAAGGGCCTGTTATTTTGTTCTGACTCCTGAGGTTAACAGTGAGACTTAACCAGCAAATGACCATAGCTTAACTGTGCAGCATTTTTGAGCTCACATACAAACTAAAGAAATGTTTTTCCTATCTTATCATAGTATTTTATATTCCTGTCTTGTGATTTAATGTGTGATAGGACCTAATCAGAACTCAGTTAGTTAGAAAGCCTGAAGGAGATATCTTTTTATTGCATATCCCTGCAGACTCAAGGAAGCCTCTTTTCAAGGTGTTAAGACATGATTTTCTATGTGTGTTCAATAAAATATCTTTCTCATATGGAAATGATCTGTGTGTTGTGACTGGTTGGTTTTTTATGCTATCTCATTTTCCAGTTCAATTCTAGAGGCACGTTGTCTTGAATGGTTAAAGATGTCTCTCATTTCCTCACCAACTGAGATTATGTGTCTAGCTTTTTGTTAATTCTAGACATTTCAACAGTTGCTGCTGATCACATCCCAAGTCACTGTGCTAGGCAATCAGTGGACCTGGGAACCAGTGTAGGAAATGGTCTTGCCCTCAGGAAAGCCATTAGAGGGTTCACGAAGGGCAGGAAGGCCAAGAGCTTCACATTTGAGACCTCATTTAATGGATGGCAACCTTCAACTTTGCAAGGAGGTGTTTATTTCTTCATTTTACAAATAATAAAACTGGGCCTCACATAGCTCAAAAATTAAGCTCCAGAGCCAACAGATGCTTGACTTCAGAGCCCACACCCTCTCTCCAGCTCACTGGCTGGCTGGTTGGAGAGTCAAGATAACACTGAATACCAGGTTAGAAAAATTTTGAATAAAGGCTAACAAAGGTGCTATAGCATTAAAATACCACGTGGATTAAAGAAGGATCTCTGTGCACCCCCTAGTCAGTGAAGGCTTTCTGGAAGAGCATCTGAGCTGTGATTGGAAGTCTGGAAAGATGAGGGTGAAATCACAGGTGCAAAGATATTGAGGGGATGAGCTTGCTGTGGTGTTGACAGGCTACATCAGGTAGCTGTGGAGCTGGGCTGCAGTGGGCAAGCAGGAGAGGTACAGGGTGGGGGCCTATGATACAGGACCCTGGGTGCGGAACGGAGGGGTTTAGACCCTTGTGAGAAACTCTGTGTGTGTGTGTGTGTACACGTGCACTTCCAGAGAAATTTTTTAAATGTGGAGGTAAAGTGCCATTTAACTGAAAACTGCAGCATCTGGGGGCTATACAATGTTAAACTTTTCCTTGCAGCAAGAAAAATAGTGTTTTAATAATGAGGAGAATGTCACGTTTCTTTTTCCCACCAGGGAATAAAATAAGTCAACCTCTTTGCTGAACTGAAAGCGTCTGAGAATTGTTGGCAAAATGAACAAATTTTCTTTGAGTCTCAGTGAGAGAAGGAGGAAACTGGAGAGGGGGCAATGGGGCACATGAAGGAGGACAGGAGTGCAGACCACCGTAGTCTGGCAGTTCCTCTGATGTTCTGGAGATGCCTGGACACTAAGAGGCAGATGAAAATATAAAAGAAAGAAAATCCAAAGGGAAAGGCTGATGAGCCCAGAGAGCATCAGGGAGCATGTGGGTCTGCTCTTTGGACCTGGGGGAAGAACCGGCATTTGGGAGGGTCTTATCTTCTCTCCCAGAGAATATAACGTTTTAAATGTTTCCAACAAATATTTTTTGTCCCAGGCAGGCACTGCAGCATAAAGCCCCCCTTTTTCCTTTGTGTTTATAGAGAGATACAGAGCAATATTTTGTACAGTTTTAAAGGTGATTATGACATGTGAGAAAGGCGTGTGATTTTATAACTAGGCAGAAGAAAAAAATCTAAGAGGTGTGGGTGACTTAAGAATTCCTTTGTAGTAATCACGTTGCCTATCTATTGATAACCCTGTTTCAAACATGGAATCTAAATTTAAGAGAAAGGGGCACACAAGTCACACCTGTATTTTTCTGGTGGTTTGAAAGAAGGTATGGGAGTTTTGTCAAATGTTTGAAAACTTAATATGAAATTTTCAGTGTGTACATAATCATTTATGTGGTGGAAGATTGGCTAGATGCTGAGGATATGAAGAGGAAGTCCAGGGAGCTTGCAGTCCCTTGAGGGAGGCAGAGAAATATGTATACGAAGTGATTGGTACTACAATATATATATAAAGAGTGGTGAAAATATAGAAGAGGAGTGATTCACACAGTCTAGGTAGACCAGCGAAGGCACTATCGAGAAGATGACAGTTGAGTGGGTTTTGCAGTGTTGATAGGAGTTTGGGTGAAGAGAGGTGAAATAAAGGAGAATGGTGAGGAGCATCATAAGCAGAGAAATATACAAATAAAAACTCAAGCAGAAAAACATGGTCCTAAAGGATACTTGCACCCCAGTGTTCATTGCAGCACTGTTTACAATAGCCAAGACATGGAAGCAACCTAAATGTCCACTGACAGAGGAATGGATAAAGAAGCTGTGGTACGTATATACAATGGAATATTACTCAGCCATTAAAAGAATGAAATAATTCCATTTGCAGCAACATGGATGCACCTAGAGATTGTCATACTGAGTGAAGTAAGTCAGATAGAGAAAGAGAAATATCGTATGTACAGGATCTAAAAAGAAATGATACAAAAGAACTTATTTACAAAACAGAAACAGACTCACAGACTTAGAGAAGGAACTTATGGTTACCAGGGGGGAAGGATGGGGAGAAGGAATAGTTAAGGAGTATGGGATGGACATGTACACATTACTATATTTAAAATGGATAACCAACAAGGACCTCCTGTATAGCACAGGGAACTCTGCTCAATGTTATGTGGCAGCTTGGATGGGAGGGGAGTTTGAGGGAGAATGGATACATGTATATGTATGGCTGAGTTGCTTTGCTATGCACCTGAAACTATTACAACATTGTTCATTGGCTATATCCAATATGAAATAAAAAGTTTTAAAAAAAAACTCAAGCATGTTAAGGTGTACCATCTACTTAGAGAACTAACAATAAGGCAACAAGGGTGGTGCATGATGTACAGGAAGGAAAGAATGATAAGAAATAGGGTTGCAAGGATAGATTAGAGACAGATTTCAACAGCCTTAAATACCTTGCTGAGAAGTTTGAACTTTATTCCTTAGAGTAGTGCTTCTCAAGGCTTTTTGTTTGTTTGTTTGATTTTATTTTTTTGCATGAGGTTCCTTCCTTCCTTCCCTCCCTCCCTTCCCCTTCCTTCCTTCCTTCCTTCCATCCTCCTTCCCTCCCTCCCTTCTTTCTTTCTTTCTTTCTTTCTTCCTTCCTTTCTTCCTTCCTTCCTTCCTTCCTTCCTTTCCTCCCTCCCTCCCTTCCTCCCTCCCTCCCTTCTTTCTCTCACTTTCTTTCTTTCTTTCCTTCCTTCTTTCTTTCTTGCTTGCTTTCTTTTTCTTTCTTTCTTCTTTCTTTCCCTCTCTCCCTTCCTTCCTTCCTCCCTCTCTCCCTCCCTCCTTCCCTCCCTCCCTCCCTCCCTTCCATCCCTCCTTCCTTCCTTCCTTCCTTCCTTCCTCCTGCAAGATACTCTGGAAGAAAAGGGTTCTATGGTCATAAGTTTGGGAGAGATGCTGTAAATATGCACCCTTCCTCTTGGATATGCACAATATTTTCACTACATGAACACATTTTAGCATTGCTAAAAGCCACATAAGCTCAAATAACAAGCCCTGAGAATTCCTGAAAAAACAACACAACCAAATGGTCTAACTCTGTTTTACCCTTTGCTTCCCATTTATGTTAACACAAGGTCCCCTATTCATGTAATACCTTCTCAGATTCCCTGAAACTAATATCCCCCAAACTAGACCAGGAAATGACACTGGGGAACCACTGAGATTTTTTAGCAGGAGGGGCATTTAATCTGGAATGCACTGGAGGAAGGGAACTGGTGCCAGCGTGGAGGCTGGAAGGGTGGTAGACCCAGCACTGGGACAGAATGCGGAAAGCTGCACCTAATCCCAGTAAGTTCTCTGTCATAAGAACTTACTTTGTGCTGTAATTTCCATCTCCTCCACTGACCTATGACCTCCTTGTGTTAGTTATTTTGCATCCCATGCCCAATACACAGTAGATTCGGAATAAGTCTATGTTAAAGGAGTCAAGGGAAGAGTGAGCTACTGGAGTTGTTTAGTTAAGAGATACTGATGAAGGTATGAGCCTCTTAGAAAAGGCAAGATTCTTTGAGGCTAGAAAATAAGAAAAAGCAAATGCCTAAGTCAGGTTTAGACATAGCTCTCACTCTTGATATTGACTCTGATAAAGCAGTATGACTATTTTTTCTTAATTTTTATTAGATGCGGTATTTCACATGGATGTATTTTCTGTAAACCACCAATAAGTTCTTTTGTCCACATTGAAATGTTTTACCTGTTCTTATGAGAGAAAATATAAAAGGAAAAGTGTTATTTAATATATTTATGAAGATGGAGAAGTACAACAAGGAAGATAAATTATGAGCCTTTTGGTGTGGACTGACAGTTATTTTAGCAGGTAAAAGACATGTTTTCTTAATGTTTATCACAACTTTTATAGAAAAGGCAAAACAAGGAAAGAGGGCAAATCTCCATTAACAATTTACTTTCTCCCAGATTTCACAATGCGAGACTTACTCTAAAGGCAAATCTTAAAGAAAACTAGATAAATGGTTCATCATACATCATCACCATTATCACATGTGAAATGGCAGAATCACAGAGCCATCAATTTTGCTGAAGATTAGAGATACTTCTCTGCAGCTTGGCCAACACCATCTAGAGGAAATGGACAGTGAAATCAAGGCCTATGGCCAGAACAAAGCTTTGTGAGGCTGTAGGGTCCTCATGCACTGTGGTGGGCCAATATTTTGAAATATCAGCTGAGGATTGTTCTACTATTTCCTTGGGTTGCTTGGTTCTGGCTTCCATTTAGTACACTAGGCTGGTCTAGTTTTATTGCCTTAGGGAAGGTAGGTCGTAGAGCAAGCACAAGATATGAAGTCAGTCTTGGCTTTTGGGTTCTAAAATCCTAGCTCCTTCAGGAGAGAGAAGAACCTCAGGGCATGAGTAATAGATGAGCTAGAATATCACAGGGAGGGTCAGCTTCCCACCATGAGGGGAACAAGAGTCCATGGAGCAGGAAGCATCAGGGAGTTGTGGGAGCACATTTGGGAGCTTTGGTATGGATAACCCCTGAGAAAGAGAGCTGGCGCCCAGTCCTTACCCACGTCAAGCCCTGGGTAGGTGTGACTACAGAGCCCCAGATAGATTTGTCGGAACTGGATGCACACAGGACGTGCACCTCGCTGGTGGTGCTCAGAGGGGAAATGACTGTAGGGGAGGAAGAGCCTTAGCATCAGTTTCTCATGGCCCAGTGGGGCGGGAAGAATGATTCTCTGAGCCAAGTGGATGAGTTCTTGGATGACCCCACAGTTGCTCTCTGCCCAGCATGGTATGGAGCAGTAAGTGAATTCCTGGGCACAAGAGAGGCGCACAGAAGAAGCAAAAGCAGAGGCATCGATGGGAATGTGGGCTGGGCAGCAGTGAACTTGTTGCATGGTAACCAGGGCCAGGGGCCCAGGGGGCATCTCAACAGATGCCGCTGTGGAAAGCAAATGACGATGACTGGGAACTCAATGTCCATCACCCCCATCCCTGCCTCCTTGTTACCACTCAACCTCCCCCCACCCCACTAGAATCCTGAAATGAGTGGACTAAGCTTCTTCTACCCCTGCAACAAGGGCTCTCAAAATAGAAATTCAGTTGTGGTATAGAAAAATAAAGTCACATTGCTTACACGCATGACTCTAGGGAGCGAGATTCAAGCCTGCTTTTTGTATAATGAGGAGAAATTCCATTTGATGATGTCTAGTCAAGAATGGGCACTTCTCTGTCCTGCAGAGATCAGAATGCCCTTAAACTCAGGCCAATACAAAGAAGGGTCTGTTGAAAGGATACACAAAAAAATCTCTTAGAAACCAAGGGCAGAGTAGTGTAGATGGGTCTGAGGGGATTCTTGGAAAGTGGAAGATGAGGTTCTACTGTAACTAAGGGGCTGCATGAGCTCTTTAATCTCTCCCTGAGTGCCCTTCCCCTCCCTCCCTCTTCTTTCCTCACTTTGCCTGCCTCCCCAGCCTGGGCAGTCTGTGACGGCCCTGGCCCAGGTCTCATGCCTGTGCAGCCACCCCATTAAGTAGCTGACAGTCTACTGTCCACACAGCAAGAATCTGATTGGTTCTCTTTGGTGAGGTGTCTGCTGTTGGTCCAATCACTGGCCGGCTGTTGGTGAAGTCACAAGCCACATTTAGATCATCAAGAGCAGGGATGCCATATCAGATGTTCATGGTGATCAGAAGGAGATTACCTTGTCAGCTTGGGTTGTTCCTGGTTAGTACAGTGGTTTAGAGGATGTGCTTTGATGTTCAACAGACTGCGTTCAGATCTCAACTCTGCTTATAAAATGCGACGTTGGTAGAGTTACTTGATTTCTCTAAGTCTCGGTGTCTTCACTGATAAAGTGGGGATGATCATTTCTATCGTACAGGGATTCTTATAAGGATTACAGGATTCAGTGCATTTAAGGAATTCAGGCCAGTGTCTGGTGCTCCACAAATACCTTATAAGTGCCAGATATCATCAATTCTATTATTAGTGATAATAAACCATATAAATTATGCAGTCATGAAATGTTGACCCATTATATGAAAAGCATTTATTTATATGCATTCAAGGTAATTACTATGTGTTTGGTTAAGATCTATGGAGTTAAAATTAAAATCAGAATCACGATGTTATGCCAGAATTGATACTGGTAATAATTAATGACAATTACAATGACATTGATGATGAAAGAATAAACCTGGATAAAATTTCGTGTGGTGTAAGTATGCACATATGTATTATATCTAATTTGGATTTTATTTAAAAATCTTTGTCCTAATGGCTTTTTCCTTATCGTCTTGACCCTATTGTGACATCTAGCAAGATGTGATCTTTTTCAAGATACATGTTTCATAAACAAAATGTATGTTTATATCTGACTGTACCCAAGCTGCTAATTATGGGCATCTCTTTCTATAGCTCACTATTAATCATTCATGTCTTTGGGGTTATATAGAAAACAATTTATGTTACAAAATAAAATCCTCCCTCAAAAATGTTTGCCCTGGGAGTGAGGAGAGAGGAAATCACAAACTGTTATTATTTTCCCTCAGATGGATCTAAATATTAACATTCCCTTAGCTTTAAAGATTATTTTTATGCCGCTCCTTTATAAACAATCGAAATACACTCACTCTTCTGTTGTCTGGGGTTCTGTCTGCAGCATACCCAAACAACCAAGCTAAAAAAAATGAGAAAATCAATTCAACAGGTTATTTGGCATTGCATGCAGAAAATAAATATGTTCGAATAGCTTAAAACATTTTAAAAAGCACAGCATATAGTAAACTGATTTGAATGTTAAACACAGACTAAGGATCCCTTGCACAGTGGAGAAGTTTCTAGATTTCATTGCAGCTGTGTTAACTACCCAGCTTCTAGGAGGACAGCAGCAGCATAATAGGAAGAACTGGAGAAAGAGGAGGAGGAAGCTAGTATGTTAATAACAGCAGAAGTAGCTGTAGTAGTAGTAGTTGTAATGATAATAGTTAACGCTATGGGCAGACAATGTTCTAGGCACTTTGTGTATTGTAGCAGTCACTCTTTACAGCAACCTTAAGAGATGGCACTGTTATTTCCCCATGTTCCTGAAAACTGAGACTTCAAGGAGTGAAGTACCTAGTGGAGGAATCAAGATCAGAAAAACAAGAACAATGATTGACACTGATGGAATGTTTCATGTTTCTTAGCTATTGATGTGCATTACCCCACTGAATTCTCACAGCAATCCTAGGAAGTAGCCTTCTTTATTATGCCCAGTGAACACAGGAGGACACTGAAGCTTGGAGGCTTGACTAATCAAATGGCAGACAAGGGACTGAGACCAGGGATCTAAAGCCACAGCTGGAAACTGGCCTTCCATTTTGGGGTTTAGAAGTAGTGTCTTGTTGGTTCTGCTTGGACTGATTTGTTGAGAGAGAAGGAGAGTCCTGTGCCTAGAGATTCCCTCAGGACACCACTCTCCCTGATAACAGGTTTTCCTTGAGCTGCTCTCTCCTACTGCCTGGGTGGAAACAGGTGCTCTTCTGCTGAGGGACCCTGATGGGACCCCCACTGCTGAAGGTGAGGCAGTAGGGTAAGGCAAGTGAGGTGCTTGCCTGGGGCACAAAATTAAGGGCCCACCAAAAATTCAATAATCAAGATAAATAACATTTTAATGTATTTTAAACTATGAAAATAATAACTATTTAAGATAAATATTTTTGAAAAATCTATATCTGAACAAATTATCAATATTTAAAATAAAGACAGGATCAGTGTGGCCCTGGGTCATCTGGTACCAGGCCCCTGGATGGAAACAGACAGGAGGGTGAGCCCGATGCTGGCCATCTGCTCATGGCCACCCCGGCTGTCCTCACTCCCACAGGGCCTTCTTGGGCCCTTTATAACATTTTGGCCCCTCAGTCCACCTCTCTACACCACTGCACACGCAGGCCTCCTGTACAGAGTCACCATGAAGGAGAGGAACCTGTGTGGTGGTGCTTCTGTAGGCAACACCAAAACAATATGTCTTTATTCAATGCTATTTTTAAAATTGAGGATGGCATTTTCCAATGATATGCTAAAAATGTTAAGCCTCTTCTCTTCGAACTTTTCTCTCCAAAACTCAACTAAGGGAGCTGTTTTAGAAAGAGACAGTCAATGCCTTTCCAATTTTAGATCCGTGTGTTGGACCACTCTTAGTTTCTCTTTTCTTATTTACTACTTGGGGTGTCAACTTAAGAAAACACTGGCTCTCCTGCTGGCACGTCAGCTGGGACACACGTGTCCTGCTGATCTCTTCCAAAAGCATTGAGGAATTGTCTGGTTCCAGTGGCCTTGGGCTTTGAGGACTCAACCCAGCATTCATGATTTTGAATACGAATATGACTGCTTCCCACCCCAGAAGACATTTTATTTATTATTTTAAAAATATTTTCTTTGGGCTTCTTTAATCCTAGGGGACATTTGCTTGATGAATAGCAAGTAAGTTCCCTAACCAGACTGTTGTTATAAATACCCATGGCATTAATTCAAACCATTCGCATCGGAAACTTTTTTTTCTGGAGGAAAAAGGGTGGCTGACTTAACCTCAACATTTGGGACATGATTTTCCCTAAAATAACCACAACATCCATCATTTTTTTTTCCTGCTGGTGTGTCAATTTTTTAATGAGAGTCTGGGTCCCTCCAGTACCTTTGGTCTCCATAGTAACAATTCCATGTGTTTATTCTGGCTTACTGAAATAAAACACTGAGGAAAAGGTCAGTGACTCATTTTTGATTGGGGGTTGCTCTAATTAGAGGATGATTATTTAAAAGCTGATCACTAACACAAAGATACTATGTGCTTAGAAATAAGATCCATGGCAAGGATTTTAAATGACAAATTATACAACTTTTAGATAGTGAGATGCTTCCAAACTCTGGCTGTTTCTTCACAGGTGCAGGTGTTTTCAAGATTATTATTGTTTCACCCATGTATAACCAACCTTGACTTCCTGCCATTCCTTCCTGGTACCAGGACCTGAGTCATGCATTAAGTAATGGATTAAAGTGTCTAGAATGACTAACGCAGTTATAGGAGTCTATTTGGACCTATGGTATATGCATCTGAGATGAGCTGAATCAATACAATAAAGTTTTTCTGAGGTGGCCACTGGATGTCCAGGAGAGGTGGAAACATTGCTTGAGTCCCAGTCTTTTCATCTCCCCTGTCCCTTCAAGTTGGGTTTTGAATCTGTGGGAAGGCAGAAAGGGGCCTGCTGTGCTTTTTGATTGTTGCCTTGGGTTGCCATTGTTTGATTTAGTAGGTATTATGCCTCTCTTTCCTCATCTGTAAAATGGGAGCAACAGCCGAATCTGCATCATAAGGTGTTTGAGGGGATTAACAATAATAATTAAGGATGTATGTGTGGTGTTTAGCAAAGTGCAGGCTCTTATTAAACACCAAATTAGTGTTAGCTGTTATAATTACTCTTTTTACTTTCATTATTAGATCAGCACTCTGGCCTTTGGATTGAGTTCCTTTGTTCAAAATTTATTTAAGACTCTTGAGCGGCGAATGAAATGCTCCCTTCAAGAGGCAAGAAATCATTCTGAGCAGGTGTGGATATGTTCGTCTGTGAGGAATTCTACTCCTTTAAGCCTCCATGAAGCTCACTTAGCTCTCTCATGTTTGAGAAGTATGGGGCATTTTGTCCTCTTGAACCCAGGCTCACGTGGACTGGCTCCCAAGACTACGTATGGGCAAGGCTCAGGTGGAGAACCTGGCCCTCATGCCCCAGGTGGTTGAATCTTGATCGGTATATACAATATAAAAATATGAGGAACCTAAAAAAGTCAAGCTCCAAAAGTAGAACCAGAGAATACAACAGTTGTTGCCAGGGGCTGAGGGTGTTAAATGGGAAGATGTTGGCACAAGTGTTCACTTTCAATTATGAGTTGAATAAGCTCTGGGGATCTAATGGTAACTATAGTTAATAAAATTGTATGTGTCCTTGAAGTTTTCAAACAGTAGATCTTAAGTGTTTTCACCATATGCACACACAGAAGTAACTAGGTGAAGTGATGGATATATCCATTAACTTGATTGTAGTAATCATTTCACAGTGTATGCATATATTAAATCATCACATTGTACACCCTATTTTAATCTGTCAATTATAACCCAATAAAGCTGGAAAAATATAAAACATAAAGAGATCCAGTCTTAGCTGACAGAATTGGAAGTCATTTGCATCCCTGTGACCCCTTGTCAGTGGCCTCACTTGTATGAGGCACCGTGAGACCAGCGTGGACACAAGTTGGGTGGGCTCTAAGAGAAGTTGCAGAAAAAAGCTGGTATCTTTTAGATAGAATTTGAGCATTTGCATGAGGTGTTTCTCTGGGCACTTGTGAAAATCCATCCCTTTGATGACTCTTAGTAGACCCTGGAAGCCAGGTCTTTATCAGGGAACTTCAACCATTCACTTACTTAACAAATATTTATGCCTATGATGTGTCAAGCGTATGGCTAGGTCAGCTGTGACCATGAATGCCATGATTCTCCTCTCTTGGAGCTTTCATTCTAAGTCGAAGAGATAGTAAACAAGTAAGAGAAAAAGAAGATAATTGCAGATATTAAATGCTACAAAGGAAGGGAAACACGTGTGCTAGAGAGCATTTATGCTCATCTCCGTATTGCTCCTAGAGGAACATTGTGTCTTCCGCAGCAATGAGGATGGATAATGTTCTGGTTGCTTGCTCTGTGGCTAAGACTGTGGAATGATTCCTCCTCCTTAAGTGTTGATACCAGTTCGGTCTTTCCTGTCGGGTTGTGCAGTTGGACTGAGCAAAGTGATCGCTATTGCTGTTCTTATTTTAGTTGTGAATAATAATGTTGCTAGGGCCCTGAGTCTCTGTTAAATGCTGTAATTACTATTTTTATCATCATTCTCAGAAAACACAGTTTTGCAAACTTATTTGCTCACTATTTGCTTTTTTCTTCACAAAGCATCTCATGGGCCTAGTGCTTTCCAGAACACCTTTTGGGAAACAGTGTTTTAGAAAGTGCAGTTTGGATGGTCCTGTGTTAATGTATTTCTGAAGAGTAATATGTCTTTGAAGAGAAATACTGCAGATAAGGCATCTCTCCTTGTTGGCTATCTTAGGGGTCTGAGTGCCTGGATAAGGCCACTATTTTTGGTTCATCTTCTAGGTCTCAGCCACCTGCCTACGATTCTTTGAGATTCAGAACCCACCTCCACCCGCCCCTGTCAATGTTATTGCAGAGAAAACTAAAAGTAGCCCCCCACGCAAAGCAAAACAAAACAAAACAAAAGAAAAACAACCAGTGTTTTATGGCACACATATAAGGAGATTCCATCTTAAAGGGTAATGCAAAATAGATGGATATAAATCAGGCTTGTTTCTAAAGTTTACAAAAGGATAAAATGACACAGGAATTTCTTGGGGAAAACATTATACATGCCAAAAAATGTGCTGTGCTTCTCTTTTCCATCCTTAGATCATTGTAGTTCTTAAAAGATTTTTAAAAATTTAAAACTATCATGCAATTCTTCTTTGCTTGAAATATTTTAAAATATTGTAGGTGTAAAGGGAATTCACTTGCATATCCATTGGGCTGTCATATCTATCAGAGAGAATGCAGTAGCCTGAGTCTAGTTTGCTGCTCTGGGGACCCAAACAGTTTCCAGCTTCTCCTGACCATCATCTCCAGCTCCACAGAATCTGGATGCTAATCATCTGGGGTCAAGTTTGAGGCCTAGAACCATGGTAATAGGTCTGAAGAAAAACTGTGATGTTTTTCTGTGGTATTTTTCTGTGATGTACTAGAAACAGATTTTGGTGAGATTTTTTTGAAAAAATTTTTTTGTTGTTGCTTAAAAGTATTGAGAATTATGTCCAAAAGACAGTGTCCATACACATGCCAATAGATGACCAAATGGTTCTATTAGGGGAAACCTCTCCCACCTCCTACCTCCCCTATGGTCAAGATAACACTGCACCTTGTGGCTAACATTAAAAGAAGGGATGCCTGGCTACTGGGTAGAGTAGAGAAGATGGCACTGCTTCACAATAGCCAATTTTGCCTCATGAGTTTCAAATACATTCTGGAAGAAGACGCTTCTTTACAATTCAAGGCACGAAGCAATAAGTCCAAAAGAGATTACTATGATCGGGGTCCCACTTCCCATACTCTGGCCGTATAATTACCCATTGTTTGTGTTACCCCTCATTTAGTTCTTTCTGTGCCTTCCTCAAAGCGAACTCTCTTCCCCACATTGTTGGCTCTTTTATTTTTGGACTCTTCCTTCAAATGTGGAAATAGTTCTTAAACATTAGTGTGTATCAGAATCAGTTGCAGAGCTTTTAAAAAAATGCAAAATAACAGTAAAGAATATATAACTAGAAAGCAGTGTTCACCACTTAGTAATACTAATACTCATGTTTGGAAAGTATAATGTCCATGAACAATACTCTTGTACAATTTGAATGTTTCCCTATTCCAGCATCCATGGGCTGCTCATTGCTTATGTGCGTGTTGGGTTATTAAACCTAATATCATAAACTTCCTCCACCATCTCCCCCCCTTCTTTAATGACAGGAAATTTCATTTAATAAATTATCCTTTTCCTACTCCTGGCCTCTTTCCACTCAAGCCTTTCCTCTCCATAATTTATGCTTATTTGTTCATTCATTTTTTCATTCAGCCAGTCAGAAAACATGTGCTGTCTGCAAAGAATCAACCACTCTGCTAGCTATTCTATTCTGTCATCTTGAATTCTCACAAAGCTCTGAAAGGTAGATATTTTTATAGATAAAAGCAGTGAGACAGACGTAGAGTAACTTTCCTGAAGTTTTGTGCAGCCGGACTGTAGCAGAGCCAGGAGTTGAACTCCTCACAAAAAAGCCTCTTTGGTTTGTGGGCTTCTCACTAGCTAGAGAGGAGTTTTCTGGTGATACTGCCAACTCTGTCCTGGAACAATAACCCTGAAAGTTTACTGGTGCCCCAGAGAAAAAAAGAGGAGGGAAGGAAGCACAGAGCAAACACCCAACTTTATGAACTAATAAAACCCGAAAACTACCTTGGAGTGTCCGATGTGGAAAGCCTGTTTTTGATAACTGATAGAGCACATGAGGTGACTTTTATTTTGATCTTGCTGAATTTGAATACAAAGCAAAGAGAAGGTCCATTCCACCTGAATGGAAATAAGAATGATACGGCCTCTGAGAAGATTAAGTCCATGGTAGATTTTAAGTTATTTGGGCAGTTTTTGTCAAAGTTTCAAGTGCACAAAAATCACCAGGAGTCTTGTTAGAAAAAATCTGATTTTCTAAGTCTGGGAGGAGCCTGCGAATCTGCATTTCTAACGAGTTCCCGGGTGATGCCCTGGACTACACTTTGAGTGCTAAGGTTGTAATGTGCTGGGAACTAATTGCACCCTGACACAGACTGGGTCGTGGGGTGCTGTCTATCCGAGGCTGACAGCTGTGGTCCCAGGTTAACTAGATGTAGAGTCAGGAGAGTTGGAATTGAAGCCAATTTTGTAGCTTGAAACAAGACACAAACTTTCTGAGCCTTTCTCTTACTTGAAAGGAGGACAACAGCTCCCATCTTACTGGGATGTTGAGAAGATCAAAATGAGATAATGTTACGTGAAAGAACTTTGCAAACACTGAAGTGTTAGGTTATAACTTGGATTAGTCTGTGACTCAGTTATCCTTGCGTAATATTGGGAGAATGCTATTATTGAACCTCAGCTTGACAATTAATTCCCTAAGTTTGAGAATAAGGAATGAAGGGTCTCTGAAACATGGAAGAAGGAAAGAAGGATGGACCTGAGTGAGTACCAGTATGGGAAGGGAAGGAGTATTCATGTGAAGTATGGCAGTTTGGGAAACAGGCAGTTTCAGTGAGCTTGGAGGCAGGACAGAATGTACCTTCACTGGGTATAGTTTTTTCAAGCATGCATTGAAGGAAGGTGACCCTAGGTGAGCAAAGTTAAGGAAAGTACATGGAGTAGAATTCTTTTATCCCTGAAAAACATATTAAAAAGAAATGAGGGGGCTTCCCTGGTGGCGCAGTGGTTGAGAATCTGCCTGCTAATGCAGGGAACATGGGTTCGAGCCCTGGTCTGGGAAGATCCCACATGCCGCGGAGCAACTAGGCCCGTGAGCCACAACTACTGAGCCTGCGCGTCTGGAGCCCGTGCTCCGCAACAGGAGAGGCCGTGACAGTGAGAGGCCCGCGTACCGCGATGAAGACTGACCCCCGCTCGCCGCAACTGCAGAAAGCCCTCGCACAGAAACGAAGACCCAACACAGCCAAAAATAAATAAATAAATTAAAAAAAAAAAAAAAAAAAAAAAAAGAAATGAGACGTGGATGGACCTAGAGAGTGTCATACAGAGTGAAGTAAGAAAGAGAAAAACAAATGTCGTGTATTAACGCATATATGTGGAATCTAGAAAAATGATATAGATGATCTTATTTGCAAAGCAGAAAGAGAGACACAGACTTAGAGAACAAATGTATGGATACCAAGGGGGAAAAGGGGTGGTAGGAGGAATTGGGAGATTGGGATTGACATATATACGCTATTGATACTATATATAAAATAGGTAACTAATGAGAAGATACTGTATAGCACAGGGAACTCTACTTAATGCACTGTGGTGACCTAAATGGGAAGGAAAGCCAAAAAAGAGGGGATATATGTATATGTATAGCTGATTCATTTTGCTGTACAGTAGAAACTAACACAACATTGTAAAGCAACTATACTCCAATAAAAATTAATTAAAAAAAAAGAAATGTAGGTCCATTTTCAGTAGCACAGACAAACCAGATAACCTGAAACCCTCCTGCTGAAAAACACTTGGAAATGCTGGATAAAATATAAAAACTCTCAAGAAAATAGGGGAAATACATAGGGATATAAAACAAAGAGGAATCTGACAATTAGCTGTTGTTTCAGTTACCTTTTATTTTGTAAACTTGTTTTAGTAATTGGGGAGTTTGGGTTTAACAATAGCCTTACAGGGTCTGAGACAAGGCATGAAGTTGTCCAGAGGTGGGTTGTTGGAACTGAGATCCCTCCCTGCACAAGCCTAAAGCTGAGACTCTCGAATTCCTGTTCCCAACTCTGACCCTCACTCTCCTTTCACCCATTCTGTAGTTTATTCAATAAATATTTATTCAGTGTCTCCTTTGTGTCAGACACACAGCGCTGGGCCCTGTAAAGAGAGGATTCTGGTTATTCTGAGGTCACACTGATACAATGCATTAATGCAAAAAAAGGGTTCTGAAGACTGTGAATTTCCGCACCAACATGTCATTAAGGTCCTACGAGAGTCACCTGGAGGAAGGAACTAGCTCTTTTAACACCGCCCCCCAACCCCATCTCAGCATGCACCCTCCCATCCCTGAGGGCAGCAGGAAAAGCCTTGAAGACGCCGGCAGAGGGTGGACTTTCCACAGAGGTTGGCTCTGGGGCTCATCCTGTCTCATCCTCTGAGGAACGGCCCCCTCCATCCACTCCAGGGTCTGGTGGATATCATGGAGACCCTCCAGAAAGCCACCTCCTGAGGTAGTTTCTCAGACCCATGAACAGTACCACACATAAAACTGGAGGTAGAATGAAGCCATGAGACAAAGGAAAGGGTGGGGGCAGGGAGAATTCCAAGAGCCAGGGGGTTTGCACGGCCACCCCCAGGCAGGGCCTAGTCGTCCTCAGGTTGATGCTTTACATCAGAAAGACCTGGTACAGTGGAACACACAGCCTCCCACTGCTGGAAGTCTCACAGTGCTGAATACGGTCCAGGGCCTGCGATTCTGGGGGCTGTAGGGCTGCTGGCTGGGATCCCGAGTGCCCGCTTGGCTTTGAGACAGAGCGGAGAATGAGGGACTTTGGGGAGCGGCTCACCAACCACCCCGCAACCCCTACCCCGCCTGCCCCAGGGATGGAGTTTCTCCCATAGATGCCTTGCTGTTGGATTCTCAGGCTGGCAAACAGAAATTCTAGTTTCTGAGTCGTTTAATTGGTAACAACTGTAAGTTCACTGAGAGCTGTACCCAAGGGCACATTTTCCCTCTGGTGTAATTATTCAAGAGGCACTATTTGTTGGTAAAAGTATAAAGGGCAGAGCTTGCCTCTTATTTCTGGGGCTGCTGTGTGGTTGGAGCACCTCCTTCTACAGCCTATTTTCAAAGCGTAGGAAACTGAGCTGGTTGATAGGCTTAGTTGGAGTCTGGGTCATTGTGGGGGGGCCATTGTCGACAGCTATTTACTGTCCAGTCAAGAGTACATTTTTGGGTCATTTGTTCAGCAAAGTGGATCCCCTTTGAGGCATGGGCTACTTTAAAAGTTGATGGGAAAGTCCATTTTTCTTTAAAGACTGGCATCCTCCTTTTTTTTTTTTTTTTTAGAAGATAGCATATGATTTTGGTGCCAGAGAGATGTGGCTCTCTAAGTCTGGGCATTACCACTTATTAGTTAATTGAACATAGACATGTCCATTAAACTCTCAGAGACTCAGTTACCTCCCCCTGATGATAGGAATGCTTGGCTTGCTCTGGTAGAAATCGGATGTGTCGGTATTTTGGTGACTTCTATTTGTGTGTGTGTGCTTTTCAGGACATTTTTGTAAAAAGTGCAAAATCAGGTTTACTTTTAGTCCCTTGCTCATCTCTGGTTACACATACACAGAGATAGAGTTCAAAGGTGGACCAGGACCCTCGAGCCTGTGCCATGAGTCTGGGGGAAGTTCTCCCTAGAGAATCTCAGCTGTTGGAAATCCATAGAGTTTGTCTTAGAGACATTGCCCACTGATAATGTTCAATACACCTAGAAAGTAGGACAGCAGTCAGAAATAAAATGTAAATTTGGTTTGACAGTGTAAAAGTAGTACTCATCACCATCAGCACTCGTTATCATCTACAAATCACTAGCTCAAGCAATATTCAACACAAACTTGGAGTGAATGAATATTAGTGAGGCAGAGCCAAAGACTCATTCATTCATTCATCAGATTTTTGTGAAGCTACTGCCAGGTGCCAGGCAAGACTCTCAGAGGTGGGGGCGTGTTAGTGAAGACAGCAAAGTGCTGCCCTTTCAGAGACAGACAAACTAAGAAATTAAAATGTGACATAATGTTAAGTAGTGCCCAGGTATTTGAAAAAAAGTAAAGCAGGGAGAGAAGATAGAGTCATTTTTCAAGAGCGAGATCAAGGAAGACCTCTCTGAGAAGATGATGTTTGAGCAGAGACCTGGATCAAGTGAGGGCATGAGTCATAGGGATATGAGGGGAAGCACCTCATTAGCCATAAACCAGGATTGTCCCCCCAGAACTAAAACCTTTAGTTACTCTCTAGGCCCCAGTGAGGACTTCGGATTTTATTCTAAGTTCAAAGAGTAGCCATCACGGAGAGACATGATCTGATTTTTGTTTTAAAAAGATCACTCTTGCTGCCATATGAATGTGAACCTTAGGAAGGCAAGAGTGGAAAAAAAGAGACCAGTTGGGAGGCCATTGCAAAAGCCCAGATGGGAGATGACAGCTCATTTTTAAATGGGGTTGGCTTACCACAATTTTATTTGACTCCACCCTGAACTCATCCTGAGTGTTCAGCCCTCTTATTCATTCACGAAGCAGGATCACTTGCTCTCAATATTAAAGAAAATCGGAGAGATCAGTTATCCTCATCATCTCCCTTCCAAGCATGGTGCTGGGCTGGTGGATGTATCAATACACAGAAGCTCTCTCCAGTGTTTCACTGCCCTCCCTCCTTTGCCCTTCCCAAGGAGAATGGAGGTATCAATCCCTCTTCTTGCTCTTCATTTTTTCACAGACTTTTGGTTCCAGAACTGAATGTCCTCTCCTTCTTTTCACTTTCCATCTTTGAATCAAAAATTTCCATTAGTCTTCTGAAGTAATTTTGAGCATGCACCAATTGCATCCATAAAGAGTCCCATCAGGGACATTTTGTATTTCGTTGAAGCTGGTTCAAAGGTTATGATATATGAATTTGGAATTGTCAGTAAAACTTGGAAAAGTTTTATTAGGTACATGGTGGACCTGGGAAAACGTGTTGGAACTTGTATGTTATGTAACTCTAATAGCATAATTGCTAGAATGCTTGGGACTCTTACCAATGACTTCATTTCTCCTGAATGTGGGTTTCATGCATCTTGTTGCTTGGCTGTTTTCAGAAAGTAAGGGTAATAGCCACATTAATGTATCATCTGTTCCATGATTAGAAAAGAAACCTGAGAATGCTTTCCTAGCAAATATGTAGACACAGTTTCCTCCAACACCTGTTCTCTCAAGTCATGAGATGTTTGAAAATAACCACACAAGTTCCTGTGTCTGATCCAGTCTTTTGAATACCTACTAGGGCAACATAAAAATTTTGCTAGTGTGAGCAAATGTCATCATGGCCCTTCTCTTGCACCCCTGCCCATGGATTCAAGGAGAGCAAATACCTATTGATTTGGAATGCCCAGTGGATGGGTTATTTTGGTTCCATGTAATTAATCAGCAGATGAAAAACTATGTTTTTTGAAAGTAAAATGCCTAATGTTATATTGCTTTTAAGTTAAGGAGCTGGAATTCCATATTCCAGATACTCATCCACCCTGCTATACTTTGAAAGTTTAAAAATTATGCAAAAATACTTTCTAATTGTGGAAAAATTAGGAAACACAGATGAATTTTTAAAATGAACCTCAAAAAACATTTCCACCATTCAGAGATAACCACTGTTAACGTTTTGGTTCACTTATTTCTAGACATTTTTCTATACAAATATAATTACAAATATCTTTTCAAAGATGGATACCACTTTACAACTTCATTTCCCCTTTAATAATATCTTGTGCTTTGTTAATGTCTTTCTATGGCATGAATATCGATCTGCACTGTCATTTTTAAAACTCGCATTGTTCTCCATTCCAGGATGCTAGTACTATTTATTAAATATTTCATCATTTTTTTTCCTCTTTTGAGTTGGACTACTACTTGATTAACCAATCCCCCTGTCTTAGGACATTTATGGAGTGCTAATGATATTCTAAGTGTACACTAGCACTTTACATATGTTATTTCATTTATTTAACTTGTTTACAGTTTCTTGGTATTACTGACAGTACTTATTCTTTACATACATTTCTGTATGATTTTACAGTGGTTATTTAAAGGTTTTGTCTTAAATATTGTCAAAGTAACCTTCAGAAATGTTCTAACAATTTATGCTCACAAAGCATCGAAAGTGTTTAGCTCTTCACATCCACACAATCGGTGGGTGTTACCAATTTTTAAAATCTTTTCTAGTCTTGTAGGAAAAAATGGTATCATTATTTTTTAGCTTAGATTTCTTTGATCACTAGAAAAGCAAAATATTTTTCTATTGGTGTATTCATCTTTTTCCTTAAAATATTTTAAATCTAACATTTTAAATAATACATATTTTAACTATATGTACCCACATATACATAATTTGGTCAAATGCAAACCTTTAAAATTATGAAGTGCTCTTTTTACTGCAAGTTTTTCTTTTTCTATTTTGTTTGCTTCATCCTCTTCCTTCCTTTCACAACAGCCTCTCTACCTCCCAAGTAGCAACTAAAACAGCATTAAATGCGTCTTTTTCTGCATATTTTATCTATCCTCCATATAATCTTCATATAATGTATAATATACATGCATACACACAATATCATACTGTTTTATGTGTTTTTTTATGGAAGTAGGATCATATGTTACATGCTTTTCTGCATCTTGCTTTTCTCACTCAACAGTATCTCATTTGAAAATCCTCCAAGTCATCTGGTAGAGCTCCAACTCATTATTTTTAATGACTGGAATTTTTAAAAAGGCATTTTCCTATTGATAGGCATTGCTTTTGTCTCTCGTTTTTCTTTTTTCCTACCACAACTAACAATGCTGCAATCAATATCTTTTTACATATATCTTTATAAAGAAATACTTTTATTTTATTGGAATATCCATGAATGTTATTGCTGGATGGGTCAAAGTGTGAGTATGTGTTTTAATTATAATACATGATGCCAGATCGCTTTCCCCAAAGGCTGTACCACTTCACATTTCCACCAGCAATATATGAGAGTATCCTTTTCATTACATCCCAGCCAGCAATAGATATTGTGGCTCTTTCTAATTTTTCTCAGTCTGATAGGTATAAAGTGATAATCATGTAGTTACTATAATTTACATATTCATGGTTACTTCTTGTGAATTTGTACGTCTTTTCATTTGTAACTTACCACAGGATTTATTTGTCTGTGAATTGTCTTTTTCCATTATTTTATTGGGTTACTTGTCTCTTTCTTGTCTACTTGTAAAATATTTTTGCATATTATTAACTTAAAATTTTATCATCTGTGTTACAAATTTTTCCACATCTATTATTTGCCCATTATATTTGTATATGAGATTTGTTGTCATACAAAAGCTTTTAATTTTTATTTAGTCAAATGCATCAAGCTTTAGCTTCTGGGTTTCTAGTCAGAGTTAAGAAGTCATGAATTCTACACAGCACTGGATTGTGAGGTCTCTGATTTTTCAGGTTTATTTCCTTCCAGATATATATCTAAGATATTAATACCAATTATTTTTTTCTTCCAGTTTTACTGAGATGTAATTGACATACAGCACTGTATAAGTTTAAGGTGCACAGCATGACGATTTGACTTACATACCTTGTGAAATGATGATCACAATAAGTTAGTGAACATCCATCATCTCATACAGATATGAAATTTTTAAAAAATCTTTTTTTTCCTTGTGATGAGAACTCTTAGGATTGACTCTCTTAACAACTTTCATGTGTAGCATACAACAGTGTTATTAGGTTGGCCAAAAAGTTCATTAGGGTTATTCCATAACATTGTATGTAAAAAGCCGAACGAACTTTTTGGCCAACCCAAGATACTAATCATGTTGTACATTACATACGTAGTTCTCACTTATTTATAACTGGCAGTTTGTACCTTTTGACCACCTTCATCTAATTCCCCTTCTTCCTACCTCTTGCCTCTGGTAACCAAAAATCTGATCTCTTTTTCTATGAGATATTAGTATCTCTTATACGAATATTAGGATACTAGTACCAGTCATTAAACAATCTATAATTTTTCTATTGATAATATTCCATGTTTATATTAACTCTCATCTACACTGGGATTTATTTCTGGAGGATATGTCATGTTTTACTGCTCCATTTACTTGCTCCTATTTGATTATAATGACTTTATAATATATTCTGATAATTGTTAAGGCAAATCTTCTCCTATCATTTTTTCATACTTTTCTTAAATACATTTTCTTTCACATACAATTTAAAAATCATGTACCCAATTAAAAATTTAATGGGATACCAATTGATACTGCAGAAAAAGTGCATTTTCTGTTTAATTTGTAGATTAATTTTTGTAGAATTCACATTTTTCTATTAAATATTCCCTTCTAAGAGCATGGAATGCATTTTCATATTTTCATGTATTACATATTTTAATATGATTCTATATATCCTATGACTTTTTTATTAAATTACTTTAAAAGTATTTTATAATTTTTGTCACTATTGTAAAAAGATTTGATTTTTCATTTCTTGATGCTAATTGTCAGAAAAAAGCTGTTAATTTAAAAAATATTTGTTTTCAATCCAGAAATTAGAACAATTATTTTATTAGTCTTAGAATGTTTTCTACTAGAATTTCTTGTTTTTTTTCTTTTTTTTTTAAACAGCTTTATTGGAGTATAATTGCTTTACAATGGTGTGTTAGTTTCTGCTTTATAACAAAGTGAATCAGCTATACATATACATATATTCCCATATCTTCTCTCTCCCACCATCCCTATCCCACCCCTCTTGGTCTTTGCAAAGCACCAAGCTGATCTCCCTGTGCTATGTGGCTGCTTTCCCCTAGCTATCTATTTTACATTTGGTAGTGTATATATGTCCATGCCACTCTCTCACTTTGTTCCAGCTTACCCTACCCCCTCCCCACGTGTCGTGTCCTCAAGTCAGTTCTCTATATCTGCGTCTTTATTCCTGTCCTGCCCATAGGTTCTTCAGAACCTTTTTTTTTTTTTTCCATATGTATGTGTTAGCATACGGTATTTGTTTTTCTCTTTCTGACTAACTTCACTCTGTATGACAGACTCTAGGTCCATCCACCCAACTACAAATAACTTAATTTCGTTTCTTTTTAGGGCTCAGTAATATTCCATTGTATATCTGTGCGACACCTTCTTTATCCATTCATCTGTTGATGGACGCTGAGGTTGCTTCCATGTCCTGGCTATTGTAAATAGAGCTGCAGTGAACATTGTGGTACATGACTCTTTTTGAATTATGGTTTTCTCAGGGTATATGCCCAGTAGTAGGATGGCTGGGTCATATGGTAGTTCTATTTTTAGTTTTCTAAGGAACCTCCATACAGTTCTCCATAGTGGCTGTATCAATTTACATTCCCACCAACAGTGCAAGAGGGTTCCCTTTTCTCCACACCCACTCCAGCATGTATTGTTTGTAGATTTTTTGATGATGGCCATTCTGACTGGTGTGAGGTGATACCTTATTGTAGTTTTGATTTGCATTTCTCTAATGATTAATGATGTTGAGCATTCTTTCATGTGTTTGCTGGCAATCTGTATATCTTCTTTGGAGAAATGTCTATTTAGGTCTTCTGCCCATTTTTGGATTGGGTTGTTTGCTTTTTGATATTGAGCTGCATGAGCTGCTTGTAAATTTTGGAGATTAATCCTTTGTCAGTTGTTTCATTTGCAAATATTTTCTCCCATTCTGAGGGTTGCCTTTTCTTTTTGTTTATGTTTTCCTTTGCTGTGCAAAAGTTTTTAAGTTTCATTAGGTCCCATTTGTTTATTTTTGTTTTTATTTCCATTTCTCTGGGAGGTGGGTCAAAAAGAATCTTGCTGTGATTTATGTCATAGAGCGTTCTGCCTCTGTTTTCCTCTAAGAGTTTGATAGTGTCTGGCCTTACATTTAGGTCTCGAATCCATTTTGAGTTTATTTTTGTGTATGGTGTTAGGGAGTGTTCTAATTTCATTCTTTTACATGTAGCTGTCCAGTTTTCCCAGCACCACTTATTGAAGAGGCTGTCTTTTCTCCACTGTATATTCTTGCCTCCTTTATCAAAGTATAAGGTGACCATATGTGCGTGGGTTTATCTCTGGGCTTTCTCTCCTGTTCCATTGATCTATATTTCTGTTTTTGTGCCAGTACCATACTGTCTTGATTACTGTAGCTTTGTAGTGTAGTCTGAAGTCAGGGAGCCTGATAACCTCCAGCTCCATTCTTCTGTCTCAAGATTGCTTTAGCTATTCGGGGTCTTTTGTGTTTCCATACAAATTGTGAAATTTTTTGTTCTAGATCTGTGAAAAATGCCATTGGTAGTTTGATAGGGATTGCACTGAATCTGTACATTGCTTTGGGTAGTATAGTCATTTTCACAATGTTGATTCTTCCAATCCAAGAACATGGTATATCTCTCCATCTGTTTGTATCGTCTTTAATTTCTTTCATCAGTGTCTTATAGTTTTCTGCATACAGGTCTTTTGTCTCCTTAGGTAGGTTTATTCCTAGGTATGTTATTGTTTTTGTTGCAATGGTGAATGGGAGTGTTTCCTTAATTTCTCTTTCAGATTTTTCATCATTAGTGTATAGTAATACAAGAGATTTCTGTGCTTTAATTTTGTATCCTGCTACTTTACCACTGATTAGCTCTAGTAGTTTTCTGGTAGCAACTTCAGGAATCTTTAGGATTCTCTATGTTTAGTATCATGTCATCTGCAAACAGTGACTGCTTTACTTCTTCTTTTCTGATTTGGATTCCTTTTATTTCTTTTTCTTCTCTGATTGCTGTGGCTAAAACTTCCAAAACTATGTTGAATAATAGTGATGAGAGTGGACAACCTTGTTTTGTTCCTGATCTTAGAGGAAATGGTTTCAGTTTTTCACCATTGAGAACGATGTTGGCTGTGGGTTTGTCATATACGGCCTTTATTATGTTGAGGTAAGTTCTCTCTATACCTACTTTCTGGTGGGTTTTTATCATAAACAGGTGTTGAATTTTGTAAAAAGCTTTTTCTTGCATCTATTGATATGATCATATGGTTTTTCTCCTTCAATTTGTTAATATGGTGTATCACTTTGATTGATTTGTGTATATCAAAGAATCCTTGCATTCCTGAGATAAACCCCACTTCATCATGGTGTATGATCCTTTTAATGTGCTGTTGGATTCTATTTGCTAGTATTTTGTTGAAGACTTTTGCATCTGTGTTCATCAGTGATATTGGCCTGTAGTTTTCTTTCTTTGTGACCTCTTTGTCTGGTTTTGGTATCAGGGTGATGGTGGCCTCGTAGAATGAGTTTGGGAGTGTTCCTCCCTCTGCTATATATTGGAAGAGTTTGAGAAGGATGGGTGTTAGCTCTTCTCTAAATGTTTGATAGAATTTGCCTGTGAAGCCATCTGGTCCTGGACTTTTGTTTGTTGGAAGATTTTTAATCCCAGTTTCAATTTCAGTGCTTGTGATTGGTCTGTTCATATTTTCTGTTTCTTCCTGGTTCAGTCTCAGAAGGTTGTGCTTTTGTAACAATTTGTCCATTTCTTCCAGGTTGTCCATTTTATTGGCATAGAGTTGCTTGTAGTGGTCTCTCATGATCCTTTGTGTTTCCGCAGTGTCAGCTGTTACTTCTCCTTTTTCATCTCTAATTCTATTGATTTGAGTCTTCTCCCTTTTTCTCTTGATGAGTCTGGCTAATGGTTTATCAGTTTTGTTTAACCTCTCAAAGAACCAGTTTTTAGTTTTATTGATCTTTGCTATCATTTCCTTCATTTCTTTTTCATTTGTTTCTGATCTGATCTTTATGATTTCTTTCCTTTCGCTAACTTTGGGTTTTTTTGTTCTTCTTTCTCTAATTGCTTTAGGTGTAAGGTTAGGTTGTTTATTTGAGTTGTTTCTTGTTTCTTGAGGTAGGATTTTATTGCTATAAACTTCCCTCTTAGAACTGCTTTTGCTGCATCCCATAGGTTTTGGGTCATCGTGTTTTCATTGTCATTTGTTTCTAGCTATTTCTTGATTTCCTCTTTGATTTCTTCAGTGATCTCTTGGTTATTTAGTAGTGTATTTTTTAGCCTCCATGTGTTTGTATTTTTTACGATTTTTTTCCTGTAGTTGATATGTAGTCTTATAGCGTTGTGGTCAGAAAAGATACTTGATATGATTTCAATTTTCTTAAATTTACCACGGCTTGATTTTGACACAAGATATGATCTATCCTGGAGAATGTTCCACGAGCACTTGAGAAGAAAGTGTATTCTGTTGTTTTTGGATGGAATGTCCTATAAATATCAATTAAGTCCATCTTGTTTAATAGATCATTTAAAGCTTGTGTTTCCTTATTTATTTTCATTTTGGATGATGTGTCTATTGGTGAAAGTGGGGTGTTCAAGTCCCCTACTCTGATTGTGTTACTGTCGATTTTCCCTTTTATGGCTGTTAGCATTTGCCTTATGTATTGAGGTGCTCCTATGTTCGGTGCGTATATATTTATAATTGTTATATCTTCTTCTTGGATTGATCCCCTGATCATTATGTAGTGTCATTCTTTGTCTCTTGTAACAGTCTTTATTTTATATTCTATTTTGTCTGATATGATAATTGCTACTGCAGCTTTCTTTTGATTTCCATTTGTGTGGAATATCTTTTTCCATCCCCTCACTTTCAATCTATATGTGTCCCTAGGTCTGAAGTGGGTCTCTTGTAGACAGCATATGTATGAGTCTTGTTTTTGTATCCAGTCAGCCAGGCTATGTGTTTTAGTTGGAGCATTTAATCCATTTACATTTAAGCTAATTATCAATATGTATGTTCCTATTACCATTTTCTTAATTGTTTTGTGTTTGTTATTGTAAGTCATTTCCTTCTCTTGTGTCTCCTGCCTAGAGAAGTTCCTTTAGCATCTGTTGTAGAGCTGGTTTGGTGGTGCTGAATTCTCTTAGCTTTTGCTTGTCTGTAAAGGTTTTAATTTCTGTCGAATCTGAATGAGATCCTTGCTGGGTAGAGTAATCTTGGTTGTAGGTTCTTCCCTTTCATCACTTTAAATATGTCCTGCCACTCCCTTCTAGCTTGCAGAGTTTCTGCTGAAAGATCAGCTGTTAACCTTATGGGGATTCCCTTGTATGTTAATTGTTGCTTTTCCCTTGCTGCTTTTAATATTTTTTCTTTGTATTTAATTACTGATAGTTTTATTAATATGTGTCTTGGTGTGTTTCTCTTTGGATTTATCCTGTATGGGACTCTCTGTGCTTCCTGGGCTTGATTGACTATTTCCTTTCCCATATTACGGAAGTTTTCAACTATCATCCCTTAAAATATTTTCTCAGTCCCTTTCTTTTTCTCTTCTTCTTCTGGGACCCCTGTAATTCGAATGTTTGTGCATTTAATGTTGTCCCAGAGGTCTCTGAGATTGTCTACAATTCTTTTCATTCTTTTTTCTTTATTCTGCTCTGCGGTAGTTATTTCCACTATTTTGCCTTCCAGGTCACTTATCCATTCTTCTGCCTCAGTTATTCTGCTATTGATTCCTTCTAGAGAATTTTTAATTTCATTTATTGTGTTGTTCATCATTGTTTGTTTGCTCTTTAGTTCTTCTAGGTCCTTGTTAAACGTTTCTTTTATTTTCTCCATTATTTTTCCAAGATTTGGATCATCCTTACTATCATTACTCTGAATTCTTTTTCAGGTAGACTGCCTATTTTCTCTTCATTTGTTTGGTCTGGTGGGTTTTTACCTTGGTCCTTCATCTGCTGTGTTTCTCTGTCTTCTCATTTTGCTCAGCTTACTGTGTTTGGGGTCTCCATTTCACAGGCTGCAGGTTCATCATTCCCATTGTTTTTGGTGTCTGCTCCCAGTGGGTAAGGTTGGTTCAGTGTGCTGTGTAGGCTTCCTGATGCAGGGTACTGTTTCCTGTGTTCTGGTGGATGAGGCTTGATGTTGTCTTTCTGGTGGGCAGGATGATGTCTGGTGGTGTGTTTTGGGGTGTCTGTGAACTTATTATGATTTTAGGCAGTCTCTCTGCTAATGGGTGGGTTTGTGTTTCTGTCTTGCTAGTTGTTTGGCAAAGGGTGTCCAGCACTGTAGCTTGCTAGTCGTTGAGTGGAGCTGGGTCTTAGCGTTGAGATGGAGATCTCTGGGAGAGCTTTTGCCATTTGATATTACATGGGGCTGGGAGGTCTCTGGTGGACCAATGTCCTGAACTCAGCTCTCCCACCTCTGAGGCTGAGGCCTGACACCCCGCTGGAGCACCAAGACCCTGTCAGCCACACAGCTCAGAAGAAAAGGGAGAAAAAGAAAGAAAGAAAGAAAAATAAAATAAGATTATTAAAATAGAAAAAATTACTAAAAATAAAAAAATGAAAAAATGTTAAAAGAAAGAAGAGAGCAATGAAACCAAAAAACAAATCCACCAATGATAACAAGTGCTACAAACTATACTAAAAAAAGAAAAAAAAAAAAAACAGGCTGTCAGAACCCTAGAACAAATGGCAAAAGCAAAGCTATACAGACAAAATCACACAAAGAAGCATACACATACACACTCACAAAAAGAAAAAAAGGAAAAAACATATATATATAAAGAAATAAAAAAGGAAGAGAGCAACCAAATCAATAAACAAATCTACAAATGATAATAAGCTCTAAATACTAAACTAAGATAACATAAAACCAGAAACAAATTAGATGCAGAAAGCAAACTCCAAGTCTACAGTTGCCCCCAAAGTCCACCACCTCAATTTTCAGATGATTCATTATCTATTCAGGTATTCCACAGATGCAGGGTACATCAAGTTGATTGTGGAGATTTAATCCACTGCTCCTGAGGGTGCTGGGAGAGATTTCCCTTTCTCTTCTTTGTTCGAACAGCTCCTGGGCTTCAGCTTTGGATTTGGCCCTGCCTCTGTGTTTAGGTCACCTGAGGGTATGTGTTCTTCACCCAGACAGGATGGGGTTAAAGGAGCGGCTGACCAGGGGGCTCTGGCTCATTCAGGCCAGGGAGAGGGAGGGGTACGGAATGCGGGGTGAGCCTGTGGCGGCCAAGGCTGGCGTGACGTTGCAACAGCCTGAGGCGCGCTGTGTGTTCTCCTGGTGAAGTTTTCCCTGGATCACGGGACCCTGGCAGTGGCGGGCTGCACAGACTGCCAGGAGGGGAGGTGTGGATAGTGACCTGTGCTTGCACACAGGCTTCTTGGTGGCTGCAACAGCAGCCTTAGCGTTTCATGCCTGTCTCTGGTGTCCGTGCTGATAGACGCGGCTCATGCCCGCCTCTCGAGCTCGTTTAGGTGGTGCTCTTAATCCCCTCTCCTTACACACCCTAAAACAATGGTCTACTGACTCTTAGGCAGTTCGAGTTTTTCCTGGACTCCCTCCCTGATAGCTGTGGCACACTAGCCCCCTTCTGGCTGCATTCACACAGCCAACCCCAGTCCTCTCCCTGGGATCTGACCTCCGAAGCCCAAGCCTCAGCTCCCAGCTCCACCCACCCCGTCAGGTGAGCAGACAAGCCTCTTGGGCTGGTGAGTGCTGGTCGGCACCAATCCTCTGTGCGGGAATCTCTCCACTTTGCCCTCTGCACCCCTGTGGCTGCGCTATCCTTCGTGGCTCCGAAGCTTTCCCCCTGCCCACCCCCTATCTCTACCAGTGAAGGGACTTCCTAGTGTGTGGAAACTTTTCCTCCTTTACAGCTCCTTCCCAGTGGTGCAGGTTCTGTCCCTATTCTTTTGTCTCTGTTTTTTCTTTTTTCTTTTGTCCTACCCAGGTACGTGGGGAGTTTCTTGCCTTTTGGGAAGTCTGAGGTCTTCTGCCAGCATTCAGTAAGTGTTCTGTAGGAGTTGTTCCACATGTGGTTGTATTTCTGATGTATTTGTGGGGAGGAAGGTGATCTCCATGTCTTACTCCTCTGCCATCTTGAAGGTGACCCCCCCCATTTACTTTTAATGTGATTATTGATATGGTTAGAAGTATAGCTGTCATATTGCTGTTTGTCCCATCTTTTTTTTATTCCCTTTTCCCTCATTTTGATCATTAAGATACTTATAAGCTTTAAAAATCTTGTCCAGTCAAAATGAGAAGTTCATTTTTATGTTGAATCCAAAGCTTCTCCCCTTTCTCTGCCCAGGTCTGACCCATGGTTCCAGGGTCCTTTTCTGTTCTTCGTAGCTCTTTCACTTCTCTTCCCCAGCTCTTTCTGATGCTTTTGCCCTTCTCCAGGTTTGAGGTAGTGTGAAGCTAGATTTGAGTTAAAAAGACCATAAGTCTTTTTATTCAATGGTAACAGTAGCAACCAAAATCTTTGTTTTTATCTTATTTATAGAAGCCTCAGGTGTTTAGCCCATAGAAAGCTTTATATATTGAAAAGCAGACCTTGGTATTAGTGTATTTACAACTTTTGCAAGCCTGTTGGATTTAAATGCAGGAGACAATGGATGTTGGAGCCTGGTGTACAATTGCTTACCTTAAATAGTTATTAGTAACTTACTCATTGTCTTATCATTCTGAACTAAGATAGGATGTTTGCTAAGGTAATGTGAGCTACTGTAACAAAAAATCTTAATAAGGGTTCATTTTATCATCTAAATTTGGTTCCCTTTCAAAATACAACTCTCTTCTCAGTAGTGATTCAGGGCTCCTTCCATCTGTGGCTCTGCCACCTTGACATCTGTCTTCTAAGGTTGCCACAGCCATCTACATCAAGCTGGCATTGCTTAGGGAGATAGTTTTATATGCTAAAGCCTAGGGGTGGTGTACAGTACTTCTGCTCGCATTCCAGTGGCTAGGGCTCAGTTATACTTACCTGAAGTGTGGCTGGAAATATGGTTGTGTGCCAAATGAGGACAGAAAAGGTTTGGTAAAGAGCTAGCTCATTTCTGTGTACACGTGTTCCATATATTTAAATTTGAAATTAACTCTCAGTGAACATGGCTCTTTTCCTCCTCTTCTGTGGCAGTATGTTGACATAATACAGCCAGGTCACTCACCTCTAACTCAGCCCTCAATAGGACATTTCTTTGTGGGAGGAAAAAAAGATTACCCATCACACTAACACTAAAGTTCCCAGAAATGTCTAAACTTGAATTTTTAAGAAAACGTTTTTGAGGGACCAGGTCTTTATAATGATAATTTTAAAAGAACTCTTATTAAGGTCAAGCAGTGATGTCTTCATACTTCATCCTGAGAGGATTTTCTTTTTAAAAAGTAACTCTTGAATGTCTTTCTAAAGGTATTTTTCATTTAAAAGTAAGAACTTAAAATTCTATTTTCTGGAGTTTTGATTTTGGACAAAAATGCATTTGTATAGAGTCTTGTAGAGTGTTTATGATGTCTCTGTGTTTAGTATTTTTCTTACAAATCCCAATCCTCTGGAGTCATGGGGTACTCTGGGCCCAGGGACTCCAGTTTAACATTAGTTTAATGGTTCTGACCCCTGCTCTGAAGTGGATTTATACAGAGGAGTCATGCCTTGCATGTCCTGAAGTCATTAGTTTGGCATGAGATGGTCCCACTGCTTGTGTTGTCTTACACACAATTATTTCTGAGTTGGGTTTCTGTAAAATGACCATGTCTACTTGAAGACCTAAATAATTTAAGAGCAAAATGCTTGTGGGGATGACAGCATTTGAGGGCCAGTGACTATCTGATCCTACATTTAGGGCAACTCTCTCTTCCCATTTAGTTCTAGTTCCCCTAGGTTCTAATCACTTAATAATTTGAGTGGTATCCCTTTCTGAGAATGGTAAATATTTCCCAACATGGCCATAGAAATGGTTCTGCACATTTGTCAAACCAGCTCTTAATAGTCTGTTGGGAAATTAGTATGCTTATTTTATTACTGAATATGCTGATTATGAATTTGGGGTCCTAACTGTATCTGTTTTTTAATGTGTGGTCTTCAGATACGATAGCTGTCAACTCATATGCCAGGAGTCAAGGCTTTTAATTGCTACTGTTTTCTTAGTACGATATGGAGGAAGGTTATAATCTGGGAGTGGGAATGGGAAAGGACTTTTGGAGCTTTGAGGAGAGAAGGTGTGATATGATTGTCTAGGAGAGAAGAGGATGGAATGGGGCAAGGAAGAGTACTGTGATTGCTGGGTAGCATTTTGCTGTCATAGATACAGAAGACTTGAGAGGTAAGAATTGGGGTCTGTGAGATGAGTGGGGGTCAGACCTAGTAGAGCCTTGCAGGCTGTCATAATGACTTTGGATTTTGTTTGAAGTGAAATGTGCAGCCATTGGAGGGTTTGCACAGTGTCATGACACTATCTGACTTAGAGTTTAAAAGGATCACTTCAATCACTCTGTGCAGAATATTCTGCAGAAGCAGGAAGAGGTTTATTCAACAGTCTAAACAAAAGATGCTAGTGGCTTGAACTATGCTGGGAGTGGTGGAGGTGACGAAAAGGGGTTGGATTTGAGTTATATTTTGAAGCTAGAGCTTACAGGATTTGCCAATTAAAAGTAGAGTCTGATAAAAAGGCAGCAAGGGTGAATTTAAGGTTCAATCCTGAGCAATGCATGGATGCTAGTGCCAATTATCTATCAGGTTTCTCAGCCCCAAATAAACATACAAGATCAATGCCAACTATGCTGGTATCCTCAGCCAAGCAGCAAAATAATCTCCATGTTATTTTGGAGATTTATTTAGGTTAATGTTGCTAATAGCCTCACATTGCATACAAAACGGAGGAAAATTTCAGCATGAATACACTAAATAGGAGGTCTAAGATGTGTAGTTTTTCTTAGTATTTTAGCATATTTTCTTTTAATTTTATAATTCCAAGATTAATTAAGTAGATATCAATTTAACCTAACTTCTGGAAATATGCTGGAAATTTCTTCTTTCAAAAAAATGACAGATACAGAGTGAAGTAAGTCAGAAAGAGAAAAACAAATACCGTATGTTAACACACATATATGGAATCTAAAAAAAAAAAATGGTTTTGATGAACCTAGGGGCAGGACAGGAATAAAGACACAGAGGTAGAGAATGGACTTGAGGACACGGGGAGGGGTAAAGGTAAGCCGGGACAAAGTGAAAGAGTAGCATTGACATATATACACTACCAAATGTAAAATAGATAGCTAGTGGGAAGCAGCTGCATAGCACAGGGAGATCAGCTTGGTGCTTTGTGACCACCTAGAGGGGTGGAATAGGGAAGGTGGGAGGGAAACGAAGAGGGAGGGGATATGGGGATATATGTATATGTATAGCTGATTCACTTTGTTATACAGCAGAAACTAACACAACATTGTAAAGCAATTATACTCCAATAAAGATATTAAAAAAAAAAATGACAGAATTCGGTTAGTAGTCTGGAGCTTGTTAGAGTTTTCCCAACAATAAAACAAAGTGTATTTATTTTAATGGGAAACTCTGCTCTGTCCATTCAGTATTTTAATATTTTTAACTTTTTCTTCTTTAAAACTGAAATAAAACTATAGAAGTCTGAAAAATGAATACGCCATTAACTTTAAAAAGAGAGATGCACTTTGTTCCTCCCTTTTAAAATTTGTCCCAAATTTTCCCAGTCTGTTTTTGTTTTTTAATTTTACTAGCTTTTTGACTGGGCTAATCTCATTTCATACCCTCTTACTACTTCAGCTACTTCATTCCTTTTTTATCAGCTCATCAGCACACTTTCTGGACAACTGAGAAACAAATGTCTTCATTTCCGTCCTTTTAAATGTAAGGACTTCAAAACTTTCCGTAACTGCTCACTAACCAGAGAAAACCAAAGCATGCTAGGACATTTCCCCCCAAAGTGTAGTTTATCCATTTTCTTTATTGTGTTTGCAAATGATGCCACTGGGACTGAGGGAGGAAATGAATGTATTGCACAGGACTCTTTGTTTTGCGATTTGGGGAGATCAAAAAGAAAAATTGTACCTGGATCTTTTAGTTACTTCTTCAATTTGTTTCTTCTGCTCTTCTTGTTTGGTGAAAGATTAATTTCAGGTGAAAGGAAGCAAGTCCTTTAGGGTCTTTCCCCTTAATCAGAGAACTTGATGGCTCTAGTTGGTGCTTTAAAGTGTAAACAGCTGTCAGGTTTGTGGATTGGTGCTGTGGTGGGAAGCCCACTCTGATTTCAGAGGTAAAAGCAATGCAGAGCTTGGGTTTTGGAATTCGACTTGGGTACAGATTCTAATGTTACCACTCTCTAGCTGGCCAGGTCATTTAGCCTCTCTGAGGCTCAACTTACTTGTATATAAAACAGAGATAATAGTACTTACACAGTAGTTGCAAAGATTAAAATGAATAATGTATTATGCAATTACCATGGTGCCCTGTGTATAATAAATACTCAATAGTTGGTAGCTATTATTATTTTTCAGTTTTATTAATTTGTAATTTAAGGAGTATAGTAAGATAAGAGTATTATAGATATTATATTTTTTATTTATAAGATGTATTTTGTTTTTAAGATATATCATACCTTATATAAATTATTATATATACATATTTGTGTGTATATATATGAATGTATGTATGTGTGTATATATGTATGAATTATATATATATATATGAATAAGAAAAGGTTCAGATTAGAGAAAATATTACTCTACTTTCTCTAGGTACCCCTAAAGATCTAAACCAATAGTTATTAAAATGTAGTCTCCAGACCAGTGGTATCAACCTCACCTGGGAACTCGCTAGAAATTCAGTTTTTTGAGCTGCACTCTAGAAACTCAGCAATGTATGTTTCAGTGAGTCTTCCCAGTAATCCTGATGCCCTGTAAAGTTTGAGAACCACTGGAATAGACATGTTGCAATTCTAGGTTAATGATTTTCAATCTAAAACATACTTGGTTTAGCTGGTGTCTTGTTTCATGTAGTAATTTTTAAGCAACCTGTAAATGCTGAACTAAAATCAGACAGTAATATTACAAACACAAATGCTTTGTTCAATAAATGTTTATTGAGTGCTTACTAGGTGCAAGGCATTGTGGTAACATGCTTTAATGCACATTTAGTATCACTGTGTTTGGCACAATGGGCAAATATAAGACCCAGAAGTACCACTTCTTTTTTGTTGTTTGAAGGGTATCATGGTAAGACTTGCTCCTTCCCATGTCAAGGGATTGACTGAAAGTATTTGGGGCCAGCACTGTCTGGTTCCCCAAAATGCAAGGAATGGGACAGAAAACTGATGATGGTGTCAATCCTGTTAGGCATTTACTGGTTGGACCGCAAGGGGACACACCATAGGAGGAGGAGCATGAGTGCCTGCCAGTTTCCCAACCTACTAGTGGCCTCCTGTATGACCTCACCAGGTTCCAGAAGGACACTCTTCCCCCACCAAAACCTTAATTCAGTGAAATGTAAAACTTTTATGACCTCTTGGGAGGTGTTGTTTCTGTATCATTGTTTTTAGTATGACTAAAATGACTAATGTTCCCCTATATCATCTGTCAGATTAAATAATGACTACGTATGTGAAGGGAATATTTGGAATAAAATAAAAAGCACAGAGAATAATATAACATAGTCCTATACAGTCACTATTTAGATTTAACAAACATTAATGTTTTGCCATTGTATTAGTCAGCTCAGGTTGCTGTAGCAGAATACCATAGACTATATGGCTTAAGAACAGAAATTTATTTTTTTGCAGTTCTGGAGTCTAGAAGTCCCAGATCAATGGGCTGGTTGATTGGTTCCTGGTGAGAGCTCTCTTCCTGGCTTGCAGACTTCTTGCTATGTCCTCACCTGGCCTTTCCTCAGTTCGTGTTCATGAAGAGAAAGTGAGATCTCTGGTGTCTCTTCTTATAAGGACACATTTTATTGGATAAGGCCCCGATCTTATGGCTCATTTAATCTTCATTACTCCCTTAGAAGCCCTTTCTCCAAAAACAGCTATACTGGGGATTAGAGCTCCAACCTATGAATTTTGGGGAGACACGATTCTGTCTATAACCACCAGGCATCTGATTTTACCCTCCTTGACCGCATTCCCCCTTCTTCCTCCCCACAGACAGATTTTTTGAAGTTAGCATGTCTAACTGACATTATTTTTTGAAGTTAGCCTGTCTAACTTCATGTCTCCTGACATTATATATTTACTATACACATACATGCACAATTTATGTCAATAAATACTATATTAATTCATATAATGTGCTTCACATTTGAATGATATTTGCTTTTTTTCTCTCACCATTTTATTTCTAACATTTATCCATGTTGATGCTTTTGGATCTAATTAACTCATTTTAACTGCTAATTGATGCATTATTGAATGAATCTGTCATGATTTATTTATCTATCTAATAGTAATAGACATTAAAAAGTAGTTTCCATTATTTTCACCATTATAAGTGATGCTGCATTAAGTATCCTTGTGCATGGTTCCCTGTGCATATGTTCTAGAGTCTCTTTAGGGGATATACCTAGGCTTGGAATTCCTGGGTGGTAGGGTTTATATACCTACCTAATCAGTTTTATTAGATATTGCCAATTTACTCTTTTAATAAAAGTTTACACAAATTTTAACTTCTACCAGTAGAGTTTTAATTTCTACACATCCTTCATAACTCTTGTCAGGTGTCTTAATTTTTGTTTATCTCATTAGTATAAAACACTATTTTATTGTTATTTTAAATCTACATGTCCCTGATAATTCATGAGGTCAGTAATCTTTCATATGTGTATTGGTCAGTCAGATGGTTCCTTGTGAATTGACTGTTCATGTCTTTGTCTACTTTCTATTGGGTTGGTTGTCTTTATGTAAGTTCCTTATATAATTTTATTGTTAAAATTTTGTTTATTTATAATGATTGCAACTATCTTCTCCTTGTCTGTAGCTTGATGTTTTTCACTTCTAAAAAAATAATGTTCTAATTAAATAGAAGGTTTATATTTCAACATAGTTGAATGTATCAACTTTTTGCTTTTATGGTTTGGGCTAATTATGTCTTATTTAAGAAACTATTTCCTACCCAAGGCCATAAAGATATTTTCTTTGACAAGTTTTAATTTCTGAGCTCTCCATTCTTTTCCATTGGTCTGTCAGTCTTTTTGCACATTGTTTTAATTATTATAACTTTACAGTAGCTTTGGTATCTGATGGAGCAAATCCCTTTTCTTTAGTCTCCCCTAAAAAGGTCTGGACCATTTTTGACCTTTATTCATCCAAATAAAATTCAGGAAAAGCCTGTCAATCTTCATGAAAAACTACAATATTCATTGAGATTTCCTTGAATTTGCAGATTAATCTGAGAGGGATTGACATCTTTATGATATTGAGAGCCTTCTGGTAAAAGAATATGGCATATCTTTCCATTTACTTGAGTGTTCCTTTAGATTTTTCATTAAAGTTCTATGATTTCATTCCTTCAGGTAATATAAAATTTTGTTAGATTTATTCCCAAGAAATTTACAGATTAAAAATAAGTCAATTTATTATGGAATGAATATTTTAATTTGTCATCCATTTTCTAATTGGTTGTTTCTTATGCATGGGAATGCCATTGATTTTTTTAAATTAATTGATCTTGTATTCAGCAACCTTACTGAACTCTCTTATTAGTTCTAATAGTTCGTGAATTCCTTTGGATTTTCTGTGACAATAATATGTTCTACAATTAATGCCAATTTAGAACCTGTCTTCTCTTTCCTCTTATATCTATTTCCTGTCTTATTGGATTGGAGAAGACCTCCAGTTACAAGCTGAATGGCTGTGTCAAGAACAACCATGTTCTATTTCTGACTTTATAGCAGATGCTTCTATCACTGATCACAAAGTAGGAGGCTCATTTTTTGTGGATACTTTTTCTAGATGAAGGAAGTTTTTTCTTCTTCCTACTTTGCTAAGACTCTATATTATGAAAGAATGTTGACTTTTTTCATCATGTAATTTTCTGTATCTATTTTTTCTTAATCTATTAATACCGTATTTACAGTAATAAATTTTACATCCATTAAATCTTCCTTACATTCCTGTTTAAAGCTTGTTTGGTTGGTTAATATTAGAATGAAGAACTTTTGCAACTGTGATCTATAATCATGAAAGTGATTGAGGCTATAATTTCACTTTCTCATACTGTTTTTGTTTAGTTTTGATATTAAGGTTTTGCAAGCCTCATAAAAAGAACTGGACAGCTTTTACTCTTTTTTGGTCTCTGGAATAGTCTGAATAAGAATGAGGTTGTATAACATTTAAAGGTATGGTAAAATATACCTGAAAACCTGTCTGGTTTGGATGCTTTGGTGCTTCTTTATGGGATAGTTTTTTATTTTCAACTACCAATTCATTTTCTTTAATGGGTATATTTTTTTTTCCAGGTTTTTCTGCTGCTTCTTGAGTCAGTTTTGCAATATTATTTTCCAGGAAGCAGTCTATTGTATTTAAGCTTGTAAAGTTTATTGACTAATTTGTTCATGGTATTCTTTTATAATTTTACAAATTTTTACTGTAGCTCTATTTTGTCTCTTTTCATTCCTAACTTTGTTTATTCTACACACACACTCTTCCTCTTTTGTATTCTCTCGCCAAAGATTTATCTAATTCATAGAAAGAGCGTTTGATTTTGTTGATACTATTTTTTCTTTCTTTTCTATTTAATTAATTCCTTCTCTTACTGTTATTCTCTTCGTTTTTATCCCCCTCTGGGTTTACTTCATAGTTTTTAAAATAGTGTCTTCAGTTGAATACATTAATTATTAATTTTCAAAATTTCTTTTCCTACTCTGAGTTTAAGTCTATATATTTTCCTGTAGGTATCACTTTAGCTGTATACTATAAATGCATTGTTTAATTCTATTACTGTTTATTTCTAAATAATTTCATAATTTCCATTGCAATTCTTCTTTGATCCTTGAATTATTTAGAAGTATATTTTTAGTTTTAAAGTACATGAATTAAATTTTTTTATTGATTCCTTATTTTATTGCTTTATGGTTAGAGAATGTGGTCTATATGATATCATATCTTTGATATTTGTTGAGACATCCTTAATTTACTTCAATAATATTTTTGAAATTGTTTCATATATACTCAAAAAGAATGGCATTCTCTATGCTCATGCTCATTAGATCAAGCTTGTTTATTCTGTTGTTTGAATCTTCTATAACTTTGTTTATTTTTTTCCAATCTGTTTTAGGAATGTTACAATCTTTCATATAGATGTGATTTGTGAGATTCTCTTTGTAACTCATCAACTTATGGTTTATATAGTTTGAAATTATCTTGTTAAGTGAATGTAGCCAAGTGTCTATAGGGATGGGTATAGAATTAGAGCATAAGGATTTGGCAGATGTCAAATACCAGAGATAAAAACCAGAGGAGCTGGAGAAGAAATGCTTTTTCCCAAACTCTAAGCCAAGAGTTGACATAAAAGTGTCAGGCTATGTCTGCCAAGTTCATGGGAAAAAGACTCATATCAGGGACCATGTACTGGATGAGGAGTGAAAGCATAAAAAGGGGGTCCAAGATGAAGTCAACTGGATGTAACTCACAGCCAACAGTTTTTAACTGCTGCCATACCTGTGTATTTGTTTGAAAGAGACTAGAATTGAAAGTTGTTACCTGTCACTGAATCCTGGCAGGAAGAAATTCTTTTGGTTGAATAAAACATATCAGAACAACTTCTAACATTTAATCAATTACCACCCACACTTTCATTTTGGAAGGATATTCCTGACTTTTGTATACTTCTTTTTAAAATCTTAATATCACATTTCGTATAGCCCTTTGTGTTTTGAACTCCAGGAGGATGAATTATTCCGATTGTCTTACTTAACTGGCTGTTATTTTCTGGAGGAAACTTTAGAGAGTTCAATTTACCTGGTAGCCTTTCCTGCTGAGATTTTGTTTCTGGTAGACTTCACCACTGAGCAGAAATACTCCTATTACAGCACTCAGTTTATCTGTAGATGAAAACCTTTGCATCTTAAATAAAACACTCAGCTAGTGGGGTTATGTTTGGCTGTTTCTCTTCATCAGTGCTTCTAAGTCTCTTTGCCAAGTCTGAGGTCCTGGACTTAGACATCTTGGAGGAACACTGGGGGTAAAGGTGCTTTCCATTTAATGTGAAAAATAGCATTTTGCTTTAGGCTCTTTTGCTCAACTGCTCCAAAGTAATTTACCTTGGGGAGCAGAGACCAAGACTGAGACATTCAAGACTAAAAGGAAACTAATTTTTTAAAAAGTACGTATAGTTATAAGCAATCAACAAAGGGGAATTTATGAAAATTATTCTTCAACCCTGACAGGGACATTCTCTGTGGTAAAAGATGTAGCTTTCTCATAAACACAAGGAATATGTAACCCCTCTCTCCTCATTCCTTTATTACTTTCAGGTCTCTTAATTTGGGGTGAAGAAACCAAGCAAAGTTTATGGTGAGATTCATTTTAGTAAAGCAGACAACTTCTCAGATGATTTAAGATTCTGCCCTTCTCCAACTCCATACAAACATTTATCTCCTATGTTTAGCTTTTGCAAATGAAAGGGACTTGTGGGGGGTGGGAGTGTATGCCAAATACCCTATAATTGCACAGTCTTAAATTTTAGTTTCCTAGTACAGACTGGTATATAAGATGGTGTGACGTTTTCAGTCTCCAAAAACCTTATAACAATCTTTACAAATTCTGTAGTTGAGTCTGAGCATTTTCTTCTTTCGTCATTAGATTATACTGCTCCAAATTCTACATGGTAGGTCTGGCAACAGATCCCTTCCATGAATAACTATTGCTTTTCCAAATTCAAAAATATAAAAACAAAATAGCTACAATAAACAGTAGATGATCTGAGAGTTAATTTTTCAGGAGGGAAAAGAACAAGAGTCCAGTTAGACAGCATTCACTTCAGGACTAATGTTTAATCACAGTAGTTCCAGAATTATCTAACTCAACTGTAGCCTCCAGACTTTGATTATGTCTCTTTGCTAAATTACTCAGAATTACATTGAACTTAGATCCTTTCCAGGGTAGATTCTAAATGCTGGGTCTTCAGGCCACTTTTCTGTTAAAATTCCCTTCACTTGACTTTTTTTTTTTAATTTTTTTTTTTATGGTTACTAGCAGCTTTTCTCCTTCCCAGCTAAAGGTGGTATACTTACCCTGCTTATGTTGGTAGAGTGTGGACCTACTTAGATTCTTAGCTTGTCTGTATACACTCACTAGGGAAAAGCCATGCTGCTTCTCTACCCCCTGTCCATTGGACAGAAGGTAAAAGAGCCCACACGCTGCCATATGTTGACAGTGGACATCTTTACCTGATTAGAGGTTGACCAGGTAAAAGGAAGTCCTTGTCCATTATAATCACAAAGAAGAATAATTTGTGCCACACTTCTTTTCCCAACAACCTATGAAGTTGAAAGCAAGAAATTTATACAAAAACAGAGGTTAAGATTTTTTTTGATCTAAACATACTATAAATATTTCAAAAATTGTTGAAAACCTGTAGTTTGCATGGGACTTTACTCAACAATGTGTGTGATTCCACATTTTACAAATTAGGAGGAGAGATGAACGTGTATACTAGCAACTGTAATTTCGAGTAGTTATAGAACAAGGATACTATGTACAATACAGACAAGCAGTGTTTACACAGTGATCCTTTCTGGCTAGGAAAGGCTTCTGGAGAAAGTTGCATTTGTATTGGGCCTTAGAGATGGGTAGGAATTATCAATGGGCAGACATATTTCAGTGGTACTAGGACTACTTTAAATGGAGCATGATTATAAGTCCAACAAACCGCATGAATAAGACCGAGGAGTAGGAAAGAATGAGTCATGCTCAAAAGCAAAGAAACTCAGTTACATTGGGTAGAAAGGGGTATTAAATGGCACTGAGAATTTAAGGGGGTGTCAGACTGTATAAAGACGGAAGAATGATAGAAGACCCAAGATGTAAGTAGAAGTCAGATTATGAAGAGTCATTGAGGACGGGGCTTTGTAGGCAATGGGAATCACTGAATTTGGGCAGGGCAATAGTATGATGACAGTGTATTCACAGGACTTTTCCATGGTGCCTGTGGTAGGGATTAGAATGAGCAGCCTGCAGGTGAGGAGACCAGCTAGGAAGCTCTTGCATTAGTCTGAGAGTTAGAGTCTTGAACTGAGAACAAATCACATCTCTACCTATCTTGTAAGGGACAGATCCAGGTTTGGTGGAGCATAAAGCTTGTATGATTTTGGGGAGTCCTCTTTAGGAAAAATAAAACAAATTTACAAGTAAAAATTGCTATGTTTCTTCTTGGGCCTTCAACAGGGACATGTAAATGAGGGGCCTTGAGCCCCGCTTCATGGTAAATCAGCCTCTGGGTGAAAACCATGACAGTTTTTGAGTAAGAATGATTTGCCCCTCTCATTATTGTTAAATGCATCTGCTTGTTCCAGAGAGGGAGGTTTTATGACAATTGGCTCAAATAGACAAATGAAACAGTTTAGGCCATAAGCAGAAACTGCCTATTTGTACAAAGCCTGGGTCAAGTGGAAAAAACTTGTTTATTTAATCTTTACAAATTTTAAGTTAGTCGTTTGCAACATCCAAACCACTTCTAAAATTTAAGAACATTTGTACGATTGAAAGTGTAAAATAAGGATTGGCTGTGCAGCGCCTTTGGTTCAAATCCTATGTCATCTGTTTCACAATGAAAAGTGCTTAGAATAGTGCCTGGCACATAATCAGTGCTCAATAAAATACTAGATATTATTTCTATCAATGGGGAGTTTAAAGATAAAATGAATGAAAATGTGTTGAAAACAAGATGCATGTTAACTGCTTTTAAACAGATCACTTGCCTGTGGGGATTGTTACCGTTGTCACCTAAATTTAGATTTGCAAAATGAGTTCCAAAGAAGTTGCTTATTTCCTTGTGATTTTAGGTTCAGGTGGTTCTTAGCTGGCCGCATATTGAATTACCTGGGGCACTTTTAAGTCATACCTTTGCCAGGGCCCCAACCTGGTCAATTTGACCAAAACCTCTGTGGTTAGCCTGGGCATCAGGATGGATTACAGGCTCCCTGACGACTTTATTAGACAGCAGAGTCAGAGCTGGAAGCCAGGGTGTGCGACCTCGCAGTGTTTTGTGATGACCTAGCTGTTAGGCCCAGAGCAACCTGACTTCAGCCACAGGTGAGATTACCTGAGGAAGGTTCAGATCTTCTTTGTTCTATGTTATTATTCTATCAAAATAAACCATAACTCATTACTAAAATAGGTAAATGTTGAACAATGAAGAAGATACTCCCAAGAGTAAATTTTCAAAAAAATCTTTCACACGCATTCTTAACTATATTAATTTATTCCAAAGCCTAATTGCCTCACAAATCTCCATTACAGTGGTTCTTGTAACCCATTGCTGTTTCTTTTAACTTAAATGTAAAAGCCCTTCCTGGAGCATTCATAAAACCTTGAAAACAGTGGTCCTTACATCAAAAATCACATACTGAAAACTTCCTAGGGATTGGGCCTTGTGTTAGCTCTGTATGTACATTATCTCTTTGTCCTTATAACCCTCCATATGAGATAAGCACAATTACCATACCCATTTTACAGATGGGAAGTGAGATTCCTTGGTCATACACCTGGTATGAGGAGGAGTTTAAGGGCATGTGTACTAGAAGGGATGAAGAACAGAATAGTGGCTACGAGCCCCATGTAGGGGTCTGACAGAGCCAGCAGGTTGTCAGCTTCTGCTCTCTGCACTTTGGTTTCCTTATCTGTAAAATGCGATAGAAGTACTCACCTTGTAGATTTATCGTAGTTCTTATGAGGATAATAACCATAGAAGTGGTAAGTGCTCAGAAGTGACAGCTATTAATAATTTAATGAATCAGATGTGCTGCTATGAGAGAGTCCTATTTTTCAAATGCACTCTAGGTTTTTAGTAAGTTAAAATTTTTATTGTTATTTATTATATCACAAAGAAATGCATGTAATTGTAAAAAAAAAATAGGAAATCAAGTAAACAAAAATTTAAATCACCGTTAATTCTCCAACTGAGAGAGAACTTATTTTTTTCTATCCTTTGTATTTTTTCTGTAATTTACACGCACATTATTTAGAATGTGATGGTGTACATTATTGTTCTTTTAATGCCGTTTCATTCAGTAATGTTTATGTTTTCTATTTTGTGTATAGTCTTGCTATTATGCTTTCCCATGGGTGCTTATGCCCATAGACGGTTAATACCATTAAAGATAAACCAGGCCCTTGCCACAGGATCATGCATGATTCAAGGACTTGCTGTTTTATATAAGATAATTTGCTTGTTTTTTGTGGGCAAGGCTGGTTCTTCTTACCTTACACAGAGTGGAGTCAGTGCAAAGAGGCAGGAAGGAGCTTGCCTGGAGGAAGTCTGTCAGGCATTCTCCTTGTATGAAGGTCATGAAGGCCAGAAGTTGAGCATGTTGGGAGACACTAAGGAGGTCTAGGTGGCAAGTTCCAGAGATGCTCATACTACAAGGGGGAGGTAATGTCAAATGGAGTCCTAGGGCCAGGACACAATTGAATCTTAGGCTTGTGAGAGACCTAATATACAAATGGACAATTGCTGGACCATATATAAGAATAGAACTCTGACATACAACCTGCAGCAACCAGTCCAGGATACCAACCCCTTATCTACGATAAATAGCCCAGAAAGCCAGCCTGCTAGACGTCAGGCTTGCAGGAAGTCAGATTGACAGCTCTAGTGACAATACAGGAAGCTAAGCAATTGGCACCAAGAACTTGATTAATAACTGACAGCTTCCTACATTTTTGTCCCCACTTCCACCTTAGGACCAACTAAAGGAAGACAAACATGCACCCTGACCAATCACATTGGATGCCCCGCTTCTAGTTAAACCACCTCCAGCTTTCCCAGGCCAACAGCCTCCATCCAGGGCATACCTGAAGGCTTCCTTTTATCCCACTATCAAGCTTTCCCATTCCTGTGCCTGCCTTTGAGTCTCTGCTGAAACACAAGTGATTGTGGCTGACAACCTTGCTACAGCAAGCTCTGAATACATAGCCTTTGCTCTTCTCATTTGCTTGGTCTTCATTTATCTCCACACTTGCTTGATGCCCAAGATAGGCTGCTCATGTGTGACCACTGTCAGATACGGCCCTATGCCTTTGACAGAACTATGTTTGATCTCTTTTTGTGAGGTAAAGGCTATTTTTCTGGAAGGCTGGGATCGTAACTTACTCACCTCAGTATTCCTAATGCCTAGCACTGCTGGCTCATAGAAAAGACTGCTGAAAGGAGAGGGAATGAGGTCCCACTCACAAGGATTAGGCCCATTTTTTTCCAATACGGAACCAGGAAAGCCCAGTGTGACTAGTCTGTCTTGTTCTGATAGAATGAAACGTCATTCCAAATTCCAGCTTAAATATAAACCAAACTGGAATTGACCTGGGAATGAGGGGAATTTCACAGCCTGAGGGATTTTGTAAAATCTCTAGAGCACTATTTTAAAATCTTTTGGGCGCAACTTGCCCCCTTTTTTTTTAGACAAATTTGTAATACTGCACAGCACATATTTTTAATATAACTTTTTTTTTTTTAAAGAGCTATTCTTTTTTTTTTTAAATTAATTAAGTTTTTTTTTGTTTGTGTTGGGTCTTCGTTTCTGTGCGAGGGCTTTCTCTAGTTGTGGCAAGTGGGGGCCACTCTTCATCGCGGTGTGCGGGCCTCTCACTATCGTGGCCTCTCTTGTTGCGGAGCGCAGGCTCCAGACGTGCAGGCTCAGTAGTTGTGGCTCACGGGCCTAGTTGCTCCGCGGCATGTGGGATCTTCCCAGACCAGGGCCTGAACCCGTGTCCCCTGCATTGGCAGGCAGACTCTCAACCACTGCACCACCAGGGAAGCCCTGCGCCCCCCTTTTTTTTTTAACATCTTTATTGGAGTATAATTGCTTTACAATGGTGTGTTAGTTTCTGCTTTATAACAAAGTGAATCAGCTATACATATACATATATCCCCATATCTCCTCCCTCTTGCGTCTCCCTCCCTCCCACCCTCCCTATCCCACCCCTCTAGGTGGTCACAAAGCACCGAGCTGATCTCCCTGTGCTGTGCGGCTGCTTCCCACTAGCTATCTATTTTACGTTTGGTAGTGTATATATGTCCATGCCACTCTCTCACCCTGTCACATCTTACCCCTCCCCCTCCCCATATCCTCAAGTCCATTCTCTAGTAGGTCTGTGTCTTTATTCCCATCTTGCCCCTAGGTTCTTCATGACCTTTATTTATTTATTTATTTTCTTAGATTCCATATATATGTGTTAGCATATGGTATTTGTTTTTCTCTTTCTGACTTACTTCACTCTGTATGACAGACTCTAGGTCCATCCACCTCACCACAAATAACTCAATTTCGTTTCTTTTTATGGCTCAGTAACATTCCATTGTATATATGTGCCACATCTTCTTTATCCATTCATCTGTCGATGGACACTTAGGTTGCTTCCATGTCCTGGCTATTGTAAACAGAGCTGCAGTGAACATTGTGGTACATGACTCTTTTTGAATTATGGTTTTCTCAGGGTATATGCCCAGTAGTGGGATGGCTGGGTCATATGGTAGTTCTCTTGTTAGTTTTTTAAGGAACCTCCATACTGTTCTTCATAGTGGCTGTATCAATTTACATTCCCACCAACAGTCCAAGAGTGTTCCGTTTTCTCCACACTCTCTCCAGCATTTATTATTTCTAGATTTTTTGATGATGGCCATTCTGACCGGTGTGAGATGATATCTCATTGTAGTTTTGATTTGCATTTCTCTAATGATTAATGATGTTGAGCATTCTTTCATGTGTTTGTTGGCAATCTGTATATCTTCTTTGGAGAAATGTCTATTTAGGTCTTCTGCCCATTTTTGGATTGGGTTGTTTGTTTTTTTGATATTGAGCTGCATGAGCTGCTTGTAAATTTTGGAGATTAATCCTTTGTCAGTTGCTTCATTTGCAAATATTTTCTCCCATTCTGATGGTTGTCTTTTGCTCTTGTTTATGGTTTCCTTTGCTGTGCAAAAGCTTTTAAGTTTCATTAGGTCCCATTTGTTCATTTGTGTTTTTATTTCCATTTCTCTAGGAGGTGGGTCAAAAAGAATCTTGCTGTGATTTATGTCATAGAGCGTTCTGCCTCTGTTTTCCTCTAAGAGTTTGATAGTGTCTGGCCTTACATTGAGGTCTTTAATCCATTTTGAGTTTATTTTTGTGTATGGTGTCAGGGAGTGTTCTAATTTCATTCTTTTCCATGTAGCTGTCCAGTTTTCCCAGCACCACTTATTGAAGAGGCTGTCTTTTCTCCACTGTATATTCTTGCCTCCTTTATCAAAGATAAGGTGACCATATATGCGTGGGTTTATCTCTGGGCTTTCTATTCTGTTCCATTGATCTATATTTCTGTTTTTGTGCCAGTACCATACTGTCTTGATTACTGTAGCTTTGTAGTATAGTCTGAAGTCAGGGAGCCTGATACCTCCAGCTCCATTTTTTGTTCTCAAGATTGCTTTGGCTCTTCGGGGTCTTTTGTGTTTCTATACAAATTGTGAAATTTTTTGTTCCAGTTCTGTGAAAAATGCCAGTGGTAGTTTGATAGGGATTGCATTGAATCTGTAGATTGCTTTGGGTAGTAGAGTCATTTTCACAATGTTGATTCTTCCAATCCAAGAACGTGGTATATTTCTCCATCTATTTGTATCATCTTTAATTTCTTTCATCAGTGTCTTATAATTTTCTGCATACAGGTCTTTTGTCTCCTTAAGTAGGTTTATTCCTAGATATTTTATTCTTTTTGTTGCAGTGGTAAATGGGAGTGTTTCCTTAATTTCTCTTTCAGATTTTTCATCATTAGTGTATAGGAATGCCAGAGATTTTTGTGCATTAATTTTGTATCCTGCTACTTTACCAAATTCATTGATTAGCTCCAGTAGTTTTCTGGTAGCATCTTTAGGATTCTCTATGTACAGTATCATGTCATCTGCAAACAGTGACAGCTTTACTTCTTCTTTTCCAATTTGGATTCCTTTATTTCTTTTTCTTCTCTGATTGCTGTGGCTAAAACTTCCAAAACTATGTTGAATAATAGTGGTGAGAGTGGGCAACCTTGTCTTGTTACTGATCTTAGTGGAAATGGTTTCAGTTTTTCACCACTGAGGACGATGTTGGCTGTGGGTCTGTCATATATGACCTTTATTATGTTGAGGAAAGTTCACTCTATGCCTACTTTCTGCAGGGTTTTTAACATAAGTGGGTGTTGAATTTTGTCAAAAGCTTTCTCTGCATTGATTGAGATGATCATATGGTTTTTCTCCTTCAATTTGTTAATATGGTGTATCACATTGATTGATTTGCGTATGTTGAAGAAGCCTTGCATTCCTGGAATAAACCCCACTTGATCATGGTGTATGATCCTTTTAATGTGCTGTTGGATTCTATTTGCTAGTATTTTGTTGAGGATTTTTGCATCTATGTTCATCAGTGATATTGGCCTGTAGTTTTCTTTCTTTGTGACATCTTTGTCTGGTTTTGGTATCAGGGTGATGGTGGCCTCGTAGAATGAGTTTGGGAGTGTTCCTCCCTCTGCTATATATTGGAAGTGTTTGAGAAGGATAGGTGTTAGCGCTTCTCTAAATGTTTGATAGAATTCGCCTGTGAAGCCATCTGGTCCTGGACTTTTGTTTGTTGGAAGATTTTTAATCCCAGTTTCAATTTCAGTGCTTGTGATTGGTCTGTTCATATTTTCTATTTCTTCCTGGTTCAGTCTCGGCAGGTTGTGCATTTCTAAGAATTTGTCCATTTCTTCCAGGTTGTCCATTTTATTGGCATAGTGTTGCTTGTAGTAATCTCTCATGATCCTTTGTATTTCTGCAGTGTCAGTTGTTACTTCTCCTTTTTCATTTCTAATTCTATTGATTTGAGTCTTTGCCCTTTTTTTCTTGATGAGTCTGGCTAATGGTTTATCAATTTTGTTTATCTTCTCAAAGAACCAGCTTTTAGTTTTATTGATCTTTGCTATCATTTCCTTCATTTCTTTTTCATTTATTTCTGATCTGATCTTTATGATTTCTTTCTTCTGCTAATTTTGGGGTTTTTTGTTCTTCTTTCTCTAAGTGCTTCAGGTGCAAGGTTAGGTTGTTTATTTGAGATGTTTCCTGTTTCTTAAGGTAGGATTGTATTGCTATAAACTTCCCTCTTAGAACTGCTTTTGCTGCATCCCATAGGTTTTGGGTCGTCGTGTCTCCATTGTCATTTGTTTCTTGGTATTTTTTGATTTCCTCTTTGATTTCTTCAGTAATCACTTGGTTATTAAGTAGTGTATTGTTTAGCCTCCATGTGTTTGTATTTTTTACAGGTCTTTTCCTGTAATTGATATCTAGTCTCAGAGCATTGTGGTCGGAAAAGATACTTGATACGATTTCCATTTTCTTAAATTTACCAAGGCTTGATTTGTGACCCAAGATATGATCTATCCTGGAGAATGTTCCATGAGCACTTGAGAAGAATGTGTATTCTATTGTTTTTGGATGGAATGTCCTATAAATATCAATTAAGTCCATCTTTAATGTATCATTTAAAGCTTGTGTTTCCTTATTTGTTTTCATTTTGGATGATCTGCCCATTGGTGAAAGTGGGGTGTTATAGTCCCCTACTATGATTGTGTTACTGTCTATTTCCCCTTTTATGTCTGTTAGTATTTGCCTTATGTATTGAGGTGCTCCTATGTTGGGTGCATAAATATTTACAATTGTTATATCTTCTTCTTGGATCGATCCCTTGATCTTTATATAGTGTCCTTCTGTGTGTCTTGTAATAGTCTTTATTTTATAGTCTATTTTGTCTGATATGAGAACTGCTACTCCAGCTTTCTTTTGATTTCCATTTGCATAGAATATTTTTCCCATCCCCTCACTTTCAGTCTGTATGTGTGCCTAGGCCTGAAGTGGGTCTCTTGTAGACAGCACATATATAGATCTTGTTTTCATATGCATTCAGCCAGTCTGTGTCTTTTGGTGGGAGCATTTGATCCATTTACATTTAAGGTAATTATCGATATGTGTGTTCCTATTCCCATTTTCTTAATTGTTTTGGGTTTGTTATTGTAGGTCTTTTCCTTCTTTTGTGTTTCTTGCCTAGAGAAGTTCCTTTAGCATTTGTTGTAAAGCTGGTTTGGTGGTGCTGAACTCTCTCAGCTTTTGCTTGTCTGTAAAGGTTTTAATTTCTCCATCACATCTGAATGAGATCCTTGCTGGATAGAGTAATCTTGGTTGTAGGTTTTCCTCCTTCATCACTTTAAATATGTCCTGCCACTCCCTTCTGGCTTGCAGAGTTTCTGCTGAAAGATCAGCTGTTAACCTTATGGGGATTCCCTTGTGTGCTATTTGTTGTTTTTCCCTTGCTGCTTTTAATATGTTTTCTTTGTATTTAATTTTTGATAGTTTGATTAATATGTGTCTTGGTGTGTTTCTCCTTGGATTTATCCTGTATGGGACTCTCTGCACTTCCTGGACTTGATTGACTATTTCCTTTCCCATATTATAGAAGTTTTCAACTATAATCTCTTCAAATATTTTCTCAGTCCCTTTCTTTTACTCTTCTTCTTCTGGGACCCCTATAATTCGAATGTTGGTGCATTTAATGTTGTCCCAGAGTTCTCTGAGACTGTCCTCAGTTCTTTTCATTCTTTTTTTCTTTATTCTGCTCTGCAGTAGTTATTTCCACTCTTTTATCTTCCAGGTCACTTATCCGTTCTTTTGCCTCAGTTATTGTGCTATTGATCCCTTCTAGAGAATTTTTAATTTCATTTATTGTGTTGTTCATCATTGTTTGTTTGCTCTTTAGTTCTTCTAGGTCCTTGTTAAACGTTTCTTGTATTTTCTCCATTCTATTTCCAAGATTTTGGATCATCTTTACTATCATTACTCTGAATTCATTTTCTGTTAGACTGCGTATTTTCTCTTCATTTGTTTGGTCTGGTGGATTTTTACCTTGTTCTTTCATCTGCTGCATATTTCTCTGTCTTCTCATTTTGCTTAACTTACTGTGTTTAGGGTCTCCTTTTTGCAGGCTCAGGTTCGTAGTTCCTGTTGTTTTTGGTGTCTGTCCCCAGTGGCTAAGGTTGGTTCAGTGGGTTGTGTAGGCTTCCTGGTGGAGGGGAGTAGTGCCTGTGTTCTGGTGGATGAGGCTGATCTTGTCTTTCTGCTGGGCAGGTCCATGTGTGGTGGTGTGTTTTGGGGTGTCTGTGGCCTTATTATGATTTTAGGAAGCCTCTCTGCTAATGGATGGGGCTGTGTTCCTGTCTTGCTGGTTGTTTGGCATAGGGTGTCCAGCACTGTAGCTTGCTAGTCGTTGAGTGAAGCTGGGTCTTGGCATTGAGATGGAGATCTCTTGGAGATTTTCGCCATTTGATATTACGTGGAGCTGCGAGGTCTCTTGTGGACCTGTGTCCTGAAGTTGGCTCTCCCACCTCAGAGGCACAGCACTGACTCCTGGCTGGAGCACCGAGAGCCTTTCATCCACACGGCTCAGAATAAAAGGGAGAAAAAATAGAAAGAAAGAAAGAAAGAGGAGAAAATAAAATAAAGTAAAATAAAATAAAATAAAGTTATTAAAATAAAAAATAATTATTAAGAAAAAGATTTTAAAAAGTAAAAAAAAAAACAAAAACAGGACAGACAGAACCCTAGTACAAATGGTGAAAGCAAAGCTGTACAGACAAAATCACACACAGAAGCATACACATACACACTCACAAAAAGAGAAAAAGGGGAAAAAATAATATATCTTTGCTCCCAAAGTCCACCTCCTCAGTTTGGATTAATTCGTTGTCTATTCAGGTACTCCACAGATGCAGGGTATATCAGGTTGATTGTGGAGCTTTAATCTGCTGCTCCTGAGGCTGCTGGGAGAGATTTCCCTTTCTCTTCTTTCTTCGCACAGCTCTGGGGGTTCAGCTTTGGATTTGGACCCGCCTCTGCATGTAGGTCTCCTGAGGGCGTCTGTTCTTCACTCAGACAGGACGGGGTTAAAGGAGCAGCTGATTCGGGGGATCTGGCTCACTCAGGCTGGGGGGAAGGGAGGGGTACGTAGTGTGGGGCAAGCCTGTGGTGGCAGAGGCTGGCGTGACGTTGCACCAGCCTGAGGCGTGCCGTGTGTTCTCCTGGGGAAGTTGTCCCTGGATCACGGGACCCTGGCAGTGGCGGGCTGCACAGGCTCCTGGGAGGGGCGGTGTGGAGAGTGACCTGTGCTCGCACACAGGATTCTTGGTGGCTGCAGCAGCAGCCTTAGCATCTCATGCCCGTCTCTGGCGTCCGCGCTAATAGCCGCGGCTCGCGCCCGTCTCTGGAGCTCCTTTAAGCGGCGCTCTTAATCCCCTCTCCTCCCGCAGCAGGAATCAAAGAGGCAAGAAAAAGTCTCTTGCTTCTTAGGCAGTTCCAGACCTTTTCCCGGACTCCCTCCTGGCTAGCCATGGCGCACTAGCCGCCTTCAGGCTGTGTTCACACCGCCAACCCCAGTCCTCTCCCTGGGATCCGACCTCCTAAGCCCGAGCCTCAGCTCCCAGCCCCTCCCCCGCCCCGGCAGGTGAGCAGACAAGCCTCTCGGGCTGGTGAGTGCAGTTCGGCACCGATCCTCTGTGCGGAAATCTCTCTGCTTTGCCCTCCGCACCCCTGTGGCTGCGCTCTCCTCCGTGGCTCCGAAGCTTCCCCCCTCCGCCACGGGCAGTCTCCGCCCGCGAAGGGGCTTCCTAGTGTGTGGAAACCTTTCCTCCTTCACAGCTCCCTCCCACTGGTGCAGGTACCGTCCCTATTCTTTGTCTCTGTTTTTTCTTTTTTCTTTTGCCCTACGCAGGTACGTGGGGAGTTTCTTGCCTCTTGGGAGGTCTGAGGTCTTCTGCCAGTGTTCAGTAGGTGTTCTATAGGAGCAGTTCCACATGTAGATGTATTTCTGATATATCTGTGGGGAGGAAGGTGATCTTCACGTCTTACTCTTCTGCCATTTTGAAGCTCTCCTCCCCTTTTTTGTTTAACACCTTCTCAACCTGCATGAATTTTGAGGGAAATTGAATTTAAAAGATTTTTTTCCTTAGCTAAATGGAAGCAGGTGCTATTCAGACAGTAGAGAAAACCATGGCTAAGTTAGTTTGGCTTGCTTGTTATCCCTGTTTTCCAGGAAGATAACTGAAATGTGACCTGTGGCCAGTTAATTGTCATTGAGATCGAGTTTCATGAGGCTTCTCCGCTGATACACATCTACACCAGAACCCTGACCAGAAACCCCACATCTCAGTTATGGCCCATATCAGCTCCAGGCTCCCTTCTTCAGAACAGAAATACCTGCCCAGCATTAGCACCGGGGCCTGGAATACTACACTTGGCCTATATATTGACCTTGACTGGTATGTTCTTCCAGAAGACTCTCCACATTCAAACACTGAAGAAATTTTATTGTGTAGCTAAAGCTACTTCACGTGTGGGAGCAAAATCCAAAGGTGAGTAACTCTAGAGCGATTCATTCTCAGAAATTCTACACAGATTTCAGGACTGTAATATTATTGCTTTCTGTGCTAAACATCTTTTTAGAACTCGTCACTAGACTATAAGCCCTACCAGGGCAGGGACCTCGTCTGTCTTATTTATTTCTGTGTCTCTTGTACTTGACATATAATAGCACCTAACAGGAATTTGTTCAGTGTGTGATGGGATCTTGGGATTCAGAGTCACTTGACAGAAGATGCTGAAATACAGCAGACAGCAGAGACAGAGAACAAAGACCCTGTTGTAAAATACATGCAAACAAGAACACTACAGCAACTCTAATTGCACAAAGAAGACTATTTTGGCTAGATATTTATTAACAAATAGACAATTTTCTATTAGTAGAGCTCTCTCCTGTTAGAGACTTTGGTGAGTCTGGAAGTTCTGCCTAACAGGATTAAGTGAATCTCAGATGAGTAATCTGATTGTCTCATTCAGAAGAGAAGATTTAAAATAATGCCAGGTTACCCTATAGTGGCTTGTGGGTAGGGCATATAACAGAGGGGCATAATGAGCTCAGACCACTGGTGGGAGGAAAGCAATCCTGTGTCCCCTGAAGGTCCTAAGAGGAACAAAACTTTTTCTTAAATGTTGCTGGCTAATGGAGAGAAAGTTTCCTCAACTTAGTTGTAACCTCTCCCCCTAAGCAGCCTAGTGTGAACAGCTGTGCCAACTCTGAGCCATCTATTTGTACAACCAAATCCTTACTACATTTATCACCTAGTTTTCCCACATCTCTCTCAGCAGTCTTGGTGGGTGGGTGGGGAGGAGAAAGGATTGTGAAAAAGATGAGTCTCTTAACATTGACTTACGTGGTGGGGCATGAGGGGTTGTAACGCAGCGTCTGTTTCAACCTCCTTTTACTGTGCCTTCCTACACGGCAGGGCCTGAAAAGCAAAAAAAACTACATTTCCCAGGCACCCTTGCAGCCTGAGTTGTGGGTGTGGCTTAGATACTCTTATGTGAAAGGCAGACGTGTTGCTCCTGCAGGCAGGGAGGATTGAGGAGTTTGTGTTTTCTCTGTAGCCTTATTCGTAAAGGCTCCAGGGCGTGGCCTCTAGTATAGTGGGTGTTGAGAGGCGGGTCACTCGGCACGCATATTGCCAGTGCACATGGTCCTCTGGTGGAGTCCTGGAACCAGCAGCGATGGCAGGGCACGTGGAAGTCTCTTCCTCCTGGCAGGGGGGGGGTGTGTTTGTAGACCAGCTTCCCAACCAGCAGGCAGCAACCTAGGTGGCCTGGTTCTGCTGTGTGGCTTGGGAGTTGTTTCTACAAGAACCTAGAGTTTGTTTCGTTAACCCTCCCAATGTCCTGTAAACCATTTAGCTCACTGTAATAAACCCAGTTCTGCTTAAACTAGCCAGATTAAATTCTTTTCTCTGCAGTGGAACCCTGACCACTGAGGGGCTGAATCAAGCTTTCTGAGTTAGATATTACTGAGGGTTGCCCTTCTGCATTGCTATTGGCTTGGTTTTAGACAATTATTTGCAAAACCACTGATGTGTTACTTTTGGTTCCTGAATTCTAAGCCATTGTGCATTTGTCCACTGTATTCTAGTAAGTGGTAAGCAATTAGAAATCCAAGGTTATGGGGTTTATTATGTTTGATAAAATAGTGAACCTGTTACATGTTAAATTCTGATTTGTTCAGAAAAGTGTTGAGCCTACTAACTTATCTATCCAGGGGCCTGAGCTTAGAATTGCCTTGTCTGTTGTTAATGAGCCTTTGTTCCTGGGTGTCTCAGAAACCTCTAGATGATGTATAATATAAAAGCAATACCAATAACCATTATAATAAAGCATTATGTTTGTGTCCTTTATTATGGTTTTTGAAAACATGATCTCTTATATCAGAGTTAAGGGAAGGTATTGCAAAAAAAGAAAAGTTCTGAGATGTATGATAGTTTGTTGAAAGTCATGAGGTTAGTTAATAAATAGAGGAATCAGGCCTATACCAGATCAGAAAAGCTTATCTTTGACAAGAAAAGCAACTGCCTGATGTAACAGGTTTCCTCCAATAACCAGCCAAGAATAGCCTGATATAGCTAAAGGAGCCAGGTCCCCTTAAAAAAAAATTAACGGGGAAAGGTTCATTGGATGGTACGAAAAATTGCTGGTGCATTTAGAGCTGTCACTTTGGGTGCCAAGGACTGTGTTATTGACAGGAGTTGGGGGGTGAAGGGCTAGAGACAGGAGGCAAGATGAAGTGGTTCCTTGCAATATCTATTAGTGCTGAGGTAAGCTTGCATTACAGCTTTATTCCACCAAAGAAGGATGTGAAAAGTGGCCTTAAGGAAAAGACATTAGGGTGGACTGAGGCAAGAGAGGAGTGTAGGGTGACTTGTGGAGAAGGAGAACAGCCTACCTGCTGGGCTTAGTGCCTCGGTTAACGCTTTTTTGTTTTGTTTTGTTCTTGCTATTAATTCCTATTATTAAAGGGTCCTTCAAAAGAACCCTGTGGGTTTGAAACAGAGTGAGAGTAAAACATTCTTTTCCACCAGATATCTCTTCGTCCCTTCTAGCTAAAACTTTCCTGGACTTAGTTTTAATGTTACTGGTACATGAGGAGGTGGTTTTTTTTTTAATTTTTAATTTTTATTTTTTTTCTGTGGAAGGATTTACGTGTAGCCAAATGTTTCATGGTCCTATCTGTAATGTGCTTTAAAGCCTTTTCTGAAAGTGAAATTTGTTTAAAGGAAAGGCTGTTTCCTACCAGTTGGAACAGCATCTAGAAGTATGACTCATGCAGCTGGTCCCAAGGGTTCTGATAGTAGAAGCTTGCCACAGAGCAAGCAGAAAGACGTTAACCTTTATAACGCTGCAGATCTGTCTTTGGCAGCCCTGCCACCAAGAACCTAAGCATTGCCAGTGCCTTGTGTTGTTTTGCTTCCATTGGGAGGACAAGGCAACTGACTGATATTAGTAACTAAAGCCTGAGGTAAATTGATGGTTGGGAGGAAGGTGAAGTGGCGGCTCAGCTCTCCAGTTCCAGGACTTGCCTTAAAACCCCTGCCTGGTCCGTGTATGGAATCCACGGGCTGGAAAGGGGCTCTGGCCATATTCTTATATCATGGAAATCGGGCTTTGCACACAGATAGACCTGGGTTTGAGTAACTTTACTAGATGTTTGGTATTGGGCAAATTATGTAATCTCTCAGAGTTTGGGTTTCCTCATTTGTAAAATAAAGGTGATGTGAGCATCAAAAAGCTGTTGGGAGCACTAGAAAAAATGCTTTAAAGGCACAAGCCACACTGCCTCCTGACACATAATATGTACTCAGCGAATGGCAAATGACCATTCTGATTATGCTCAGGTTATTTGCTAGTTATTTCCTTAACCTTGTGCTGAGTTTCTCTTTTCTACTTGTTTCTAAGTTTCTCAGTTTCCTCCTCAAATCTGTCCTTCCCTATTTCTCTGTGTGTTATGAGCATGAGGTTTACATATAGTGTTTCTATTTCTGTATCTCAGAACTCTTATATATATTAAAAAACAATCCTCATAACAGTCTGCAAAGCAGGCAGCCAGGAGGGTGCATGTCCTTATTTCAGAGATGGGAATAATGAGTTGAGACACTAGAAAAAAAGGTAAAGAGAGAATACAACAGGAGCCCCTTATTCTGGGGTTTATCGGCTTTAACTCTCTGAAAAGGAATGCAAAAAAAATTTGTGGTGCATTTTGATTCAGAGATGGTCTTTGGCTTTCATTGGATTCTCAGAGGGTCTGGGATCCGTCCCCCCGCCGCCAAAGCTTATGAACTACTGTGGTTAAAGACGTCCGAGTCTAGAGAACTACTTGAAGGCATTTCCTGGTTTCTGCATTGATGCAGGCAGAATAGCAGCGTGTGGCTGGTGTACCACTTCCATTAGAGTCCCCTGGGCTGCTTCTGAGATGCAGATTCCTCACCCCAGCTCAGACCTGCAGAATCAGAGTCTCAGGAACTGGAGCTGGAGAATCTGGCATTTGAACAAGTTCTCCAGGTGATTTTTATGTCTTCTAAAGTTTGAAAATCCATGATGTGGTAGTAAAACCTGCCTTTGGAGTCAGATCCCCATGCATGATGGACCTACCACATACAGCTGTGGGAACCTGGGGCTGTTACTTCAGTTTTCTCAGCTGCAAAATGGGGAGGATAATCATACCTCCCTCATAAAACATGTGTGAACATTGAAACAGATGTCTGTACAGTGTTAAATTAAGGGCTTAATGTGATAACTACTCAATAAATGTTAGCTGAACTGATAATAATGATTATTACCAGTGTTATTATTATCAGTACTATGATTTGGAAGGTAGGAGCAAATTGAAGGCCCTGACTCTGTGGGAAGTTAATGGATGGATCCAACTGAGTGTTTACTTCAGTTACTTTTGCGAGTCATCTAGTTCAACCACATAATATTTGTCAGTGATCAATTCTGTATTATGAAGACTACTGAAATGAATGAATCAGTTAGATTATAGTTAATGGGAAATTTCCTTTCCTTCTTTCCTAGTTTCCAATTTTCTACTCTAAGTATGTATGATTAAAAAACAAAAAAAACTTTTGTTTCAAAAGAGAGCCTTTTGTACAATTTACTGAAAAATAATTTATTGTTTATTATCTGTGACATGTAGTAACTTCTTTAGTTAATTGGTCAGAAATTTCACCCCTTCTATTATGTTGATTGAAAAAATTAAATTGTACTTAAATTGCTTTGGCTTAAAGGGCCTTTTTCAGGAACCGAAACATATTCTTAGTAGGAGGCCCATCTGGGGAAGCATGATATTCTTGCTGCAGGTATTAGAATTCTAAAGGATGTTTCCTGATGTTGGAATTGTTGCCTGTCTTCTTGAAAGACTGGAAAATTCATTTAAGAGTCTCCTTCTGAAAGAGCTTACAAAGAGACTGAGAAAACCTTATAAAATACTCTTATTCATCTTCAGAAGGGCATACAGTACTTTCCATATATGTTAGGCTTATTTTTTAAAAGATAAATGAATTTTTAAAAAAGAACGGGTAAAACACATCATTATAGAATTACATATATATATATATATATATATATCTATATACACGTATATAGATATATATATATATATACACATATATATATATATTTATATATATACACACACATATATATGTGTATCTCATATGTACATGGATTATAGATTGAAAATCACACAGTTCAATTCAAGACCAGGAGCCAAGACAAATGAAAAAATACAAACTATTAATAATGCTACTATCCAGCATTGAACCTTGGGCTTAGTATTGGTTGTTAAATTTTTTAATGAGTTGCTCATGAGAGGAACAAGTGGCAAAGTCCTCTGGTGACAGTAAACTACTCAGGCAAGAAAGATGCAGCAAAGGACAGCAAAACCCAGGGACATAAGCCAACCAGGAGGAACAGCATGCAATTTAAATTCAAAGCAAATTCACAAGTCTCACAAGGAATATTTCAAGGAAACACAACTGTGAGGGTGAATTAAAAGTTTGTGGCAACTGGTGAGGAAAAATAAAAGATAGTGAAATGGAAACAGAAGAATCTGCTGAGAAAAGTCTCTGTTTCTTTTTTCTTTTTTGTCTTCTTTTGGACAATGAATTGTCTTCAGGTTGCCCTTGAGTTCCTTATCAAGTACTGCTCTTGGCTTTATGCTTTTGTCTGGATATGGCTGCAGCTTGAACTCATTCTTCAAATGATACTCTGGCACTGTGAGGTTGTGTGTCATTGCCAGACATTGTCATGGCCCCATTCATTGCAGGAACAACTCAGCAATGTGATTGAGTGTGGAGGAAACACCCAGAGGGTGTCAGGGAGCAGTTTAGGTGGTTTGGGCCCGTGAGGTAGTGGGTGAGCATGATCCAGCTGCACAAGTTGATAGAACCACTGTGTCCCCCAATCATTTCCTCATGCAGAGCCAAAAATTAAAACTGCCATGAGCAGGAAAATGCCTGGGCTGAGCCTGCAATCAAGCCAAGTTGGTCCATGGTCAACTGAGAACTGGGCAACTGGGCCTAATCGGAAGCCCAGGTCATCTGTCTTCTTCAGATCTAATGTCAGTCACCATAACGTCCACTGTGCCTTGACCTGAGGGAATTTCCTCTGCTCCATGTGTGCCCAAATCCTCTCAGACCTCCCCTCCCAGTCTCTAATTTTTCAGTTCAGCAGCTACAGCCAGTCTTCATGCTGTGGTGCATTCTGTACTCTTGGCTTCCAGTCCTGTTCTCATCTTAAGCTCCTAATCTTCAGGAGTAGGGCTGGAAAATTGCTTCATTGCTTCACTCAGGTAAACCTCTAGAAAAACTTGCCTCTGCAAGTCAGGCTCACTCTCTTATGCATCTCATTCTCTGGGTCTCTGTCTCCAAATCTCTGTCTCATATACACATTTATGATGTATGCATTCCATGTTTTCTCTGTCTTTGCTCTCTCCTTATTCTTACAGGTTTCCTCCTATCTTTCACACATAAGATTCCTGCTAACTGTAATTATTTCCCTTGCATTAATAATAACTTTTATTATGGGTCCAATTCTCACGATCATCTTCTTTTATTGCCTCAATCCATTTTCAATTTGCTGAAATTATATATATGTATATGAAATTATATATATATATACGTATTATATACATAATGAAATTAAAAGGGAGAGCGCCTTCTCTTCTGAATCAGATGTCTGTGGGAACCTTTACCTTTCTCAGCTCTCTTGTTACAGAGTGGTGTCTCTCGGCCCCATGCAAACAACAGTTGACATAGTACTTCTAGGCTGAAGATTGGACTTAGCTGATGGTATACTTTGAGGTTATCCTGCTAGCTCTTGAATGACGTACAAACTTTATTAAAAAAAAAAAATTGAAGTCTTGTAAGGAGAATTTCCAGGTATTCATTTCCTGTTGGAGCATTTTCTTTTGACAGAGTCAACTCAAAAGTATCCTTGAGAGACAATGAGGTGGGCTTCACCGGAGGAGGGAAGGACCATGATCGTCAGGGTTCTGGCCTCCCATAAGTCCGGTCATCAGGCTGGCTTTCCAGGCACAGAGACAGGCACGTGAGTTTCCCACAGAGCCTGAATAAATCAAATAAGGAAATGGATGAAGGTGTCAGTTTCCAGCACTTAATTTCTCCTGTGGGCTACTAGGCAAAGCCAGGGACCATTTCAAACTTGAGTTTCTGCAGCACAGCAGGGTTGCATGAATAAAAGTAACAGTTAAAAGTTGGCAACTTCACGCAGGGGCAATCAATCTAACATCTCAAGGGAATGGTTTGGTGAAGTCGATCCAGAAGCATTTAGGAATGAAGTTCATGGGCTATAATTTTGGTCTGCTTCCAGGCTTGCTGTTAGTATGCTATGTGACTGGGTCTGTGCCTCAGTTCCACTCTGTTAATGCACTGGAAGACACCATCACATCAGCTGAGCTGGCATAAGAATTTACTAACGTAGGTGAGGCAATTTCTTTATTTCTTTTAACATCTTTATTGGAGTATAATTGCTTTACATTGTTGTGTTAGTTTCTGCTGTATAATAAAGTGAATCAGATATTTGTATACATATATCCCCATATCCCCTCCCTCTGGCATCTCTCTCCCACCCTCCCTATCCCAATCCCACCCCTCTAGGTCGCCCCAAAGCACCGAGCTGATCTCCCTGTGCTATGCGGCCACTTCCCACTACCTATCTATTTTACATTTGGTAGTGTATATATGTCCATGCCACTCTCTCACTTCGTCCCAACTCACCCTTCCCCCTACCCCTGTCCTCAAGTCCATTCTCTATGTCTGCATCTTTATACCTGTCCTGCCCCTAGGTTCTTCAGAACCATTTTTTTTTTTTTTAAGATTCCATATATATGTGTTAGCATACGGTATTTGTTTTTCTCTTTCTGAATTACTTTGCCCTGTATGACAGATTCTAGGTCCATCCACCTCACTACAAATAACTCAATTTCGTTTCTTTTTATAGCTGAGTAATATTCCATTGTATATATGTACCACATCTTCTTTATCCATTCATCTGTCGATGGACACTTAGGTTGCTTCCATGTTCTGGCTATTGTAAATAATGCTGCAATGACATGGTGGTACATGACTCTTTTTGAATTATGGTTTTCTCAGGGTATATGCCCAGTAGTGGGATTGCTGGGTCATATGGTAGTTCTATTTTTAGTTTTTTAAGGAACCTCCATACTGTTCTCCATAGTGGCTGTATCAATTTACATTCCCACCAACAGTGCAAGAGGGTTCCCTTTTCTCCACACCCTCTCCAGCATTTATTGTTTGTAGAGTTTCTGATGATGGCCATTCAGACTGGTGTGAGGTGGCACCTCATGGTAGTTTTTATTTGCATTTCTCTAATGATTAGTGATGTTGAGCATCCTTTCATGTGTTTGTTGGCATTCTGTATATCTTCTTTGGAGAAATGTCTATTTAGGTCTTCTGCCCATTTTTGGATTGGGTTGTTTGTTTTTTTGATATTGAGCTGCATGAGTGCTTGTATATTTTGGAGATTAATCCTTTGTCAGTTGCTTCATTTGCAACTATTTTCTCCCATTCTGAGGGTTGTCTTTTCATCTTGTTTATGGTTTCCTTTGCTGTGCAAAAGCCTTTAAGTTTCATTGATCCCATTTGTTTGTTTTTGTTTTTATTTCCATTTCTCTAGGAGGTGGGTCAAAAAGGGTCTTGCTGTGATTTATGTCATAGAGTATTCTGCCTCTTATTTCCTCTAAGAGTTTTATAGTGTCTGACTTTACATTTAGGTCTTTAATCCATTTTGAGTTTATTTTTTGTGTATGGTGTTAGGGAGTTGTTCTAATTTCATTCTTTTCCATGTAGCTGTCCAGTTTTCCCAGCACCACTTATTGAACAGGCTGTCTTTCTCCGTTGTATATTCTTGCCTCCTTTATCAAAGATAAGGTGACCATGTAGGTGTGGGTTTATCTTTGGGCTTTCTATCCTGTTCCATTGATATATATTTCTGTTTTTGTGCCAGTACCATACTGTCTTGATTACTGTAGCTTTGTAGTATAGTCCAAAGTCAGGGAGCCTGATTTCTGCAACTCCATTTTTCTTTCTCACAATTGCTTTTGTTATTCGGGGTCTTTTGTGTTTCTATACAAATTGTGAAATTTTTTTTTCTAGTTCTGTGAAAAATGCCATTGGTAGTTTGATAGGGCTTGCACTGAATCTGTAGGTTGCTTTGGGTAGTAGAGTCATTTTCACAGTGTTGATTCTTCCAGTCCAAGAACATAGTATATCTCTCCATCTGCTTGTATCATCTTTAATTTCTTTCTTCAGTGTCTTATAGTCTTCTTCATACAGGTCTTTTTTCTCCTTAGGTAGGTTTATTCCTAGGTATTTTATTATTTTTGTTGCAGTGGTAAATGGGAGTGTTTCCTTAATTTCTCTTTCAGATTTTTCATCATTAGTGTATAGGAAAGCAAGACATTTCTGTGCATTAATTTTGTATCCTGCTACTTTACCAAATTCATTGATTAGCTTTAGTAGTTTTCTGGTAGTATCTTTAGTGTTCTTTATGTAGAGTATCATGTCATCTGCAAACAGTGACAGTTTTACTTCTTCTTTTCCAATTTGTATTCCTTTTATTTCTTTTTCTTCTCTGATTGCTGTGGCTAAAACTTCCAAGATTATGTTGAATAATAGTGGTGAGAGTGGGCAACCTTGTCTTGTTCCTGATCTTACTGGAAATGGTTTCAGTTTTTCACCATTGAGAACGATGTTGGCAGTGGGTTTGTCATATATGGCCTTTATTATATTGAGGTAAGTTCCCTCTATTCCTACTTTCTGGAGCATTTTTATCATAAATGGGTGTTGAATTTTGTCAAAAGCTTTTCTGCATCTATTGAGATTATCATATGGTTTTTCTGCTTCAGTTTGTTAATATGGTGTATCACATTGATTGATTTGCATATATTGAGGAATCCTTGCATTCCTGGGATAAACCCCACTTGATCATGCTGTATGATTCTTTTAATGTGCTGCTGGATTCTGTTTGCTAGCCTTTTGTTGAGGATTTTCACATCTATGTTCATCAGTGATATTGGCCTGTATTTTTCTTTCTTTGTGACATCTTTGTCTGGTTTTGGTATCAGGGTGATGGTGGCCTCCTAGAATGAGTTTGGGAGTGTTCCTCCCTCTGCTGTATTTTGGAAGAGTTTGAGAAGGATAGGTGTTAGCTCTTCTCTAGACGTTTGATAGAATTCGCCTGTGAAGCCATCTGGTCCTGGACTTTTGTTTGTTGGAAGATTTTTAATTACAGTTTCAATTTCAGTGCTTGTGATTGGTCTGTTTATATTTTCTATTTCTTCCTGGTTCAGTCTCGGAAGGTTGTGCTTTTCTAAGAATTTGTCCATTTCTTCCAGGTTGTCCATTTTTTTGGCATATAGTTGCTTGTAGTAATCTCTCACGATCCTTTGTACTTCTGCAGTGTCAGTTGTTACTTCTCCTTTTTCATTTCTAATTCTGTTGATTTTAGTCTTCTCCCTTTTTTTCTTGATGAGTCTGGCTAATGGTTTATCAGTTTTGTTTACCTTCTCAAAGAACCAGCTTTTAGTTTTATTGGTCTTTGCCATTGTTTCCTTCATTTCTTTTTCATTTATTTCTGATCTGATCTTTATGGTTTCTTTCCTTATGCTAACTTTGGGTTTTTTTTGTTCTTCTTTCTCTAATTGCTTTAGGTGTAAGGTTAGGTAGTTTATTTGAAATGTTCCTTGTTTCTTGAGGTAGGATTGTACTGCTATAAACTTCCCTCTGAGAACTGCTTTTGCTGCATCCCATAGCGTTTGGGTCATTGTGTTTTCATTATTATTTGTTTCTAGGTGTTTTTTGATATCCTCCTTGATTTCTTCAGTGACCTCTTGGCTATTTAGTAGCATATTGTTTAGCCTCCATGTGTTTGTATTTTTTAGTTTTTTTTCCTGTAATTGATATCTAGTCTCATAGCATTGTGGTCGGAAAAGAGACTTGATACAATTTCAATCTTCTTAAATTTACCAACGCTTGATTTGTGACCCAAGATATGATCTGTCCTGGAGAATGTTCCATGAACACTTGAGAAGAAAGTGTATTCAGTTGTTTTTGGATGGAATGTCCTATAAATATCAATTAAGTCCATCTTGTTTAATGTATCATTTAAAGCTTGGTTTCCTTATTTATTTTAATTTTGGTTGATCTGTCCATTGGTGAAAATGGGGTGTTAAAGTCCCCTGCTATGACTGTGTTACTGTCGATTTCCCCCTTTATGGCTGTTAGCATTTGCCTTTTGTATTGAAGTGCTGCTATGTTGGGTGCATAAACATTTACAATTGTTATATCTTCTTGGATTGATCCCTTGATCATTATGTAGTGTCCTTCTTTGTCTCTTGTAATAGTCTTTATTTTAAAGTCTATTTTGTTTGATTTGTGAATTGCTACTCCAGCTTTCTTTTGATTTCCATTTGCATAGAATATTTTTCCCATCCCCTCACTTTCAGTCTGTATGTGTCCCTAGTTCTGAAGTGGGTTTCTAGTAGACAGCCTATATACGGGTCTTGTTTTTGTATCCATTCAGCCAGTCTATGTCTTTTGGTTGGAGCATTTAATCCATTTACATTTAAGGTAATTATTGATATATATGTTCCTATTACCATTTTCTTAATTGTTTTGGGTTTGTTATTGTAGATCTTTTCCTAATCTTGTGTTTCCTCCCTAGAGAAGTTCCTTTAGCATTTGTTGTAAAGCTGGTTTGGTGATGCTGAATTCTCTTATTTGCTTTTGTATAAAGGTTTTAATTTCTCTGTCGAATCTGAATGAGATCCTTGCTAGGTAGAGTAATCTTGGTTGTAGGTTTTCCCCTTTCATCACTTTAAATATGTCCTACCACTCCTTCTGGTTTGCAGAGTTTGTGCTGAAATATCAGCTGTTAACCTTACGGTGATTTCCTTGTATGTTATTGGTTGCTTTTCCCTGGTATGTTATTGGTTGCTTTTCCCTGGCTGCTTTTAGTACTTTTTCTTTGTATTTAATTCTTGATAGTTTGATTAATATGTGTCTTAGTGTGTTTCTCCTTGGACTTTTCCTTTATGGGTCTCTTGCACTTCCTGGACTAGATTGACTATTTCCTTTCCCATATTAGGGAAGTTTTCAACTATAATCTCTTCAAATATTTTCTCAGTCCCTTTCTTTTTCTCTTCTTCTTCTGGGATCCCTATAATTTGTATGTTGGTTCGTTTAATGTTGTTCCAGAGGTCTCTGAGACTGTCCTCAATTCTTTTCTTTCTTTTTTCTTTATTCTGCTCTGCGGTAGTTATTTCCACTATTTTATCTTCCAGGTCACTTATTTGTTCTTCTGCCTCAGTTATTTCTGCTATTGATTCCTTCTAGAGAATTTTTTATTTCATTTGTTCTGTTGTTCATCATTGTTTGTTTGCTCTTTAGTTCTTCTAGGTCCTAGTTAAACGTTTCTTGTATTTTCTCCATTCTACTTCCAAGATTTTGGATCATCTTTACTATCATTACTCTGAATTCATTTTCAGGTAGACTGCGTATTTTCTCTTCATTTGTTTGGTCTGGTGGATTTTTACCTTGTTCTTTCATCTGCTGCTGTCTTCTCATTTTGCTTAACTTACTGTGTTTGGGGTCTCCTTTTCGCAGGCTGCAGGTTCGTAGTTCCTGTTGTTTTTGGTGTCTGCTCCCAGTGGGTAACATTGGTTCAGAGGGTTGTGTAGACTTCCTAGTGGAGGGGACTGCTGCCTTTGTTCTGATGGGTGAGGCTGGATCTTGTCTTTCTGGTGGGCAGGACCATGTCCAGTGGTGAGTTTTGGGGTGTCTGTGAACTTATTGTGATTTTAGGCAGCCTCTCTGCTAATGGGTGGGGTTGTGTTCCTGTCTTGCTAGTTGTTTGGCATAGGGTGTCCAGCACTGGAGCTTATTGGTGGTTGAGTGGAGCTGGGTCTTAGCATTGGGATGGAGATCTTTGGGAGAGCTCTCGCTGATTGATATTATGTTGGGCCGGGAGGTTTCTGGTAGTCCAATGTCCTGAACTCGGCTCTCCCACCTCAGAGGCTCAGGGCTGACACCCGGCTGGAGCACCAAGACGTTGTCAGCCACATGGCTGTTTGGTGGGAAGAGTCTTGGTAAAAAGCAGATTCTGGGGAATTCCCTGGCAATCCAGTGGTTAAGACTCCACACTTCCACTGCAGGGGGCACGAGTTTGACCCCTGGTTGGAGAACTGTGTCAGGCACCCAACACTTGAGAGAGCAGAAGGGTTTAAAGTCAGAAGAAGTGGATGAAGTGATGCCTCAGTCACTTGCTGCTTGTGGAACCCAGGTACAGCTCATATCTCCCTGAGCCTGTTTCTCACCTCCACTCAGCCCCAGGGCTGTTCCAACGTTGTTGGGACTCCACCTGTCACTAGGGACTGGTGCACGTGCTCCCCAGTGTCCGGCCTTCCGCTTGGTGAGACAATTTGTAACCCTCAAATTGATAAGCAGTAGCACGTGATCATCTCACATTGTTGTAAACTAGCCATACTTGATATAATGTATTCTAGTCTATCAGCTCTTAATAGTTATTAACAAAATATGATTGTATTTATTCTGTGTTTAAATCTAGTCGACAATATCTGCATTGCCTTGTGCTATTTTAACCTATATATTTTCTTTGAAGTACTTCTCCAGCTTAATTATTTGCATGTGGTATTCCTCTTAGATTATTTCTATGTTTTTTTTCCTCTACTGCTTTCCAAGTGTTCTCTTCCTTAAATGTCCTTTCTCTGTCTTTATCATCCTAGAATTTTGCGTTAGTCCCAGGATTTATTGGACCTCTTCTCCAATGTTTCATTAGCATTTCATCCATGCCTTCTAAGGATTCCTTCACATGGTTCAGCCATTTTTATACTTCTTAAAACTTTTAAGCCTTTGATTAAATAAATACATGTGCCAAAACACATAAAAAGTCTTTGACTGGGGTAAAAAAAAGTCTCAGAAATGAATACAATTCTTATAAACATGTTTATGTACCACATTAAGTTCAAAATAGTGTGTTTAACATTGCACTTGGTACAAATTCTAAGTTTAATTTCTAAAAGATTCAGTAAATATATACTCAGAAATGCCTATAATTCTTATAAGCAGTTCCTACCTACCTGTCAATTGTCAGTGTTAACATTTGTAAGTTAACAGATGACATGCTTTGACACAGTCACTAAAACCTTGTCTGTTTATTTCTGGAGCGATCATGTGAAAGCCACATCAAGCTGAACCTTGGAAAAATATACAAATTTTACATAGAAAGAACACATAGAAAATAGAGGTTTTCCAACAGTGTATCTATCCAGACGTCTTAGGGCTTTTATCCAATTGGTCTAACTAGACCAGTTTCACCTCTTATGGTCAGTCCTATGCTTTAGAGACAGTGGTGTTTGATAAAGTATTTGGTTGCCAAAATATTTTTACTAAACGCTGCCCATTATGAACTGAAACCTTGTGTACACACACACACACACACACACACACACACACCAACACACACACACATACAATACATGAACAAATAAATATAAGATATAAAACATAAAGAAAAAATCACTCCAAATCTCACTACCCAGAGATAGCCATCTAAGTTAAGATTTTGCTGAATGTGTTTAAAGTTATTTCTCTGCATGTATGTGTGTGTGTGTGTGTGTGTGTATGTGTATATATATATATATATATATATAATATATATATATACACACACACATGTATATATATATATATGTATATAACCATATACACAAAATTTCTACCTAAATTAAGTCATATTATACATGCTTCTCTGCAATATTCCTTTTCAATCAGTAATGTGTCATGGACATTTATTCATGTCATGGACACTAATATTATTCAATATTAGTCTGTTTCATCAATTTTCATGACTATATAGTATTCCATTACACAGACCTATTGAAATTTATATAGTCATTTCTTTATTGATATAGGCTGTTTTTAATTCTTTTAATTTACAAATAATGTTTCCATGAACATCCTTTGTGTTCAGATCTTTCCAATTATTTCCTTTGGATAAATTCTTAGAAATAGTTTGGGTAGGTAAATATATTTACATCTTTTAGGTATAATGCTAAATTGCCTCCAGTGAGGCTATGTTTCTTATATGAGTTATAATATAACTTTGAAAACACTAGTCCTGAAGGAGACAGGACTTTTGTTGTAGATGACAAGTTGAAGAGAGAAAAAGCTGTGGTCTTGGGGAAAAGAAAAATAATGGAGGCATTATGAGTACAACTACCATGCATGTTGATTTTCTGAGAGTAAGGGTAGGATTTTGGAGAATATAGGATTGGAGTCATCACTGTGGAGGATGAAATATGAGTTGGGAAGTTGTGGTAACAACAGTAGCAACAAGAATAGCAACAAAAAGCCCAACTTGAACACTTAACAACTACAAAGCCTTTGTTCTATAGATGTACAGTCCTATGAACTTATAGCATAACTTGGATTCTTAAAGTTTTGAAGCCTTTATTTGGGAGGAGGGGCAATGAGTAGATGACAGCTTTATTTGGGAGGAATGCTTTGAAGACATTTTCATTTGGGAAGATGATGAGTAGAAGGCACCTTTATATAAGGGGAGTGATGAGGGGAAGGTACCCAGTTCTAGGGATTGGGGAAAAAATGGCGAACTAAAGATGAAGGCTCTTAGGTGGCAGGGTGGTCCCTTTTGAACAACTGACTATGTGCTCCATGTTCTGAAGGAAGACAGAGAAACCTGCCTGAAACTAGTAGATTGCCTAGATGGAACAAGGCTGATGGAGTCAATCTTATAAAGGACCAAGGACATAGGGGGTCAGAGATTGTGGCCAGACAGGAAATATGTGCCTCGCATGGTTATTTGTTCTCTTCTGTTCTTGATGTTCTTTCTATATTCTGTTAAAGAAATAGTTTTATTCCATTATTCTATCTCTCCCCATTATATATATCTCTCCCCAGTAGACTGCAAAGTAAAAAGGAGAAAATGAGGGGACACTCTTACATCAATACAAAAATTAAAAGCAAACTATTATCAAAGTGAACTCCACAATATATTTTAAAAATACATCATGACTAAGTATGATTTTTCCCAGAAATGTAAGGATTATTTGATGTTGAAAAAAGATCTATCAATGTAATTAAAAATTTTAACAAAACAAAAAAGATAAAATCTATCTCATTGGATGTAGAAAAAGGAATAAATAAAATTCAGTGCATTCATCATTTTTTAAAAATGGTCTTAAAAATTATATCAGTTTCCTATGGCTGCCATGACAAATTATTGCAAACTTGGTAGCCTAAATCAACACAAATTTGTTCACTTATAGTTCTGAGGGCCAAAATCCAAAAATAGTTTTAAGGGGCTAAAACTAAGGTGTCTGTCAGGTCTGTTCTCCTTCTGGAGAATTTAGGGGAAACTATTTCCTTGTCTTTTCTAGTTTCTAGAAGTTGCCTGCATTCCTTGGCTTGTGATCTCTTCCTCACATCACATCATCTTTCTTCCCCTGCTTTCATCATTACATTGTTTGTTTTTTTTTTTCCTTTAATTTCTGTACTCAAATCTCCCTTTACCTTCCTGTACCTTAATTACTTCTGTAAAGTCCCTTTTGCCATAAAGGTAACATTCACAGGTTCTAGGGATTAGGATCAGGGTAGCATTGGGGGCCCTTATTCAGCTATAGAAAGTTAAGATTAAGAGTATAAATTGGTCAGCTACTTTGTAGAGGCCAATTTTGTAGTTTCTTTTAACACTGAAAGTGTACATATTCTGTGAGCTGGGTTTTTGCTTCTGGCACATGTGCAAAGGAGACATAGCCAAAGATGTTCAGCGTTGTTTACATTAAAATAAAAACCCCATAATATTATTATAATAGAGGGGCAGTAAAGTGCAGTGCTGTAGTTAGAATATAGTCTTTGGAGCCAGCCAGATGTAGATTTGAGTCCTGGTGCCATCACTTACTAGCTAAATGATTTCAGGCAGATTAGTAACCTCTTGGGTTTACTTTCTTCCTCCATAAAATGGAGATAGTAACAATAGCCACATCATTGGGTTACTGTGAGAATTAAATAAGTAAATCCATGTAAAATGGTTAATTACACAGTGCTTAATACATGATACACTCTAAAAATGTGTATAACAACACCACCACTAACAATGATAATAGTACAGTTGAGGGATTGACCTAGTTGATTGTGGAACAATTAAATGCTTAGGGGACCAAAGAAAAAATCCTCTTTATACTATGTTGCTCCAGAAGACAGACGCAGGACCTGAGTGGATATTAGAGGCTGACATATTTTAAACAAATGTAAGAAAGAGCCTTCCAACAATTACAGCTCTCCAATGATAAAGCAGGCAGCAGAGCAAAAATAAGAGAACTCCCTCTCTCTGGATGTTTTTAAACAGTGTAAAAGACGGTCTGGCAGAGATATTGCCAAGGAGATTCCTGTTTGGGTAGGAGTTGGAAGAGGTACATTCTCAGGTCTCTTCCAGGTCTAATAATGTAATTATAGTTTATTTATTTAAAATATTTAATTGGGTTTTTCTTTGAAACTAGCATACCTGTAACAAGCCAAACCACAAAGCCACACAACAACAGGGTTGAGAAGGCCAATCTCTACACCTAATTCCATTCTTCTGGGGTAACTGGTATTGACAGCTTGGTTTGATGCAGATGTACATCACTCCTCCACTCTCTTTTCCCATCCCAGTGTTTCCTACTTTTTAGGCCATAAGATCATACTATATATGCTGTTCCACAGCTTGACATTTTTTACTTAACATATCATGGATGTAACTGATTTTAAAGTTCGTGTAGAAGAATGTGTTCTTGAAACACTAAGACAGTTTTGAAAATTGCCTTATCAGATATTAAAATTTATGATAAAGCTACTTAATCAAAATTTTGTAGTATTAGCACAAAAATAGATAGATAAATGATAATAGGGAGTCCAGGAATAATTGTAAATTCCTATGGGAATTTGGCCTTTTAAATTAGTAAGAAGGGACTTCCCTGGTGGCGTAGTGGTTAAGAGTCTGCCTGCCAATGCAGGGGACATGGGTTCGAGCTCTGATCTGGGAGGATCCCACATGCCTTTGGGCAACTGGGCCCGTGCACCACAACTACTGAGCCTGTGCTCTAGAGCCCGCGAGCCACAACTACTGAGCCTGGTGCCACAGCTACTGAAGGCTGCATGCCTAGAGTCCATGCTCCGCAACAAGAGAAGCCACTGCAGTGAGAAGCCCGAGCACCACAATGAAGCATAGCCCCCCGCTCACCACAGCTAGAGAAAGCCCGTGTGCAGCAATGAAGACCCAACACAGCCAATCAATCAATCAATCAATCAATCAATAAATAAATTAGTAAGAAAATGATTCCCACTCCTCCCATCTGCGTGGATGCTTACTGTGCACCAAATATAAAGACGATTATATAAAAATAAAAGAAAATTTAAGATAGTAAGTGTAAAATATTAAAAATATTAGAAGGCAACTTAGGACATCCTTTGTATAACCTTGGGGGGCTGTGTGTGTGTATTGAGGTAGACTTCTAAACAAACTTCTAAACGTAAGAAATCTAGAAGCCAAGAAGATTGACAAATTTAACCATATAAAAAATAAAGACATTTTCTTGGAAAAATAAAATAGACAAAGTTGAAAACAAATCATGTAGGGAGAAAATATTTGTAATACATGTAACGGTCAAGGGGTTAATGTCCTAATGTTCTTATTATATTTTAAAACCCCTACAATTGATAAGGAAAAAATAAGTAACCCAGTTTTAAACTGGACAAAGAATATCAACAGGTAATAGATGGAAGAGGAAATCAGGTGTGCAATACACAAATGAAAAGATGCAAACATCACATGTTGTGAGGGAAATGCAAATCAAAGTAGCAACAAGCTCTCATTTTCATGCATTATACTGGCAAAAATGTAAAAGACTCATAACATCTAGAAGTAAAAAGAATGTGGGGAAATAGCTCTCATAAATTCTCTTGGGAATGTGAAATATTCTCTTTGGAAAGTGATCTGGCAGATTAAAGTAAAAACTGATCATCTTCTTTGACCTGTCAGTTCTGCCTTTAAGAATCTCTTCTAAAGAAATGAAGTCATCAGAGTGTAAGACTATATATTCAAGGATTCTCACTATAGCATTGTTTGAAGTGGGAAAAAGCTGGAAAATCATCAATGTGTATAATTAGGGCATTGGATGAATAAATCATGGTACGTTTGCACGTATTTTAAAGAAGAGATATTGACTTGGTGGTTAGATCATAATTTTATTGATTAACAAGGAACATTTTTAAATTATAAAAGTAGCATATAATCAATATAGAAAATTCAAAAATAAGTAGTAAAAGTATAAACTTCTAATTTATGTTTCGGCTAGTTTTCCAGTTCTGTGTGTGTGCGCACATGTACACGTGTATACGCAACATACATTTATATAGTTATATTTATTCCTACTTATATTTGAATTTTTAAACTTAGCATTAAATGGTATTTTCTTCCCATAAAGCTGCATTAAATACTATTTTAAATGCCCTAATATTAGTCCATCCTGAGGCTATAGCATTACTTGTTTTTGCCACTAGAAATTGAGGTGGTTTACTGTTTTCAGTGTTTAAAATCATACAATGGATTACTCATACATTGTGGGTGGGAATGTAAAATAGTACAGGCACTCTGAAAACATTTTGGCAGCTCCCTAAAAAAAATAAATATGCAACTACCATATGACCCAGCAATTGAACTCTTGGGTATTCCTCCCAGAGAAGTAAAAACTTACGTTCACAAAAAGCCTGTACACAAATGTTCATAGCAGCTTTATTCATGAATCTCAAACTGGAAACAACCCATGTATCCTTCAATGGGTGTATGGTGCATCTACACCAGGGACTACTACTCAGCAATAAAAAGGAATGAACTACTGAGACATGCAACTCGGATGAATCTTCAGAGAATTATGTTGAGTGTAAAAAGCCAATCTCACAGATTTCATACCGTATGATTCCACTGGTACAACATTCTTGAAATGACAACGTTATAGAAATGGAGAACACATTACTGATTGCCAGGGGTTAAGGAGGAGGTGGGAGAGAATAGGAAGGAGGTAGGTGTGGCTATAAAAGGGCAATGTGGGAGAGCCTTGTGATGGAAATGTTCAATATCTTGACTTTATCAATGTCAGTACCCTAGTTTTGATATTGTATCATAGTTTTGTAAAATGTTATTATTAGGGAAAATTGAGGAAAGGGTACACAGGATCTCTATATTGTTTCATAGAACTGCATGTGAATCTACAATTATCTGAAAATTAAAAGTTCAGATTTAAAAACATCAATGCAATGAGCATTCCTATATATGTGGAGGCTGCATTTTGTTTCTCTAGGCTGTATTCCTGGAGGTGAAATTTCTCCTGCAAATATCACTTTTTTTTTAAAGTTTTGTTTTGTTTTGTTTTGTTTTTAATAAAGTCTCTTTATTCTTTTTTTTTAAAATTAATTAATTAATTAATTTATGGTTGTGTTGGGTCTTCGTTTCTGTGCGAGGGCTTCCTCCAGTTGTGGCAAGTGGGGTCCACTCCTCATCGCGGTGCGCGGGCCTCTCACTATCGCGGCCTCTCCTGTTGGGGAGCACAGGCTCCAGACGCGCAGGCTCAGCAATTGTGGCTCACGGGCCTAGTCGCTCCACGGCATGTGGGATCTTCCCAGACCAGGGCTCGAACCCGTGTCCCCTGCATTGGCAGGCAGATTCTCAACCACTGCGCCACCAGGGAAGCCCTGTTTTGTTTTTTTGATGTGGACCATTTTTTAAAGTCTTTATTGAATTTGTTACAGTATTGCTTCTGTTTTATGTTTTGGTTTTTTGGCCATGAGGCAGGTGGGATCTTAGCTTCCCAACCAGGGATTGAACCCGCACCCCCTTTGCACTGGAAGGTGAAGTCTTAACCACTGGACTGCCAGGGAAGTCCCTGTACTAACGCTTTTAAGGATTTCGAAGCACATTGTCAATTGCTTTTCTGGAAGCTTTGTACAGTTTGTATGAGCCTGTATTTTCAGATAAGGTAGATTGTGGCTACGGTTTTTCTATAAAAATAGCCAACATTATTGAAATCTTGCCATTTGTGGGACACTATATTAAGCAATTTGTCTTTTATTTGACTCCCCAAAAGGCCTATGGGGCAGGCCTGATGTTGCCCTCACTAAGTGGATGAGGAAACAAACTCAGACAGTTGAGGAACCCCTCCAAGGTTCCCTGCTGGCAAGTGGCATGGTAGAGACACATACTAGGTTCATTTAATGCCAAAGCCAGTGGGCTGATCACTGCACTATCTTATGCTCTTATTTATTACACTACCTGTTAATTTCCAGGCATGCAATCTAGGGATGAAGAGAATACTGTGCAGAGATAGGAAAAATAATTTCTGTCTGAATAGCACTGGGACTTTAGAAGACCTAGCATTGTGTGACACAGATGACACTTCTAGAATCAGTATTCACTGAAGTCAGGCTTTTCTGTGGCCTCCGGCTCTTTGGAGCTCTGCAGAACTAAGTGGTGAGCCTAAGGCCTCATAATGGTTTTTTTCCCCAAGAAGTATTCTGCTTGCTTTTAAAGCGTAGAGGTAAGGATGGTTGCCTGTTGCTGGTGCATTTCTATTAAAGACAGTCCTAATTTTTTAATCACTGCATCTATAACACGTGTAGTTTTGTTCTCAACTCATTTATAGGCCACATGGAATGTTAAAATAGGGAAAGGTACATTATACATGGTGTCGTGTGTACTCCATCTATGTGAGGCCGCTCATCCTAACTCTCATAAATGTGCCAAAGCTTTCACCCTCCAGTTGTTCTAAGTAGGAGTTAATCATTTTTATTAATTGTTTCCCGGAAAGTGTAAAGCTTCTTTTTTGTTGTATGATTTTCAAGTTTCATTTTATGTGCTGGGTTGAGTCCTCCAGGAAAATGACATTTTCATGGCAGTCCTTTGTTTATGTAGGTCTATATTTCACTTGAAACTACTTAATTTGATCTATTTGTCTAATTTATTAAAGTGTAGCTGATAACATTTAAATTAGAGGTTGATAGTTTTTCTAGTACAGAAAAAGTCAGAAACCAATTTGTTTTGCTAGTCTTTTAAGACTTGGAGTTTTATATGATTTTATATAAAAAAATCATTGCCTTTAATTCAATTTAAATAAATGCTCTAAATCAGTTAATAAAAATTGGGTTAAAATGTTTGAATTATTGTTATAATTGTGGCTATGTAGGTTTTGATTAAAGTGAATTGGTTAATTTGTATAGCATGCCATTCATTCATTTGTTTTACTCATTTTGTTCCCCATTACACATTATTTCACATTTCCCTAATTACTCTGAATTACTGTCCTCCTTTTCCAAAAACAAAGTTCCAGGCTTTTCAATTCCTCTGTATGTGAAAATCCTCACCCTGCCTTGCTTCTTTTTTATTGCTCTTTTGTGGAATTTTTGTCCCTTTTGGGGGAAGATGGCCCTAAATGATAAAGATAAGTTATGGATGATTTATGAAATAGAATAATAATATATCCCATATTTTTTCCAAATCCGTTTGCTTCTACTGCCTTTTTTTTGGATTACCAATGTGTATTGAGCATACATCTACATCGAGCTGTCCAGAAAGACGACTAAGTCTTTTTACAGGTCTGGAAGCTCTCCATGTCTTCCTCAGGGCCAATGTTAAGAAGGATTGTAAATTGCCAAGAAAGCAAAAATAAAAATTCAGATGTAATGAACATCTTATGACAGAGGTGACTGAGTTCTTGGAAATGAAAAGTAATTGGATCTAATTGTGAATCCCAATTGTTTATAGCAGGAACATGTGTAGAATATATGAGCTTGGATGGTCTACTCCACACCGAATGTAAGTAATGTTAGCTCCAAGTAACTATGTAAGTAAAGTGTGTTACTTCAAATCATGCTCCTTATTGGGTAAACCAGATGACAGTAATGCTGTTCCAATGATATTTCAGGCTTTTCCACTAAAAGGAGGTCTGGAGCAAGAGTGCCCCATGGTGGTTCTTAGCACTTTTTTTATGACTTCATGCCGTTTGTGTGTGTAATCTGCACCTCTCACTAGTTGTTCTCGCTAGTTGTTCACTTCAGTGGTTCTCAACAATGGCAGGGCCAAGAGTGGGTGGCAGTAGGGTGCACTGGGCACATTTGGTGCAATGTTGGGGCATGTGCTCTTAAAGATGCCCCCAGGAGATTATGATTCACTACTCCCATTGCTACCTGCCCTACTCCTGTTGAGAATAACAGAGGAAGGGATATAAGGAAATACTACTTTAAAATCTATGCCCTTGAAATGGAAATTTCCAATATACTGCTTTCTTAGAAAATTGCGAACTATCAAGATTGACTGTAAAAGGAAAAAATATTATAAAGACAAATATGAAAAAATTTTAATGTCAAAGATTTATATCCCAAAATGTTTTAGAACCATAGGGTTCTATGGGTAAGTTCTTTCAAACTTTCAAGGAACAAATAATTTTAATGATATAAATAAGCTGTTCCTATATAACCATATATGATTCTAATATTTTTTAAACAAAATGCATATGTATGCTATTATTTGGAGGGAAAAAAAATGGAAACAAAGACTCCTGAACATTAAAGGCATTTGTATCTGTTTGGTGGAATTTGGGGTTTTATATTTTTCTTCACACTTTATTTTCCAAATTCTCCACGTTGAACATGGAATATTTTTTAAATTTTGTCTTTATAATTTTATAATTCAAAAATCAGTGCATTAACCTTTCTTGAAGAAAGAAAGTAGATATGACTACAATGAGTGACAGGTCACCTGAACAAGGTGCGCAAAGCCTGTGACAAATACCCACCTTGCACTGAAGAGGCCTCCACAGAGCAACTTTTGTCACTGTTGTTAACAGGTCTTCAGCGATTCCCCTAGCCTGGTGGCTGTTCGCCCTGGCTGTATGTTAGAATCATCTGGGAAGCTTTGAAAATTATCTCCCAGGCACTGGTATATATTTTTTACACTCCCCAGGTGATTCTAACACACAACCAGGTTGAGACCATTGTCAGAGGCTCACTGTGTATGTGTTAGAGAGTTCTGACATTTTAGTTCATTCTAGCAGCCAAGGAAGTGGAAGCCAGGGGTCCCTCTGGCAGGATAAGCTGAGGCAAGTGAAAGCCCATCCCCACCCCGAGTCTGTTTTTTGGCCCTTTGAGTATAGGGACAGAGCCTGCACTTCACCACTGTGTTTGCCAGGTATTCAGTCTGAATATCTGTCCTTCACTGAGATACCATTTGGGATAATAGCTCCCCAGTGAATATTACTCACTATGAGGCTATTGTTTACATGAAGTCTTCAGTTCAACCCTTCTTAGGGAACGAGAGGTTTAGTTTAGTTCCTGGTGATGTGCAGTTCTAAGAATTTCCATTACACCTGGCATGGATGTCAATTCTATTTCTTATCACTCAATAAAACAATTTATTAGGAAAATAAATTTTAGAAGTGCCAGACTACATACAATTCAGCCCTTGGAAATCATAAATGTCCTAAATCTTGTTGGACATCAGGAGAGGCAACTTAAGATATGTCTTTCCTTATAGCTCCTGGCTGGGAGCTGCGTCCTGAGGTCTGCACTAGGCTGGGGAATGAGACTGTGCAGATGGTTGTAGGCCAAGTGAGAAGGGCCTGGACAAAGCCTGTTGGCTCTGGTCTGAAGTCTGGCTATGGGCTTTGGTCTTGTCCACTCTAGATACACTTGGTTATTATCACAAATAGGAAGCCCAGTTTTTTGGCAGTAGCCAAGGATGAGGAGCCAGGTGGGCTTAAGGAATGTGACACGAAACAGGGCTTTATTAGGCAGTTCTTGGTTTTTCCATTGAACTTTAAAGGAGGGGGCAGTAAGGATAAATGATCAGGGAAAGAATGGAGAACAGAAATTTTTCTGTCTTTCCCAAACATCCTGTAAGTCCTTTTATGTCCCTGTCCATTTTAGGTAATTTATCTTTAAAATATACAGCCCTCTGGAGCAGTAGGAAAATCATTACTGTACCTATCTAGCTGCAGGAACATTTAAGCTTTCAAAAAGCCCAATCTCTCTTCCTTCTTGCCCTCATCATCCAGTGAATCACAAAGATTTTGTAGATGCAAGTATTTTCCATCAAGCTTATGAATAATACTACTTGGCAGAAAACCCTGAACAAAGAACCAGACTGCAATGTTTTGTAGTGACTTTACATACAATGTGCCTTAATTACTGGCAAGCCTGTCAGGAGCTTATTCCCACATGTGTCAACACTTTCTTAATACACTGTAATTCATCATGTTATCATGGCAGAAATAAGGTACTCTACGTCCTTGAACTCATCTTTCTTCAAGTGCTGGTCTTGAACTGTGTATCACACTGCAGTGTCTTCGTCTGGTGAACAAAGACCAGTATATAACACTGAAACAGGAAGATCCCTGGAGTCCATCACCAAGCACTTTTGCCTGTGCTCTGCAGCACACTACATCCAAGAAGCACTGCTTTACTGTCAAAAGGACATTCTCTTAATAATGGCAGTAAATCCTGAAAAGCAGTCTAATTTTGGACAGACAGCTTGGCTAAGAAGGAATCCTATCATTTACCCCTTTTGACAATTTTATTCATTGAGTTAATTTTCATGCTAGTTGTGTGGTTAAATTAAGATAGAATTTATTTCTCTTTATTAAAAAAAAGAATGCCTTTTGAATTGGGGGAAGGAGGGAAGGATGGGGAAAAAAGAATTCCCAATAATAAACACTGCATTTCAATTGGAAATAGAGTAATTTGAAAAGCTATATTATACTTTCTGGATCATCTCTTAACCCTTTGGCTTTTTTGAGTGAATTTAGAAGTTGGCTCTGAGCCTAATTTTAGATGGTTTGGAGAAAAGTGATGAATCTGAGTCTTGATTCAGGGGAAAATTGGCATTGAATTCCAAAGGAACTTTGCATTTAATAGTTATTCAGCTTGCTTATTTAACTTTTGCATTTCATTTTCATAGCTGAGGGGAGAGAAGATAAATTTATCTACCCAAAGTTTAGATTGCTTGATGTATGCTTCATAGGATTTCTTGGGTAAGACAGGCATTTTAGAGAGTTCAGGAGGAAGGGCCAAGGATCTGAGTATGGGAAGCAGAAGCTTTCTTTCTGGTACTGCTGAGGCTTCAAGGAAAGTTCTCTCAGTGTGTCCATCTTGCCATTTCTTTCTTTCTTTCTTTTGAATAGATCTTTATTGGAGTATAATTGCTTCACAATACTGTGTTAGTTTCTGTTGTACAACAAAGTGAATCAGCCATATGCATACATATGTCCCCATATCCCCTCCCTCTTGAGCCTCCCTCCCATACTCCCTATCCCACCCCTCTAAGTCATCGCAAAGCACCAAGCTGATCTTCCTTTGCTATGCTACTGCTTCCCACTAGCTAACTATTTTACAATCTTGAGAAAGAAAAAACGGAGTTGGAGTAATCAGGCTCCCTGACTTCAAACTATACCACAAAGCTACAGTAATCAAGACAGTATGGTGCTGGCACAGAAACAGAAATATAGATCAATGGTACAGGATAGAATACCCAGAGATAAACCCATGCACGTATGGGCACCTAATTTACAACAAAGGAGGCAAGAGCATACAATGGAGAAAAGACAGCCTCTTCAATAAGTGGTGCTGGGAAAACTGGACAGCTACATGTAAAAGAATGAAATTTGAACACTCCCTAACACCATACACAAAATAAACTCCAAATGGATTAAAGACTTAAATGTAAGACCAGACACTATAAAACTATTAGAGGAAAACATAGGAAAAACACTCTTTGACATAAACCACAGCAAGATCTTTTTTGACCCACCTTCTAGAGTAACAGAAATAAAAACAAAAATAAACAGATGGGACTTAAGTAAACTTAAAACCTTTTGCACAGCAAAGGAAACCATAAACAAGACAAAAAGACAACCCTTATAGTGGGAGAAAATATTTGCAAATGAAACAGCAGACAAAGGATTAATCTCCAAAATATACAAACAGCTTATGCAGCTCAACATCAAAAAAACAAACAATCCAGTTAAAAAATGGGCAGAAGACCTAAACAGACATTTTTCCAAAGAAGACATACTGATTGCCAACAAACACATGAAAAGATGCTCAACACCACTAATCATTAGAGAAATGCAACTCAAAACCACAATGAGGTATCACCTCACGCCAGTCAGAATGGCCATTATCAAAAATTCTAGAAACAATAAATGCTGGAAAGGGTGTGGTGAAAAGGGAACCCTCCTGCACTGTTGGTGGGAATGTACATTGATACAACCACTATGGAAAACAGTATGGAGGTTGCTTAAAAAACTAAAAATAGAACTACCATATGACCCAGCAATCCCACTACTGGGCATATACCCTGAGAAAACCATAATTCAAAAAGAGACATGTACCATAGTGTTTATTACAGCACTATTTACAATAGCCAGGACATCGAAGCAACCTAAGTGTCCATCGACAGATGAATGGATAAAGAAGATATGGCGCATACATACAATGGAATATTACTCAGCCATAAAAAGGAATGAAATTGAGTTATGTGTAATGAGGTGGATGGACATAGAGTCTGTCATGCAGAGTGAGTTAAGTTAGAAAGAGAAAAACAAATACCGTATGCTAACACACATATATGGAATCTAAAAAAAACGGTACTGATGAACTGAATGGCAGGGCAGGAATAAAGATGTAGACATAGAGAGTGGACCTGAGGATATGGGGTAGGAGGGGGAAGCTGGGGCAAAGTGAGAGTAGCATCGACATATATACACTACCGAATGTAAAATAGCTAGTGGGAAGCAGCAGCACTGCACAGGGAGATCATCTTGCCATTTCTTAAACCTATTCTTTGATGACCATTTCTTATCTTCAACTGTTGAAATACATGTGTGGGGTCAATGGTGGCATCTTGGTCAACAATGGAGAGACCACCTGTTTTGCATCAATTTTTTATATTAATTCACATGGCATTTTTCAATAATTGGAGAAAATTACATGTGGTAGAGGTACATTAACAGTCCTTAAATTTTAACATTTGTCAAATATGGTGCATAAGAATGCCATAGTATAAAACATATGAATAATAAGCAGCTCTTCTCCCCATCATAGCAACGATTTCATCTCTCTCTCTTTAGGCACGTAATCATGACACAGTTATGATGAAGTTAAGGAATAAAAAGAAGCAAACATTTTCTCTTCTAGATACCTGTATTCCAGGTGTGTGGTTTGTATATGGTGAAGTGCCAGTAGGAGGGATCCTGATGGTAAATGTAAAGGCTGTGGAGGGAAGGGATGTAGGGTAGTTAGTTTAGGTTCTAGGGAGGAGTTGTCGCTGGAGTTAGACCCTGACTGATAAGAGCATTTATCAGAGCAGAAGAGAGAGTGAATTCCAGGAAAAGAGAAAAACAACATACAATAACTTTTCTGAGGATGCAATGCAGACAACTCTAAAGGAAGTTTTCTAAGTTTCTAGTGAGATGCAGCATGTTAAAATATACATTGAATGACTTGAGAGGATGATAAAGCTTATTATGTAGGTTTTTTCTTCCAAACTTGCTTCTTTTCTTGTGTTCCTTTGTGTATTCATGGAACCAACATCCCGTCTGTTTTCCAGGTTCTAAATCTCAAAAGGATCTTTGCTCCTTCTCTCACTTTTGCCTGCATCTGAATGTGCAGCAAAATCCTGTTGATTTTCCGTAATATCTCTGCAAGGCCTTCCTCTGCTCACTACTCCCTTATCCCTGATCTCAGACTAGCAATAACTTCTCCACTGGGCTCTCAGCCTCCAGTCTCCCTGCCTAATTTATTATGCTTCAGCTGTCAGGTAAGGTTTTTTGGAAGCACAGTCTTACACTCTCCTGCTCAAAGCGTTCAGTAGTGCTCACTGCTTAGAGAAAAGTTTCCAAATTCCCTTTCCTACATGGAATAATTTCTCCATTTTGGCTCTGTAGAACTTTTTATCCTATATAATGCAATTGAGCAAATGCTACTCCATGCTTTTCTCCTTTCTTGATTGTTCTTTCTACTTTGAACTCAATGCCTATGGTCAGTACTTAAAACATGTTTTGTTGAATAAGGATATTGGAGTTTGAACATTAAAAGTTAATTTATTGGAGGCTTTTATGAATTGGTAAATGAAATAGCATTAATAGGGATTAGATATTTGTAGAAGTATTTCTAACCATACATAAGACTAACATTTTAAAAGTCTTCTTCCATTTGCATTAAATCAAAGGTCCTATTGGTTACTGGTAGAATTAGAAATTCTTTGACTCTCTTCCCTCCCAATAAAATTTGATTTTGATAACCAAAAGTCCAGATATAAGATTATAGCCAGAAGAGAAATAGAAAGACGAGGAAGATAAATGTACTAGACTAGTATTATTTTACTATGTTATATTGCACTAATTAGATAAATTCTGTATCCCCATGATTTAATAGAATAAAGGCTCATTTCTCTCCACATAAAGTCCAGTGCAGTTCAGGCAACCCTTGAGAGCATTTCTCCTCCAGGCAGAGGCTCTGGGGTCCAGGGTCTCTCCGTCTCAACACATGGATGCATAAGCACAATGGTGCTTATACTCACACATTGTTTTCTCAATCAATCAATATTCCATTGATTATAACTTGTCAAATGGCCCTGCCTAATTGCAAGGCACCTGGGAAGTATAGAGGAGTATATTTAACATTTGGTGAGTACTACCATCTCTGCCACAGAAAAGAAAGAGTTAGTGAGAAGTATGCTAGTGGAGCCCTAAATATTAATGTAGAAGATAATGATTTGCCTATTACTAGCTGTGTGACATTTGGCCTTTTGTTGAACTCTCTGTGCCTCAGTTTTCATATTTATGTAAAATGTATATGATAATATTTAATAATAATAATAATGCCTATCATGTAGGGTTGTAGTGTTTATAATTCCTGTACAGCAGTTGGAAGAGTGCCTGGAACATTTTAAGTCTGAGTTGATGTTAGCTATTATTATTATTAATATGGAAAACTTGGGATAGGAGATAAAAAGAACCATGACTTGGAATAAAGTTCTTAAAAATAAGCTTAGTGGGAAAAATAAAAGTACCCTTAAGCCTTGACAAGCTTTGGGGAAATAACTACAGTGGCCAATTTGTCTATGAGGATTTGGGATACAGGAGAAATATGGTTGTTTTGCTGTTATTATTCTTTTAAGGGAGTCTTTCTGAAAATTATGCTCAGAAGACCACATTTTTAAACTTATGGCATAGATAAAGAGGCTTTGGTTGATAAGACCAGCCTTTTAATCATCAGATAGTAGAATGAACTGGAGGATGGTCTTTTTTTTTTTTTTAAGTTTTATTGAAGTATAATTGATTTACAATATTGTGTTAATTTCTTCTGTACAACAGAGTGACTCAGTTATACACACATATATATATATTCTTTTCCATTATGGTTTGTCACAGGATATTGAATATAGTTCCCTGTGCTATATAGTAGGACCTTGTTGTTTATCCATCCCATATGTAATAGTTTGCCTCTGTTAATCCCAAACACCCAAGCCTTCCCTCCCCTCCCCCACCTTGGCAACTGCAAGTCTGTTCTCAATATCTGTGAGTCTGTTTTTGTTTTGTAGATATGTCGATTTGTATCGTATTTTAGATTGCACATATAAGTGATGTTGTATGGTATTTGTCTTTCTGTTTCTGACTTGCTTCACTTAGTATGATAATCTCTAAATCCATCCATGTTGCTGCAAATGTCATTATCTCATTCTTTTTGATGGCTGAGTAATATTCCATTGCATATGTATACCACATCTTCTTTATCCATTCATCTGTCGATGAACATTTAGGTTGTTTCCATGTCTTGCCTATTGTAAATAGTGCTGTTATGAAAATAGGGGTGCATGTATCTTTTCAAATTATAGTTTTGTCTGTGTATATGCCCAGGAGTGGGATTGCTGGATCATATGGAAAATCTATTTTTAGTTTTTTGAGGAACCTCTACACTGTTTTCCATAGTGGCTGCACCAATTTACATTCCCACCAACAGTGTGAGAGGGTTCCCTTTTCTCCACACCCTCTCCAGCATTTAGTTTGTAGATTTTTTGACGATGGCCATTCTGACTGGTGTGAGGTGATACCTCATTGTAGTTTTGCTTTGCATTTCTCTAATAATTAGAGATGTTGAACATCTTTTCATGTACCTATTGGTCATCTGTATGTCTTCCTTGGAGAAATGTCTATTTAGGTCTTCTGCCCATTTTTCAATTGGGTTGTTTGGTTTTTTGTTGTTGAGTTGTATGAACTGTTTGTATATTTTGGAAATTAAGGCCTTGTCAGTTGCATTGTTTGCAAATATTTTCTCCCATTCTGTAGGTTGTCTTTTCGTTTTGTTTATGGTTTCCTTTGCTGTGTAAAATCTTGTAAGTTTGACTAAGTCCCGTTTGTTTACTTTTGTTTTTATTTCTATTGCCTTGGGAGACTGACCTAAGAAAACATTGGTACAATTTATGCCAGAGAATGTTTTGCCTATGATCTCTTCTAGGAGTTTTATGGTGTCATATCTTATGTTTAAGTCTTTAAGCCATTTTGAGTTTATTTTTGTGCATGGTGTGTTCTAACTTCATTGATTTACATGCAGCTGTCCAACTTTCTCAGCACCATTTGCTGAAGAGACTGTCTTTTTCCCATTTTACATTCTTGTCTCCTTTGTCGAAGATTAATTAACCATAGGTGTGTGGGTTTTTTTCTGGTCTCTCTGTTCTGTTCCATTGATCCGTATGTCGGTTTTTGTGCCAATACCACAAGTTTTGATAACTGTAGTTTTGTAGTATTGTCTGAAGTCTGGGAGGTTTATGCCTCCTGCTTTGTTCTTTTTCCTCAGGATTGCTTTGGCAATTCTGTGTCTTTTATGATTCCATGTAAAGTTTAGGATTATTTGTTCTAGTTCTGTGAAAAATGTCATGGGTAATTTGATAGGGATCACATTAAATCTGTAGATTGCTTTGGGTAGTTTTGCAATTTTAAAAAATATTAATTCTCCCAATCCAAGAGCATGGGATAGCTTTCCATTTCTTTGAATCATCTTTAATTTCCTTTATTATTGTTTTGTATTTCTCAGTATATAAGTCTTTCACCTCATCGGTGAGGTTTATTCCTAAGTATTTTATTGTTTTTGGTGCAATTTTAGTTTTTTTATTTTTGAGTTTTTGCAGTATTATATTTAGTTATCTTGGCTGGTTTAATCACATTGTTGTTGTTTTTATTTTTTGGTCATGCCACACAGCACATGGGATCTTAGTTCCCTGACCAGGGATTGAACCCGCGCCCCCTGCATTGGAAGCACGGAGTCTTAACCACTGGACCTCCAGGGAAGTCCCTGATGCGATTTTAAAAAGGACTGTTTGTTTACACTCCCTTTCTGGTATTTCATTATTAGTGTAAAGAAATGCAACCAATTGCTGTATGTTAATCTTGTATCCTGCTACCTTGCTGAATTTGTTTATCAGTTCTAGTAGTTTTTGTGCAGAGTCTTAAGGGTTTTCTCTACATAGTGTCGTGTCATCTGCATATAATGACAACTTTACCTCTTCCCTACCAATCTGAGTACCTTTTATTTCTTTTTCTTGTCTGATTGCTGTGGTTAGGACTTCCAATGCTATGTTGAAGGTAAGTGGTGAGAGTGGGCATCCTTGTCTTGTTCCAGATTTTAGCAGGAAGGCTTTCAGCTTTTCACCATTGAGTATTATATTGGCTGTGGGTTTGTCATAAATAGCTTTTATTATGTTGAGATATGTTCCTTCTATACCCAATTTGGTAAGAGTTTTTTATCATGAACGGGTGTTGAATTTTATCAAATGCTTTTTCTGCATCTTTTGAGATGATCATGCGGTTTTTGTCTTTTCTTTTGTTGATGTGGTGTGTCACATTGATTGATTTGCATATGTTGAGCCATCCTTGTGACCTGGGATGAATCCAACTTGGTGGTTGTGTATGACCTGGAGGATGGTCTTTATACTCCCAGCAACAGAAGATGGTAAAGGCATTCATTTATAACGAAAAACTACACCTGTGGTTTCCAGATGAACCTGTTGATGCAATATGGGGGCATGGTTGGTTACAACATACTCCCTGGAGCTGGGCAGTAGGGCTCCAAGTCCAGAGTCTGCCTCTTACTAACCGTGCTGCCTTAATACTCCTGTCCCTCAACTTTACTGTCTGTAAAACGGGATTAGTAATTGCACCCAGCCAACCAGTATGGTCATTGTGAGGATTCAAGACATTAATATATTTAAAGGACTTTGAAAATGCTAGCTCCATAGTAAATGCTCAGTAATTATTAACTGTGGTTATTATCTACCTGAGGACTATGAAGTAGTACAAATCATAGTAAAGATGCTCAGGAGAGTAGGACTGAAAATCATGATGAGAAATGGAGACAAATGTCAACAACACTCAGCAAATACTGACAGTGAAATATGTGAAATTGTGGAACAGAGTCACCAAGGATGAGGGGGAATGTCTGTAGTTTAACTCATGTAAGCTCAGGCAAAATACGGGGGAAGTATGCCACGGGAAGTGTTCTTATGCTTGCAAGATTATGGACAAGATGACCTAATAAAGTACTTTCACCATGAATTTCTCTGGTAACTTGATTAGAAGGGTGGAGAGACTGACTGTTCTTTTCAGGGAGGGAACTACTTTAAGTGTTTGTGCCAGGTGAGTCTGTGCTGATTTAGTCAGAAATGCTGATTTCTGAGCTTGGTGTTGACATGCATCATCACATTAAAAGGTAGGGACTCTTCAGATTCCTAAGTCCAGTGCAGAATAGAGTCATCCACCTGACTAATTTGGGCTAAAATGCCACTGCAAAATGAGTGGAAGGAAGATTTGAATTTAAATTATCTGGAAAATTACTTTAATTCTCACTACCATTTTGCATGTTACAAACATTCCTGACTTCTAGATGTTTTGGAAAACAAAGTTTGTGGATTAAGGGGTTTTTGATGTGCCTTCATAAAGAATGTTTGATGTATTTTGATATTTCTTGGCATCACTTTCAGTGTGTCAGACTAAACACAGATGCCATGTACATCTTCAGATAAGTAGTCTCTCCTTTCAATTTTATTTTTTCTTAGGAGGAGGACACTTAGGTTCATTTGTAGAAGTAATGGAGAGGAAGTTTAGCATTCCCCACAAAGTCATAATAGTATATGGGGGTTGGGGGCATAGTGTGTCTTTAAAAAGCCTTTTTAAAATAATAATTAACTATAATAATATATTTTCAATATTATATTATTTACATTTGAAAATAAATGAAAACTTTCATTTTCTTAATATATGCTACTTAAAGATTGTAAACACTTTGGCAGATATAGAGAAGATGTAATGATTCTTAGTGGTTTTCAAGAAGGGATATCATGATATAATAAAGGGAGCCCTGTGTGTGTGAACCTGGTTCACTAAAAAATAGTTCACTTATTTTTTAGTGAACCAGTTCAGCATCTCAACAGAAGGAAGACCAAAATTTTTGACTGGGATAATCTCAGTTTACATACATATTAGGAAAAGTGAGATGGTGCAGTAGAAAAGTTCTGGGTCAGAAGTTCAAGAGCAGGGTTCCTGTTGAGCTGGGGTTCCAATTCTGAAACCTTGAGCAAGTCACTTAATCTCATCAAGCCTGTCTACTCATCTGTAAAATGGGAGTAATAATAATATTCTTTTATGATCCGTAGAGTTAAAATATACACATAACAAATGTCAAAATACTTTTCCAATTGTAAAGTGCTAACAAATGAAGATACTGTTATTATTGTGATACCATCACTGCCATACCTGAACTTAACTTAAAAAAGACAACAAAGACCCACTTACTGTCAGTACATGCACACACACACAAGTATTGTTAAATATGCCATGATTTTTCTATTTCTGGTTAATGTATTCCTTTTTTTTAAAAACAAATGTTCTTTCTACTCTAAATTTAGAAGAAAGGAGGACAAGAGTTACTTTAAAAATAGATGAAGGAAAGCACAATAACCATCTCCTTTATCCTAAGTTTATCCAGCCCCTATGCTTGATAGTAAGTGATCTGTACATGAATACACTTTTGAGACCATAAAGAATTGTTTTAACTTTAGCCTCTTCTCTAGGGGAATGGGAATACTTAATATTCAGGTCTAAAACAATGATTTCTCTGAAAATAACATTCTTCTGATTATTCAGACTTCATCCTCTTGCTTCTGATGTCTTTTTGGCATGAAACAGACAGCTGGAAACTGCAGACCTTCTGGGATTTTGTCTTCTCCCTTGAGAACTCATGATTGGACTCTTGATCTTTGATCTTCTCCATCCTGCTCTCCTGGAGAGCCCTCATCTGACAGTCCTGGTGAATGAAGGCAGAGATAACTATAGAACATCAAGTTATTGTACAGGCTTGTGTCTCTATGGTTAAATACTGGTTTCTGTCTCCAAATTAGTAGTGTACTATGTTTTCTTAAGTGCTGGAAATTTATGGAGTTATCATAGTTGAATTCTTGTTCCTAAAACAAAAACAAAAGAAAATACCACTTGCTGATTTCTTTCTATTTTTGTGTCTTTGGATGGCTTATATTGCCTTGCAGTAGCAATCAAGAGTGTTATAGAGTTGTTTTCCTCAGAACCAAATTGTTTTCTGGGGGGTGTTTCATGTATATTTTTTATGAATGATGCTGTCCTCAGACCCAGGTAATTACTGATAGAGAGAGTAGTGTTTACATTATGTTAAACTGCTAGCTATTTCTTTGACTTTCTAATATTTTGTCTGACAGTAGAGGTAATTGGTGAAATGTGAAATCTATATGTATACTGACAAGTACCTAGAAGACTTAGAAAATATTTCAAATTGTTTAAAATTAGGGACAAAATCTGTGGAGGGGATGGGATTCCTAAAGCTAATTCACAGTATCATAAAAACTCAAGTTAAAAGGCACTTTGGCCCCAAATAACTTATGTAGATATTCTCCCTGCCTTAAGGAAGGGGAGCATAACTCCCATTCCTTATGTATGATATGCACTGAGTGACTCCCTTCCAAAGTGTATGGTATGGAAATTGTAGCAGGGGGAAGGATTGGAAGGAGAGGAAGAGAAACTTTAGAGAAGCTTGCCGCATACTACCTCAGCTGGGTGATCAAGGCCAACACTGAGAGTCACAAATCATATTGATAATATGTGCCTTTGATATGATGTGATGAAGATGGCACCTTATCTTGAGAACAACACACAAATTCCAATACTGGGGCATCCTACAAAATACCTGACCAGTACTCCTCAAAACTGTCAAGGTCATCAAAAGCAAGGAATTCTGAGAAACTGCCACAGCAAAGAGGAGCCTAAAGAGACAAGACAACTAAGTGTACTATTGTATCCTGGATGGGATCCTGGGACAGAAGAAGGGCACTAGGTTAAAACTAAGGAAATCTAAATAGACTACGAACTTTAGTTATCAATAACGTATCCATATTGGTTCATTACTTGTAACAAATGTATCACACTAATGTAAGATGTTGATAATGGGGGAACCAGATGTGAGGTATATGGGAAGTCTCTGTACTATCTTTCAATTATTCTGTAAATCTGAAATTACTCTAAAAAATGAAGTCTACTTTTTAAAAGGCGCTTTGTCAACTGTTCAGCTGATATCCTTCTAGTGATCAAAATTATGTCAAGACTCAATTTTCAATTCAATTTTCCTGAATTCTTTGAATAACAGGCAACTCATCATTTCGAAAGTGGTACTTTGATTAATGCACAACTCTTTGTATTTTGTCTTGTTTGTTTGTTTGTTTTTCAGTAGGTAGGAATAGCTACCAAAGAAATTTGAGGTGGCTAAGATTGGCTGCTCCCCGTAGAACTTCCCACGTGGCTGTAATAAAAATGTCTCAGAAGAGATTCTTCCCCTGTACATTTATTGCACTATCATTCATTAGCAAGTAAGCACAAAGCACTTCAAAGGATCTGTTATGTGAGTTTGATGAAGTCTAAGCTCTCTTTCCTTTTCAGCACTTACCACATCTTGTTTAAAATATTTACTCCAAGGAGGCATGATATTCCAGAGTCAGGATTTTGTGCCCTCCCTCCAGTAGGTACCATGAAATCAGAAATCATCTTAAACCAATGACTGGAATCAGGCATCACTCCTAATCATTCAGGTTATAGGATTCATTGGATTTTCAAATTCTCTTCATGCAAGAGTATTTCTAAACTGTTTTGGCCAGTTCACATATCTTGGCATTTCTTACTTCACCAATGAGAGCCCATTTCTAATATTCATTATGCTCAATAGCCAGTCACTCGTTTAACCAATAAAACCCATTTTTAACATTCAGGATGCTAATCAGTAAAGTAGTTTGTTCATTGAGATCCTGGGAGCTGAAGGACTTCTCATACGTACTCTGGAGCATAGCCTTTTCTGATGTAGTGTAGGTGACTACCCATAAACTATGCATTCTGGGCATCAGAATAGCTAACCATCCTTAGAATTAAAGCTTTATCTGGTCAAACATCATATTACATTGATTATATGGAATGTTTTGAAGTAAATTACAGACATCTGTACAAGTAAATTCTATTATTTTAAAACAACTCAACCCAGAAATCTGCTTCTATCCATTCTTTCATTTGAGGCAGAGAAGTATGCTTAAGTTTGCCTCTGAGGTGAATACGATGCTTGGGTACAGTATTCCTGAGAGTAAACTCCAAGTGTTAATACTTCTTGGGACAGCATGGTGGGAAGGAGGAGAATGGAATAAGGTGGGGTGAACACAGTGACAGAGAAGTGCTTTGGATTCACTGTCAGAGAACTACAGTGGGCTAGGAAATCTTATTTTCCCTTAATCTAGAATGTTCTATTTTTTGGACAATAGAACTAGTTTTGAACACAATGTTTCTTAATATTCCACAGAAATAATGTTCTATGTAATACATAGTTCACTCCCTTATCAACACTATAGTAGGACGTCAAGTGGGGAAGGACTGGAACATGTATTCCCTTGATAAAAACAATACAAATAAGAAACATGATCATAATAATAGTGGCTAACATTTATGTAGTATTTACCATGTGCCAGGTATAACTTTTATTAATGGTTCTAAGTACATTATATATATTAACTCATTTAATCCTACAACAAATCTAGGAAATCTATATATGGGAAACTATTACCAATCACTGGGTAGACTTTATCACATTGTATACTGGAAAAAGTTACAGTTCTATGACAAAATGGCAAGATGGCAGAGTTAAAGAAAACCTAAGGCAATTAAAAAGAATAGCCACGTAGAGAACAAGCAATTTAATACCATCAGCATTCATTGAACCCCCACAGATTGCTTGTCTCTGTACCTAGAATACTGAAAAATTCCTAGAAGATTAACTCACAGTTCTTACAGGTACTGGTGCAAAGCATATTTTATTTAAATTTTTATTATCTTCTAAGCTTTTATTATCTCTTACATGTCCCATAGATGTAGAGATGAGGTATGATTTGTAGAAGAAAGAAAAGTGACTTATTTTCAAGCTCTGTTCTATTAGAAATAAGGAAAACAAGAATTCTGGGAAGATGGCAGCAGTGGCTTTTTATGGCTGAGTAATATTCCATAGTATATATGTGCCACATCTTCTTTACCCATTCATCTGTCGATGGACACTTAGGTTGCTTCCATGTCCTGGCTATTGTAAATAGAGCTGCAATGAACATTGTGGTACATGACTCTTTTTGAATTATGGTTTTCTCAGGGTATATGCCCAGTAGTGGGATAGCTGGGTCGTATGGTAGTGCTATTTTTAGTTTTTTAAGGAACCTCCATACTGTTCTCCATAGTGGCTGTATCAATTTACATTCCCACCAACAGTGCAAGACGGTTCCCTTTTCTCCACACCCTCTCCAGCATTGGTTGTTTGTAGATTTTCTGATGATGCCCATTCTAACCGGTGTGAGGTGATACCTCATTGTAGTTTTGATTTGCATTTCTCTAATGATTAGTGATGTTGAGCAGCTTTTCATGTGCTTCTTGGCCATCTATATGTCTTCTTTGGAGAAATGTCTGTTTAGGTCTTCTGCCCATTTTTGGATTGGGTTGTTTGTTTTCTTGATATTGAGCTGCATGAGCTGCTTGTATATTTTGGAGATTAATCCTTTGTCAGTTGCTTCGTTTGCAAATATTTTCTCCCATTCTGAGGTCTGTCTCTTTGTCTTGTTTATGGTTTTGTTTGCTGTGCAAAAGCTTTTAAGTTTCATTAGGAACCATTTGTTTATTTTTGTTTTTATTTCCATTTCTCTAGGAGATGGGTCAAAAAGGATCTTGCTGTGATTTATGTCATAGAGTGTTCTGCCTATGTTTTCCTCTAAGAGTTTGATAGTGTCTGGCCTTACATTGAGGTCTTTAATCCATTTTGAGTTTATTTTTGTGTATGGTGTTAGGGAGTGTTCTAATTTCATTCTTTTACATGTAGCTGTCCAGTTTTCCTAGCACCACTTATTGAAGAGGCATAGCACAGGGAGATCAGCTTGGTGCTTTGTGTCAAGACGCAAGAGGGAGGGGATATGGGGGTATATGTATACGTATAGCTGATTCACTTTGTTTTACAGCAGAAACGAACACACCACTGTAAAGCAATTATACTCCAATAAAGATGTTAAAAAAAAAAAAGATAACCAACAAGGACCTACTGTATAGCACAGGGAACTCTGCTCAATATTCTGTAATAACCTAAATGGGAAAAGAATTTGAAAGAGAATAGATACAGGTATATGTATAACAGAATCACTTTGCTGTACACCTGAAATTAACACAACATTGTTACTCAATGATACTCCAATATAAAATAAAAATTAAAAAATAAGAATTTGGGAGATAATTAGGAAATTATTAATATAAGTAAAATAAGTTCACTTATTGCCTTAAAGGTAAAATTGAGATCAAAAGGACATTATTTCAAGTTAGATACTAGAGAGGTGGAAACAATGGGAGATGTATTTACTGGCTGATTTCAATCATGCATATAATAGGGAACCAAGAGACTGTAGCAAACAAAACAAAACAAAATAACACAAACAAACACACAGTTGAGGGAAACTAAAGAGGAAAAATTTTCAAATTTATTTTTTAAATGAGATAATATTGACCACCAAACCTGGTCAAAAGCTGCACCAAAAAGAGAAAATTACAGAATAATTTCAATATGAATAGCGATACAATTTTTAAAATAAAATATTAACAGTGTATTAAAAATAATACATCAATACCATGTGGGATTAACTCCAGAAACACAAAGTTCATTCAATATTGGAAATCCAAAGAAGTAAGGAAAAGATTATAATTATCTTTGTAGGTGCAGAAAAAGCATTTGACAAAATGCAATGTCCTTTCATGTTATGAAACAGCCAATAAAACAGGACTCATTGATATTTTTAAAACATTATAATATACCTCAGTGTTAAAGCCTTTTACTTAGTAGAGAAACGCTGGTGTGTTTCCTTCTAAAGGCAGATTCAGGAACGAGACAAGGATGTCCACTGTCTCCACCACAATTTAGCATTGTGTTGGAGGTATCAGCCAAAGCAATTAGAGGAAAGAAGGCAATTAGCTGTAAGGAATTGGAAAGGAAAAAGTAAATTATCTTTACTTATAAATTATATTGGATTGAATGTCTAGAAATCTCTTTGAAAAGCTACTATAAATAATAAAAGAATTTCATAGAGGGCTTCCTTGGTGGCACAGTGGTTGAGAATTTGCCTGCCAATGCAGGGGACACGGGTTCGAGCCCTGGTCTGGGAAGATCCCACATGCCGCAGAGCAACTAGGCCCGTGAGCCACAACTACTGAGCCTGAGCGTCTGGAGCCTGTGCTCTGCAACAAGAGAGGCCACGATAGTGAGAGGCCCACGCACTGTGATGAAGAGCGGCCCCCGCTCACTGCAACTAGAGAAAGCCCTCGCACAGAAACGAAGACCCAACACAGCCAAAAAAAAAAAGAATTTCATAGAGTGTCAGATTATGAGATCAGCATACAAAATAAGTAGGTTTTATACATAAAAAACAAAAACTGTTCAATTTATACAATGGAAAAGACCACTCCACTTAGCCAATAAAATAAAATAAAATAAAAAATAAAATGGAATGAAATGAAATGAAATGAAGTGAAATAAAATTCCTAGGTGTATATTTAAAAAGATATTCAAAAACTATGTGAAGAAAACTATAAATGTTTCCCACAAAATACAAAACTAAATGTGAACAAATAGAAAGGAATACTATGCTCTTGGACAGAATGATTCAATGATATAAAGTTGTCAATTCTCTTTATATTAATTTACACATTTAATGCTGGTTTTAAATTTTTTATAATCAATTATACAAGTTGATTAAAAAGTTTATTTGGAATAACAAATAAGGAAGAATAGTCAGGAAAAGGACAAAAATAGAGAAGGGAGCAAGTGCAAGCTGATAATAAAACACATTATAAAGCCTTTGTAATGAAAAGGCAGTGGTTTATGTACATGAATAAACAGTCACATCAATGCATCAGAATAGAAAATCCAGAAATAAATCAATTACCTATGCAAATCAGTAGGGAAAGAGATGGACTTTTAAAGTGTTGTTGGGAAAGCTGGATGGACTTATGCAAAAAAATAAAATTGTAGTCATTCTTCACCCTGCACATCAAGATAAACTTCAAATGTATCAGAGATTTAAAGGTAAAAAATGATACCCTACAAGTACCAGAAGAACATACAGTGGAGAAAACTTTTCTAGAACTCAAAAATCTGAAACAATAATAGAAAAGATGGACACACTTGATAATATAAATACAAAGAAATTTTTCATGGCAGAAAAAAATCTACCGTAAGAAAAGCAAAAAGACAAATGACAAACATGGAAAAAATATTTGAAATTTATATCATGAACAAAGGGTTGTATCCCGTACATAAAATGAATACCTAAAAAAAGAAGGGTAAAAGATAACTCTACTGAAAAATCAGTTAGAGATAGAGACAATTCACAGAAAAAGAAATGCAAATACCCTTGGCCATATGAAGAGATACTTAGTCTCATGTATAGTAGGAGAATCACAAATTAAAATTACATTGAGATAGCGCTTAACTGGCAGATTGATTGTCATTAAGAGCCAGCATTTTTGACTGGGAAAAGGAAATACAAATGTCAGGTGAAGGAGGTTAAGTAAATATGCAGTAGTCTTAAATTGAAATTTATTTTATCTCAAAAAATACCAAACACACTCAAAAAAATACCACCATCTTTTCAATGCAAAGAAATAAAAACAATTACCAATCCAGTGATAATGAGGATTCAGATTGTGTTCTTTAAATCTCAATTCCCAATAAAAAGAATCAGGACTATAGAGAAATGACTGATTCTAGGTCTGAGTCAGGAAATGTACCAGCTTAGTCTGGAACATCTTGTCATACAAGAAAGCAAGGAAGCTTTAAGATTACTGGGATCTGTGCAAAGGGAACCGTTTTGAAGTTGCTCCTACTGGCTAAATTTTGAGCATTAATAAGGACAGAAATGTCAGTGAATTGTGATACATAAATATATTTAAACCCATGAGTTCTAATGGTTCTAAAAACATCACTTTGTATTTTATAATAACTATAAATAGAGTACATATAACCTTTAAAACTTATGAATCACTATATTGTATACCCATAACTTATATAATATTGTACATCAACTATACATCAATAAAAAAGAAACCAAAAATCCCCCATCACTTTGGTCACCTTTGGAAGACTTAGGGAACCAATTCAATATTTTGAGGAATAGAAAAGAAATATCAGCATTTATCCTGCCTTTCCTATATTAAAAATACTTCAGGGTAAACCAGCAACTGATGAAGAGAAGTTTCTCTTGGCGATGAATTCTAGGTAATACATAAGACAAATAAGAGAATTGAAACATCATCATTTTGCAACCCATAATGAATGAGTGAACCTAGGCGATAATCGTCAATAGCTGCTCACATCACCAAATGAGAGACAATTAGACATTATATGTCCTTCCTGATCAGATTTCACATTACCACTATGAAGTATTCTGGCCAAAAAATTGAACCTGTCTCTAAGTCTAGTTACAGTCTTACAGGATCAGAAGGAACGGCAGGACATATTCAATGAGGCCGTGGGGATGCCGTCAGCAAAACCTGGATTGAAGAAAGCTCTGTAGGATAAGCAATCCGATATTCTCAACAACAGAAAAAAAAAATGGCAATGGAAAAAAGGAGAGAAGAGACCTACATTAAAGAAACATGTCAACCAATAATAATATATGGACCTTATCTGAATCTCAATTAAAAAAAAAAACAAAACTCCTCTAAACATTAACAAGATATTTGATACCACTAAGAAATCACTGTTAAACATTTTTAAGGTATGATAATGGTATTGCAGTTTTATTTTTAAAAAGAAAATTTATCTTTTATCTAAAAAATCCTTAGAAATATTTATGGGTGAAATGATGTTTTCTTGGATGTGCATCAAATAATCAGGGGATAGGGGAGTGGCCTGGGGTACAGGTGAAACAAAACTGTCAGTGAATTGATAGTTGTTGAAACTAAGTATTAGATACTTGGGGATTTTTTATACTATTCTACATTTGAATATGTTTGAAATTTTCTGTGATAAATGGTTTTAGGAAAATTAGGGAATGTCTCTTTTTTTAAAACACAAGTTAGAGTTTAGGTGTAGAAAGTGTTAACCAAGCATATAAGAACTTCTTGAAAACACTTTTTGTAATCACTGGAGTCCTAAACACTATGCCAGATACTTTCCCTCTTATTTGACGAATCACTTATATTTTTAAAGTAATTTAATTTAGATGTTTCTACTTAGCTCATTCAAATATTGCATGAGAACTATTGGATGTTCAATTTCCACTCATCCAGTAAAACAAAAACTCCAAACCAAAAAATAAACAACAAATGCTTATCTTTTTTTTTTATTTATTTATTTATTTGTTTATTTATGGCTGTGTTTGGTCTTCGTTTCTGTGCGAGGGCTTTCTCTAGTTGTGGCAAGCGGGGGCCACTCTTCATCGCGGTGCGCGGGCCTCTCACTATCGCGGCCTCTCTTGCTGCGGGGCACAGGCTCCAGACGCGCAGGCTCAGTAGCTGTGGCTCACGGGCTTAGTTGCTCCGCGGCATGTGGGATCTTCCCAGACCAGGGCTCGAACCCGTGTCCCCTGCATTAGCAGGCAGATTCTCAACCCCTGCGCCACCAGGGAAGCCCAAATGCTTATCTTTTAAGTTGTGAATAGACCATAAAAATAGACAAAAATAGACCAAAGGGACCAAAAAAAAAAAAAAAAAAAGGAGAAGCTGCCAGAACTTCTTAATATCTGGGCTCAGAAGTCCCAGAACATTCTTCTACATTCTATTGGTCAAAGCAGTCACAGGCCAGCCAACATTCAAGGCAAGGAAGAAATATACTCCATCTCTTGATGAGAGGAGCAGCATGTACATGCAAGGGAGAGTGGGTCTGTTTGGGGTCATCTTTGGAGACTAGCTACCACAATTAGCTTATGTGCAAAGTCAGAGCATGCCTACTTATCACAGCGTACCTCCCATCAGCTGGGATGATATGTATATTTCATATCTCTACATATATAATACAATATATAAAAATAATCTATACAATATAGTATATTGTATATGTATATATACAAAAAATAAAGTATGCTTTGGTGCCAGCTCAGCCAGGTAGGCCCATGTGAATGACACATACCTCTATTTCTGCTTGAAAGGGAAAATTACATGGTATAGGAAGAAAGAGTAAGGACCTGAATGGGAGTCTAAGAAAGCATACAAGTTATATTTTAGAGCTCTTCAATCCACTACATATCTCACAGATATGGGTACATATCTAAGTCAGCTACTATCTTGTGACTGATGTGATACATGGCTTTTCTTGGGGGAAAATACTGTATCTTTGCTTTAGGCATTCCTTCTCTGATTTGCCTTTTTGGTTGTGGGGACTATGTTTTTAAACCCACTAAATGCAGGGAAACAATGGATGTCTTTCTTAGCTACTTGTAAAAGGTCATATGGAAAATGAGCTTGGGCAGAGTGGGTCCAACTAGACATGCAAGCACATGCATAAATGAACACATTTAGAACACTGTTTGTCAGTGTTAACCCTTTGCTTACACAGAAAAAAGGCGACTGTTTCCCTATCTTCAGATGGTTTTAAGCTAAATTTGTGTGACGTAGAAAACAGAAGTGAATCACTGAAACTTTTACTGATCTTTTTGATGCTAGAGCTCTGGGAAGACCAAGTATGGAAGTGGGAGGATGCTCAGGACCTTTCCTTTCTGGTCTAAATTAGGACAATAAGCAGACCAGAGCTTCAGGAAAACTTTTAAAGGCCTCTAGCACTATAAAGATTATGCTCCTCCAACACACATCAAAAGAAAACTAGCAATACACTGTAATTAAGTAGGAGATAGTAGAAGATATAAATAAAATATTCTGACTTTTATTCTGATTTTTCCTGTGTGATTAATAATTTTTGTAAAAAGAAATCATGTTCTTTCAAAGTTTTTTTTTTTTTCTTTTCATGATGTAGTGTTCTTGCTTTATTGGGGCCTCCGTACCTGCATTGCTTAGGGGCAATATAGCACTGACCCAGATCCATCTTCTCAGGAAGCCCAAATAATTACCTGTCAAGAAACCTGGTTAGGAGGGTCTGCTCACCAGTGTAGTTTATTGACTGATACTTTTGCACTGATCTAAGAGTACTGTTTACTTTTGGTTGGAATATCGCTCCTTTGGGGAGAAACTGATGAGGTTAGGTCATCCTCAGATTTCTGGAAAATATTTTATTATAATAGACCTAGCCATACTAAGAAGGATTATAATACCTCATGGATCACCTGCGGGGAAAAACCCTGGTCTTCAATGCCATTATATCAGCGGCAAACATAAAAATATTTTAATCCATTTCCCAGAATGTAGGTTTCTAAATTTGTAAAATTCTACTTTATGATTGCCGCATATAAAGAAGAAGGGACTTGAATGTATGCAGTACTGAAAGAAACTCTTTTGTAGAGGAGTACAACTAATGGGTTTGGATAAATGCTTTTGGTAGAGATATTGAACACATATGCAAAAAGAGGGTTTGCTTCTTTAGTAAGGGATATAGGAGAATCCTGTGTGAGATGCACACATGGGAATAAACAATAGTAATAAAAAGTTTTATAAAATCCAGCATGTCTTTCTATCAAGATGGAGCAAAAGAGTAAATACCCATGGCACATCAGTAATGTCTGAAAAGTTGAGAGCTTGTATGATCTGAATTAAATTTTATGAAAATAGTGTAGGAATTGATGATTTCATTTTGAGTGCACAAGTCATTTTTCTGCTTATATTTTTTTCTTCTCTCTTCTTTCTTTCCCTCCCTCCCTGTCCCAGCACCCCTCCTCCTCTTTACTTCTAAAAGAAGAGAGCACTGTTCCCAGAACTCTCTCAGGCTTTCTTAATTGAAAGCAATGGTTCTGAGTCACTCCTTTGCATTAAGTGAAACACTTTACATGAATCTCCAGGGATGAAGTGATTAGCACAGCAAGAAGCCGGTGGACTCTGGTTGTCCCTGCAAGTGGTGGAAAGAATTAAATACAATTTTGCAAAGATAACACTGAAAGAATGGTATTTTCTTTCAAAACATGTTCCTCTCTGAAACATCAGTGCAGACATACATCGAGATAGAAACCAGATCGTATTTCTAACAGTTGAAGACTCAGATTTCGTCAAACCAGACTGTTTGTTCTCATGCCCAAACTGTATCCTACACTGTCCCCTTGTCTGGACTCTAATGGAATATAACATTAACTTCGGACAGTGGGGGCTGAGTTGGTGCCAACCTTGCTAATGAACATGTGGTTTCAATAATAATGTGGCTACTTGTGTGTTAGGTGGCGAGGTGCCAGGTACTTGATGCCGAGGGGGCAACCGATGTAAAAAGTACCATCTCCTGATATGATTGTATTTCCAAAAATGCTCTGGGCCCAGAGTGAGACTCAGCGTATCAAGGGGTGTCACTCAGTATCAGGGAGCTTAAGGCATTGACAGATGGGGAGGAGGCCTGCAGATCTCTCTGCGAACCTGAAGCATCTCACAGTCTTGGTGATAATGAAATGGATAACACTGCAGCATGGAAAAACTTATCCTGCCCCAGGAGGCGAGTGGGAGGGGAGAGGATTAGAATCACTCCCTGCTTCAAGTTCTTGGTGTTCTGGACTCTGGGACTTGAGGGTCTGAAAGCTAGAAGACAGTGAAATGAATTACAGTTTAATGATAGTCCCACTACACTGACAAAATGGATTCAATTACATAAATGGTAGCATTAAATGTTATTAAGAAGGGTTCCAGAGTCTTGAAGCCAGACTCTCAGAAAATCACGATAAGCTGTTTAAAACAGCTGAAATGGCACATTTATAGGCTTTCCAGCCCTCGGTTTGTTGAAGAGGAAAAGAGTTACATTTGCTCAAATATTCTGCAGTGCTGGTCTGTCATCAGGGCCCTAGTACATGGTGAGGGGGTGTTAGGATATATCTGATTTGATTATTCTATTTTAAAATTCACTTTTCCCCCCAAAATGCTTTGTGAAGGGCAGAGCTAAATGGCTTGCCTGAGGCCCTGGTGGCCTTGGATGACTTGGTAGGGCAATGGTTTTTCTTGGAGGCAGGATTGCTTCTATAGGTGACCAGGTTTATAGAGGATGGACAGTTTTTCTTCAATTCTATCTTCTCCTATGAATGAAAGACTTATTATTTTTGTTTTACTTTAAAATTTGCATACTATAAAATTCACTCTTTGTGGTGTACAGTTTTGACAAAAGCATAGAGTTGTGTATCTACCACCATAATCAACAGAGTACTCCATCGCTTCAAAAAATGTCTTCTGTAGTCAGTTTTCCTCTTCACCTCCAACCCCTGGCAACCCCTGACCTTTCTCCATCTTAAAGTTTTGCCTTTTCCTTAACATCACATAAAGGGAATCTATAGTATGTGGTCTTTTGGGTCTGACTTCTGTCACTTAGCAAAATTCATTTGAGATTCATCCATGATGTTCATGTATCACTGGATTATTCCTTTTTATTTTTGAGTAGTATCCCGTTGTATGGGTGCACCATAGTTTATTCACCTGTAGGACATTTGTGCTGTTTCCAGTTTTCCGTGATTATGAATTAAGCAGCTATAAACATTTGCATACAGGCTTTCTGTGTAGACACAGGTTTTTACCTCTCTTAGGTAGAATCCTGGGAGTGAGATTCCTGGGTCATATATAGTAAATATAGGTTTAACTTTACAAGAAACGGCTAAATTGTTTTCCAAAGAGGCTATAACAATTTGTTCTCATTGGCGAAGTATGAGAGTTCCAGATCCTCTGCATCCTCACCAACTCTTGGCATTGTCTGTTTCTTTAATTTAAATCATTGTAGTAGGTAAGTAGTAATAGCTCATTGTGATTCTAATTTGCATTTCCCTAATGATTAATGATGTTGAGCATCTTTTCATGTGCTTATGTGCCATCTGTTTGTTCTATTGGTGAAGTGTCTGTTCAAATCTTTTGTCTGTTTTTAAACTGAGTTATTTTCTCATTGTTAAGCATTGAAGGTTCTTTATATATTCTAGATACAATCATTTGTCAGATATGCTAATTGTAAATATTTTCTCTCAATATTTGACTTGTCTTTTGATTTCCTTACGGTATCTTTTACAGAATAAAAGTCCTTAATTTTGATAAAGCACAATACAATAAATATTTTCTTTTATAGATTGTCTTTTGATGTTATATCTAAGAATTCATTGGTTAACACAAGGCCACATTGATTTATCCTGTTTTCTTCTAGGAGTTTTCTAGTTTTATGTTTTACATTAGGTTTGTGATCAACTTTGAGTTATTTTTTGCATAGAGGGCAATGTATAGGTTGAGTTTCTTTTTTGTGTATACATATTCTAATGCAATTTGTTAAAAAGACTATTCTTTATCCTTGGAATCACCTTTGCAAATTTGTCAAAAATCAGTTGGCTATATTTGCATATGTTTTTTCTGGACTCTATTCTGTTTCATTGATCTATGTGCCTATCCACACACGGAACATGTGTTCTTTTTACTGCAGCTTTATAATAAATCAAGAGAACAGGTAGTGTGAGTCCTCCAACTTTGTTCTTTTTTTATCCCAAAATTGTTTTGGCTACTCTGTTTGATATTTATAAAAAAAATTTCTGTTGAGATACTGATCGCATTTGCATGGAATCTATAGATCAATTTGGGGAGAATTGATACCTTAACTATATTGAATCTTTCAGTTATGAACTTGATATATCTCTACTTATCTCAGACTTTACTTTTTTTCTATCAGTGTTTTAAATTTTATAGCATATATATTCTGTATGTGTTTTGTTAAGTTTATAACTAAGCATTTATTTTTGGTACTGTAAATGGCACAGATTCTATGTTTTGAATTCCACTAACAATTGTATTTCTATATTGCTGCTGTATAGAAATACAATTAATTTTTTGCATTGACTTTTTAGCCTACGACCTTGCTAAACTCACTTATTAGTTCTAGGAGCATTTTGCGTGTGTGTGTGTGTAGATCCCATGTATCTCCTTAGAAAAACATTTGATCTATAAATAGAGAAAGCTTCACTTCTTCCTTTCCAACCCATATGCCTTTCTTTTATTTCTTTTTCTTTCCTTATTGCATCAACTAGAATTTACAGTGTGATGTTGAATATGAGTAGTGAGAGAGGACCTTCTTGCCTTGTTCTTGACCATTTGAGAAAAGTATTCAGTCTTTTACTGTTAAGTATGTTATCTGTAGAATTTTTGTAGATGCCCTCAATCAGGTTAAGGAAGTTCTCTTCTGTTCCCAGTTTGCTGAGTTTCAATGATAAATGGTTGTTGAAATGTGTAAAATGCACTTTGTGTCACCATTAAGATGATCATATTATTTTCTTCTCTACTTTATAATATGGTGAATTATACGGATTGATATTTGAGTACTGAACCAGCCTTGCATTTCTGGAATAAATTCTACTTGTAGGATTTTTTAGAATGTATCTTTATATATTGCTACCTTAAATTTACTAATATTTGTGACTATGTTTATATAAGGATTTAATGTTAACATTTTCCTATAAACACTGCTTTAGGTGCATCCCACAGATATTTATACTCCAGTTTTTAATTTTCATTCAGTTCAAAATATTTTAAAATTGACCTAGAGAGTTCCTCTTTGACTCATGCATTATTTAGAAGTGACTTAATTTCCAAATATTGGGGATTTTCAGATACCTTTCTGTTACTAATTTCTAATTTAACTTCAGTATGGTCACACTCTTAGTATGATTTACTTTTTAAAAAATTTGGTAAAGTTTGTTTTATGGAATAGAATATGATCTATCTTAGTGAATATCACAAGTGCACTTGAAAAGAATATGTGTTCTGTTGTTGGGTGTAATATTATACAAATGTTACTTAGGTCAAGTTGGTTGATAGTACTGATCAGGAATTCAGTCTACTTGTTCTATTAATTATAGAAAGAGGAATGCTGAAATCTCTAGAGTTGTGGATTACTCTATTTCTCATTTATGTTCCATTAATTTTTGCTTCAAGAATTTTGAAGCTCTGTTGTTAAGTGAACATGTATTGAGGATTCTGATATCTTCTTGGAGAATTTGTCTGTTTGTCAAGGGATTATTTTCCTCTTTTTCCCTGGTAATATTCCTTTTGAAGAATACTTCATTTTATATTAATATGAGTATACCAGCTTTTCTTCTGGTTATTGGTTGTATGGTATATATTTTTTATCTTTTTACTTTAAACTTATCTGTGACTTTATATCAAAGTGAGTCTCTAGCAGACAGCATATATTTGAGTCTTGCTTTTTAAATCCAACCTGACAACCTCTGTCTTTTAATTAGTATACTGAGATTGTTTATATTTACTGTTATTATTAATATGGTTGGATTAAAATTTTCCCACTTGTTTGCTGTTTCCTATTTGTTCTGTCTGTTCTTTATTTTTGCCTTTTTCAACTTTTGGGGGGATATTTTAAATTTTTTATCACTTAATTTTATCTTCAGTATTGGCTTGTTATTTGTACCTCATTCTTATTTTTACTTTTTTTGTGATTTTCCTAGGGTTACAACATGCATCTTTAATTAATCTGAATTTATCTTCAGATAGTATTATATTGCTTCACATGTAGTGTAAGGACCTTACAACAGTATATTCACAATTCTTCCATCCCATACCTTGTGCTATACATTGAAATTTTTCTATGATATAAGCACACAGTAAACTGCTACCATTTTTGCTTTGCATAGTCAATGATCTCTTATAACACTTAATAATAAGAAAATACACTTTACAAAAAACCTTTATTCATTCTCTTTCTAGCATTCTTCATTTGTTTGTGTAAATCCAACTTTCTGTCTGATATTGTAGTCCTTCTGCCTGGAGAACTTCTTGAGTATTTCTTATAGTGTAGCTCTACTGGGGATGAATTCTCTGGATTTTTTGAAAATCTTTATATTTCCTTCATAAAAACATGTTTTGCTGGGTATGGAATTCTGGGTTGACTTAAAAAAATCTTTGCTTTAAATATGTCACCCCATTTTTTTTCTGGCTTTCATGATTTTCAATGAGAAGTTTGTTCTTAACTTTGTTCCTCTGTATGTAATGTGTCTTTAGTTTTGTCTTGTTTTTAATAAATTTTTTTAGATCAGTTTCAGATTTACAGAAAAATTGTGAAGATAGTTACAATACACACCATACCCAGTTTCCTCTATTATTAATTTATATTAGTATGGTACATGTTACAATTAATGACCCAGTATTGCTAAATTATTATTAACTAGAGCCCATATTTGGTTCAGATTTTCTTAATTTTTACCTAATGTCCCTTTTTGTGTTCTAGGATTGCATCCAGAATACTGCATTCCTTATACTCCTCTTGGCTGTGACAGTTTTTCAGACTTTCTTTGTGTTAGCTGACCTTGATAGTTTTGAAGGGTACTGGTGAGGTGTTTTTAGTATTTCCTCAATTTGGATCTGTCTGACAGTTTTCTCATGTTTATTATTTTTTTAACATTTTAATTAATTAATTAATTAATTTATGGCTGCGTTGGGTCTTCATTGTCACACATGGGCTTTCTCTAGTTGCGGCAAGCAGGCTCTACTCTTTGTCGCGGTGCTCAGGCTTCTCATTGCGGTGGCTTCTCTTGTTGCAGAGCACGGCTCTAGGTGCACGGGCTTCCGTAGTTGTGGGACACAGGCTCAGAAGTTGTGGCTTGTGGGCTCTAGAGCACAGGCTCAGTAGTTGTGGTGCATGGGATTAGTAGTTGTGGTGAACCTGCAGCATGTAGGTTCTTCCCAGACCAGGGCTCGAACCCGTGTCCCCTGCATTGGCAGGTGGATTCCTAACCACTGCACCACCAGGGAAGTCCCTCTTTCTGTCCTGTTTAGAAGCAAGTGAGTGTGCATAGCTCAGGCTTAAGGAGTGGGGAGTTATGCTCTACCTCCTTGAGGGTGGAGTATCTGCATATTTTATTTGGAATTCTTCTGCAAGGGAGAGTTGTCTTTTTTCCCTCGGTGACTTATTCAGTCATTTATTTATATCAGTACTAATGCATCTTGTATTTTTGTCTGCCTTCAAAATTTTCTTCTCCTTTCTTTGTTTTTTAGCAGTTTGAGTAGGATATGTCTAGAGTTTGTTTGTTTTGTAATTGTGTGTGTCCTCCTTGATGTTCTTTGTGTTTCTTGGATCTGCAGTTTGATATATTATCATTCATTTTGGAAAATTTTTGGTCGTTATATCTTCAAATGTTTCTTCTGCCATATTCCTTCTCTATTCTTGCAGGATTCGAATTAAGCATTTCATACATCTTTGTCATTGTCCTACATCCTTTGGATATTCCATTCTGCTTTTTTCACTCTTCTTTTCTCTTGTCTTTCTATTTGGTTAATTTATATTGAACTATATTCAGGTTTACTGATTCTTTCCTTGACTGTGTCAAACCTACTGATGAACCGCTCAGTGGCATCCTTCGTCTCTCTAACTGTGTCTTTTATTTCTAGCATTTCTACTTGAATCTCCTTTGTAGTTGCCAGCTAGCTGCTGAAATTACTTGTCTGATTCTGCATGCTGTCTCCCTTTCCCTTAGAGCATATAACATATTAATTATAGTTATTTTAAAATTCCTATCTTAACGGTTTCAACATGTGTGTCCTATCTGAGTCTGGTTCTGTTGATTGACTCTTGACAGTGTGTTGCTTTTTCCTTGCTTTATTTTTGTATGCTTTGTAATATTCTGTTGAAAGCTGGACACCTTCTGTAGGACAGTAGACACTAAAGTACATGTTTTGTGTGCAGAAATAAATACACTTCTTTCTGCTAGGATTTAATGTGGATTACTGAGTCAATCTAGTTATGAATTGAGCTAAGATTGGGGAATCTTATTGTTGCTATGGTTACCCATAATGAACTATAGACTTAAGATTCCTCTAGGGATACTTTGTGTTTAGTGTGGAGACTGGTTTGCCAGAAGGTTTTTTCTCCATGTCCATTCTCAGCTTGTGGTCTTTCCCTTTGCACTATGCTTCACACAGAGTCTCTTTCCACACATATAATTCTTCCAGCGCTCCTGCATTGTTGCTTGCTACTTGATGCTTGTTATCCTGGTGATGTGGAGTCAGGAGTACATTCTCTGTTGTTCTCATTAAGCCTGTCTTAGGCAGGAACTGCATCCCTGCAGACCTTTTTCTACATATTTTTCAATTTTTAATTTTTTACTTTAAAATATATGGTGTTTATTCTTAAAGATCTGGGGAGAAGTAAGGAAGTATCCTGATGCAGTTTAGTCCAAAAAACATATTTGAACACCACCTCTGTGCCAGACACAGTGCTGAAGGCTTGAGATGCAAATGTGACTACAACTTTACTCATCCCACTCAGAAGCTCTGGGGCAGAGAACCACAAACTGGTAAATATTACAACTTAGTGTGTGTCATGATAGGAGTAAACTCTAGGTGCTTTGAAACCCAACAGAGGGCCTTTTAGCTCAGTGTGGATAAGGGTGAAGTTCAGGGAATTCTTCCTTTAGGAAACCCAGGCAGATCATCATCTATCTAGGATATCTTATTATACTTTGTGTTTCTTCAGTCAAGTGACAATGGATTTGGGATGAGAGAGGGAAAGACCTGAGGATCTGAAGTAAGAATGCGAGAGGTAGATGATTAAACAATGGAGAAATACAGCACCTGCTGGAAGTCATAGTCTCTGCGTTACTTCAGGTATCTTCACGGTATCATCTCTAGAAAACTTGAGAGTTATTGATTCAGACAAATCTGGGCGTGAAATCTGGCTTTCTCACCTACAAGCTGAGGAACTTTGGGCAAAAAACCTTACCAAGTTTCAATTTCCTCATATATAAAATGGTTAAGGTGTTTCCTATCTCATAGGATTGCTGTGAAGATCATGTGAAGTACCAGCATCTAGGAGAAAATTCATAATGAGTATTGTTACTATTTTTGTTGTTGCTATTTGCAGCCATTAAATTGAATGTTCTAAAATTCTTTAGGTACCTGATGATTGGCTCAACCCAAGGTATTCTAAGGCGTCTACTTGAAAATGAGAAGCACGTGTCCTTCCTGTAGAAGTTCTTCCCAGAATGGTTGATTCTATGCCAATGGTGAAGAAGCAGCTTGTAAATAAGATCCATAAAAGTATATCTAAGAACTCAACTCTTATGGGCATCTTGTTCAAAAGCTTAAATCTCAGAGTTTTCTTCAGCAAGCATATAGGCCCCATAGAGTTCATAACCCTGCAATGTCTTGGCCATGTGTACCCATCTGGTATATTCAACCACCAAACTGGGCTATGATATTGTGTTTTCTGGACAGGATTAAGACTGAGTTCTCTTGGGCTCAAATGACGCCTGCAATCAGAGGCAAGAGGGCTGTAATTGAAATGTCATTCAACAAACATGCCAAAAAAAATAGAAATGGAGATGACTACCTTGCCTTGTGGTGAGTTGCCTCCTTTGGGGGATTAGCAAGATGGTTAGAGGATGAACAGAAGACAGCACTACATCTCTAGCCCTGCTTCTTCCCTTAGCATATAATCTAGTTTGTTTTAGAAACTGAACACCAGTGATGTGGCTATGACAACTTCTTCCTTAGAAAATTGAGATTTGTCTTCTTCACAAATAGAGACTCTAGTTAAGATTATGGGAGCTGGGTGGATAAGGGGTACTTCTGTGCCAGTCTTTTTTTTTTTTTAAAACGTCTTTATTGGAGTATAATTGCTTTACAATGGTGTGTTAGTTTCTGCTTTATAACCAAGTGAATCAGTTATACATATACATATGTTCCCATATCTTTTCCCTGTGCCAGTCTTAATTCCCTCATTTTTTCATTCATCAGAAAGATACTCAGTGCCTTTGCCTGCGATTGGCTCTGAGCTTCAGGGGATAATACTGGATTTTTTTCTTTTCTAATGGAGTTTATTGTCTGGTGGAGGGACATAGCTATTAATCAAATAATTGCAAAGATAAGCGTATTTCAGAGATAATTACGCTGAAAGAGAGTTTACTGATTTGGGGGTTCTGGGAAGTCTTCCCTGAGTGAGATGATTTCTGAACTAGGTGAGCTGGTGAGGGATGGGGAGAGGTGTATAGAAAGACACATACAACTGGTAACTGGAACAGCATGCACAAGGGTCCTGGGGACAGAGGGGAGTGGGACATTTGATGAACTGAAAGAAGAGGAGTGAAAATGTGGTATGAGAGTGAGGGAGGAGACAGGTGCAAAATTAAGCCTGAAAAGTTGGCAAAGGTCAGGCCAGCACGGCTTTGAAAGGCATATGTAGGTTTGGGTCTGAAGAGTTTTAGGTGGGGTAGGGTTGGTAGGGGTGACCATAGTCTAGTTTGAAAAGATCACAAAGGCTGCAAGGTGGAGACTAGATTGGGAGGACAGCAAGAGTAAATGTGGGAAGACTGGTGAGGAACTATGAGGAGGGTTTCTTTTTTACTTTGTAGATGGGAGAAACTTGACACTATATCTATATACATATATCTATATCTATATATCTATATAGATATCCCAATGGGAAAGGTTCAAGTAGGAGGAAATGCTGAATATAAAGGAGAGAGAAGGGAGAGATAAAGTTTCAGGTTCCTGAGAAGGCCAGTGTAATAATTGGAGCAATTGGTCTTAGAAAGGAGAAGGGATAATTCTACTCTAACAGAAAGAAGAGAAGAGAGGATGAACGTAGATGAACATAGTTCATCATGGGAGCTCCTGTCTTGTGGCTTTTATTTTCTTTGTGAAGTAAGAAATGAGAGTTTGAAATATTCACTAGAAAGGTGGGAGAAAGAAGTGATCTAAATGCATGTAAGAGTCTTGCTGAGATGCGTCAAGGACACATTGGTTTTGGTGTCATGATTTCACAATGATGCCATCTGCTCTATGTGTCACTTTCTCCAACAATACTCATTTATTTGGGCTCAGACATAAAGAAAAAAAATAGTTGGGTTCAGGTAACATTGGCATTTTGTTAGCAGCTGCTGATATAAATATAAAAAGGAGACTTTAGGGCACTGGCAAATATGTTATTGAAATGATGTACCATGGAATTCACGTTTGGAAAGGAGGGATTTAAAAAAGAAAGCTGATGGATTGGGAGGAAGTAGAAGGGTCAGTATAACGGAGATCCTAAAAAGGTTGAAGAACTTTTGTAATCTGAGGAGTCAAGCCTTTAGCTAGATCGAAAGGAGTTAGTAAGAACATGATTTAATGATTTTGGTGGTAGAGAGGTTTTGGGTGATGATGAGTTCCAGGGTAGCACTGGGAGATAATTCTCCATGAATATTTTTATGTTTCTGCACATTCTGGGCTTTCTGAGCAAAGAATACTGGCAAACTTGGTTAAAGGATGACTGAATAGCAAATTTGCCTTAGAAACTAGAGATAGTGTATTGGTCCAGAGAGATTTAGAGACCTATTTCTCATGGAGTCATGTGCTTGCATTTCTGGGTAGTAAAAACCTAGGGACCTCCCCCTCAAATTCCCACAGAGAATTTGTTCACATTCCAGAGTACTCTGCTGTGTGGTGTACTGGTTATCACTGCATAATGAACCTCCCCAAGATTCCACCTCTTGGTAGGGGAGCGCCATATGCATACAAGGAGGAAAGGGATTGATGGTGACCATTTGGAGCACGTACTGTAGTCTCCCCTCTGGCTACAACAGTTCATCTCTCTCCATGTGGAAAATACACTCATCCTCTCCTAAGACTGCCCCAAAACCTCATCCCACCATAGTAAAAGGCTCAAGTCAAGGTCTGGGATCTTACTGTCTAAATCAGCCCAGCTGCAGATTCGATGCCGCAGGTGCTGTTTCACAGGTGCAACTCTTTGTAAGTGATTCCTCTCAGTCTGAAGATCTGTTAACTAAAGAGACAAGTTATGTGGCCCCCACATTTAAGATACAATAACAGAGACCTTCAAGATGGCGGAGGAGTAAGACGTGGAGATCAACTTCCTCCCCACAGATACATCAGAAATACATCTACAAGTGGAACAACTCCTACAGAACACATACTGGACGCTGGCAAAAGACCTCAGACTTCTCAAAAGGGAACAGACGCTCTCAGGTGACCTACATGCAGAGCTGGGGCCAAATCCAAAGTTGAACCCCAGGAGCTGTGCGAACAAAGAAGAGAAAGGGAAACTTCTCGCAGCAGCCTCAGGAGCAGCTGACTAAATCTCCACAATCAACTTGATGTACCCTGCACCTCCGGAATACCTGAATAGACAACAAATCATCCCAAAATTGAGGCGGTGGATTTTGGGAGCAACTGTAGACTTGGGGTTTGCTTTCTGTATCTAATCTGTTTCTGGTTTTATGTTTATCTTAGTTAAGTATTTAGAGTTTATTATCATTGGTAGATTTGTTTATTGATTTGATGACTCTCTTCTTTTTTTATATATATAGATATATATATTTTTTTCCTTTTTCTCTTTTTGTGAGTGTGTATGTGTATGCGTCTTTGTGTGATTTTGTCTGTATAGCTTTGCTTTGACCATTTGTCCTAGGGTTCTGATGTCCTTTTTTTTAGTATAGTTTTTAGCACTTGTTATCATTGGTGAATTTGATTTTTGGCTTGGTTGCTCTCTTCTTTCTTTCTTTCCTTTTTTTTTTTATTACTTTATGATTTTTTAAATTTTTAATAATTAAAAAAAATTTTATTATAATAACTTTATTTTATTTTTTCTTTCTTTCTTTCTTTCTTTCTTTCTTTCCTTCTTTCTTTCTTTCTTTTTTCTTTCTTTCATTCTTTTCTTCCTTCCATCCTTCCTCTCTTTCTCTCTCTCTTTCTCTCTTTCTTTCTTTCTCCATTTTCTTCTCAGCCATGTGGCTGACAGGGTCTTGGTGCTCGGGCTCGGTGTCAGACCTGTGCCTCTGAGGTGGGAGAGCTGAGTTCAGAACATTGGTCCACCAGAGTCCTCCTGACCACATGTAATATGAAACAGTGAAAGATCTCCAGGAGATCTCCATCTCAACGCTAAAACCCAGTTCCACTCAAGAACCAGCAAGCTACAGTACTGGACACCCTATGTCAGACAACTAGCAAGATAGGAACACAACCACACCCATTAGCAGAGAGGCTGCCTAAAATCATAATAAGGCTACAAACACCCAAAAACACACCACTGGACGCAGTCTTGCCCACCAGAAAGACAAGATCCAGCCTCATCCACCAGAACACAGGCACCAGTCCCCTCCACCAGGAGGCCTACACAACCCACTGAACCAACCTTAGCCACTGGGGGTAGACACCAAAAACAACGGGAATTACGAAGCTGCAGCCTGTGAAAAGAGACCCCAAACACAGTAAGTTAAGCAAAAGAGAAGACAGAGAAACACACAACAGATGAAGGAGCAAGGTAAAAACCCACCAGACCAAACAAATGAAGAGGAAATAGGCAGTCTACATGAAAAAGAATTCAGAGTAATGATAGTAAAGATGATCCAAAATCTTGGAAATAGAATGGAGAAAATAAAAGAAACGTTTAAAAAGGACCTAGAAAAACTAAAGAGCAAACAAACAATGATAAACAACACAATAAATGAAATTAAAAATCCTCTAGAAGGAATCAATAGCAGAATAAGTGAGGCAGAAGAACGGATAAGTGACCTGGAAGATAAAAGAGTGGAAATAACTACTGCAGAGCAGAATAAAGAAAAGAGAATGAAAAGAATTGAGGACAGTCTTAGAGACCTCTGGGACAACATTAAATGCATCAACATTCAAATTATTAGGGTTCCAGAAGAAAAAGAGAAAAAGAAAGGGAATGAAAAAAAATTTGAAGAGATTATAGTTGAAAAATTCCCTAATATGGGAAAGGAAATAGTCAATCAAGTCCAGGAAGTGCAGAGAGTCCCATACAGGATGAATCCAAGGAGAAACAAGCCAAGACACATATTAATCAAATTATGAAAAATTAAGTACAAAGAAAAAATATTAAAAGCAGCAAGGGAAAAACAACCAATAACATACAAGGGAATCCCCATAAGGTTAACAGCTGATCTTTCAGCAGAAACTCTGTAAGCCAGAAGGGAGCAGCAAGACATATTTAAAGTGATGAAAGGGTAAAACCTACAACCAAGATTACTCTACCCAGCAAGGATCTCATTCAGATTTGACAGAGAAATTAAAACCTTTACAGGCAAGCAGAAGCTAAGAGAATCCAGCACCACCGTACCAGATTTACAACAAATGCTAAAGGAACTTCTCTAGGCAGGATACACTAGAGAAGAAAAACACCTACCATAACAATCCCGAAACAATTAAGAAAATGGTAATAGGAACATCCATATTGATAATTACCTTAAATGTAAATGGATTAAATGCTCCAACAAAAAGACACAGACTGGCTGAATGGATACAAAAACAAGAGCCATATATATGCTGTCTACAAGAGACCCACTTCAGACCTAGGGACACATACAGACTGAAAGTGAGGGGATGGAAAAAGATATTCCGCACAAATGGAAATCAAAAGAAAGCTGCAGTAGTAATTCTCATATCAGACAAAATAGACTTCAAAATGAAGATCATTACAAGAGCCAAAGACGGACACTACATAATGATCAAGGGATCAATCCAAGAAGAAGATATAACAATTGTAAATATTTATGCACCCAACATAGGAGGACCTCAATACATAAGGCAAATGCTAACAGCCATAAAAGGGGAAATTGACAGTAACACAATCACAGTAGGGGAGTTTAACACCCCACTTTCACCAATGGACAGATTATCCAAAATGAAAATAAATAAGGAAAAACAAGCTTTAAATGATACATTAAACAATATGGACTTAATTGGTATTTAAAGGACATTCCATTCAAAAACAACAGAATACACTTTCTTCTCAAGTTCTCATGGAACATTCTCCAGGATAGATCATATCTTGGGTCACAAATCAAGCCTTGGCAACTTTAAGAATATTGAAATCGTATCAAGTATCTTTTCCGACCACAATGCTTTGAGACTAGATATAAATTACAGGAAAAAATCTGTAAGAAATACCAACACATGGAGGCTTAACAATACACTACTTAACCAAGAGAACACTGAAAAAATCAGAGAGGAAATAAAAAAATACCTAGAAACAAATGACAATGAAAATACAATGACCCAAAACCTATGGGATGCAGCAAAAGCAGTTCTAAGAGGGAAGTTTATAGCGATACAGTCCTACCTCAAGAAACAAGAAACATCTCAAATAAACTACCTAACCTTACACCTAAAGCAATTAGAGAAAGAAGAACAGAAAAAACCCAAAGTTAGCAGAAGGAAAGAAATCATAAAGTTCAGATCAGAAATAAATGAAAAAGAAATGAAGGAAACGATAGCAAAGATCAATAAAACTAAAAGCTGGTTCTTTGAGAAGCTAAACAAAATTGACAAACCATTAGCCAGACTCATCAAGAAAAAAAGGGAGAAGACTCAAATCAATAGAATTAGAAATGAAAAAGGAGAAGTAATAACTGACACCACAGAAATACAAAGGATCGTGAGAGATCACTACAAGCAATTGTATGTCGATAAAATGGACAACCTGGAAGAAATGGACAAATTCTTAGAAAAGCACAACCTTCCGAGACTGAACAAGCAAGAAATAGAAAATATAAACAGACCAATCACAAGCACTGAAATTGAGACTGCTTAAAATTCTTCGAACTAACAAAAGCCCAGGACCAGATTGCTTCAGAGGCGAATTCTATCAAACATTTAGAGAAGAACTAACACCTATCCTTCTCAAACTTTTCCAAAATATAGCAGAGGGAGGAACACTCCCAAACTCATTCTACGAGGCCACCATCACCCTGATACCAAAACCAGAGAAAAATGTCACAAAGAAAGAAAACTACAGGCCAATATCACTGATGAACATAGATGCAAAAATCCTCAACAAAATACTCGCAAACAGAATCCAACAGCACATTAAAAGGATCATACACCATGATCAAGTGGGGTTTACCACAGGAATGCAAGGATCCTTCAGTATATGCAAATCAATCAATGTGATAAACCATATTAACAAATTGAAGGAGAAAAACCATATGATCATCTCAATAGATGCAAAAAAAAGCTTTTTACAAAATTCAACACCCGTTTATGATAAAAACCCTCCAGAAAGTAGTTATAGAGGGAACTTACCTCAACATAATAAAGGCCATATATGACAAACCCACAGCCAACATCGTTCTCAATGGTGAAAAACTGAAACCATTTCCTCTAAGATCAGGAACAAGAGACGGTTGTCCACTCTCACCACTATTATTCAACATAGTTTTGGAAGTTTTAGCCACAGCAATCAGAGAAGAAAAAGAAATAAAAGGAGTCCAAATTGGAAAAGAAGAAGTAAAGCTGTCACTGTTTGCAGATGACATGATAATAAACATAGAGAATCCTAAAGATTCCTAAAGTTGCTACCAGAAAACTACTAGAGCTAATCAATGAATTTGGTAAAGTAGCAGGATACAAAATTAATGCACAGAAATCTCTTGCATTCCTATACACTAATGTTGAAAAATCTGAAAGAGAAATTAAGGAAACACTCCCATTTACCATTACAACAAAAAGAATAAAATACCTAGGAGTAAACCTACCTAAGGAGACAAAAGACCTGTATGCAGAAAACTATAAGACACTGATGAAAGAAATTAAAGACGATACAAACAGATGGAGAGATATACCATGTTCTTGGATTGGAAGAATCAACATTGTGAAAATGACTGTACTACCCAAAGCAATCTACAGATTCAATTCAATCCCTATCAAGCTATCAATGGCATTTTTCACAGAACTAGAACAAAAAAATTTCACAGTTTGTATGGAAACACAAAGGACCCCAAACAGCCAAAGCAATCTTGTGAAAGAAAAATGGAGCTGGAGGAATCAGGCTCCCGGACTTCAGACTATACTACAAAGCTACAGTAATGAAGACAGTATGGTACTGGAACAAAAAAAGAAATATAGATCAATTGGACAGGATAGAAAGCCCAGAGATAAACCCACGTACATATGGTCACCTTATTTTTGATATAGGAAGCAAGAGTATACAATGGAGAAAAGACAGACTCTTCAATAAGTGGTGCTGGGAAAACTGGACAGCTACGTGGAAAAGAATGAAATTAGAACAACTCCCTAACACCATACGCAAAAATAAACTCAAAATGGATTAAAGACCTAAATGTGAGACCAGACACTATAAAACCCTTAGAGGAAAACAGAGGAGAACACTCTATGACATAAATCACAGCAAGATCCTTTTTGACCCACCTCCTAGAGAAATGGAAATAAAAACAAAAATAAACAAATGGGACCTAATGAAACTTAAAAACTTTTGCACAGCAGCAAAGGAAACCATAAACAAAATGAAAAGACAACCCTCTTAATGGGAGAAAATATTTGCAAATGAAGCAACTGACAAAGGATTAATCTCCAAAATTTACAAGCAGCTCATGTAGCTCAATATCAAAAAAACAAACAACCCAATCCAAAAATGGGCAGAAGACCTAAATAGACATATCTCCAAAGAAGATATACAGATTGCCAACAAACACATGAAAGGATGCTCAACATCACTAATCATTATAGAAATGCAGATCAAAAGCACAATGAGGTATCACCTCACACCAGTCAGAATGGCCATCATCAAAAAATCTGCAAACAATAAATGCTGGAGTGGGTGTGGAGAAAAGGGAACCCTCTTGCACTGCTGCTGGGAATGTAAATTGATACAGCCACTATGGAGAACAGTATGGAGGTTCCTTAAAAAACTAAAAATAGAACTACCATACGACCCAGCAATCCCACTACTGGGCATATACCCTGAGAAAACCATAATTCAAAAAGAGTCATGTACCACAATGTTCATTGCAGCTCTATTTGCAATAGCCAGGACATGAAAGCAACCTTAGTGTCCATCAGCAGATGAATCGATAAAGAAGTTGTGGAACATATATACAATGGAATATTACTCAGCTACAAAAGGAAACGAAATTGAGTTATTTGTAGTGAGGTGGACGGACCTAGGGTCTGTCATACCGAGTGAAGGAAGTCAGTAAGAAAAAAACAAATACCGTATGCTAACACACATATATGGAATCTAAAATTAAAAAAAAAAAGGTTCTGAAGAACCTAGGGGCATGACAGAAATACAGACACTGACGTAAATAATGGACTTGAGGACGTGGGGAGGGGGAAGGATAAGCTGGGATGAAGTGAGAGAGTGGCATGGACATATATACACTACCAAATGTAAAATAGATAGCTAGTGGGAAGCAGCCGCATGGCACAGGGAGATCAGCTCGGTGCTTTGTGACCACCTAGAGGTGTGGGATAGGGAGGATGGGAGGGAGACCCAAGAGGGAGGAGATATGGGGATGTATGTTATATGTATAGCTGATTCACTTTGTTATAAAGCAGAAACTAACACACCATTGTAAAGCAAATATACTCCAATAAAAATGTTAAAAAGAAAAAAGGATACAATAACAAAAGATGTAGGATAATACAAAAAAATGAGAACTGTAGGCATATAGCAGTTACTATTCCATAGCAAATCTGGATCTCAGGCAGGCACATAATGCCAGTTGCTATATTAGGGCTCAGTCTTGCTACCTGAAAACACTTCTCCATGGTTCTTATCTCTGGTTTTTGAGTCATTTTTCCCGATCCATAAGAAATTATCTTTCTTTGCAACTGAGTGGCTATTTCATTCTGCTTCCTAAATGTAGAATGTTGGGGCCCTGGGAGCCCTTTTTGTTTTGAACTCTCTTTGTTCCTTTCAGTCCAAGCCAGTGATGTTTCTCTAAACACTGTTCTCTTAATTTTGTGCATTGCCTATGAATTTTATTGGGGCTCATTTCATTGGACAAAAGCAGCATTCATAAATCTCTAAGAGATTAAATAAAATTAAAACCTGTCGTGTGTGTGTATAACGTGTATGTGTAGTATTGTTTCATGTATGTGTTACATTTCACAAATGGCCCACAGCTACATCTTTTTTTTAATCTTTATCCTGAGGCCATATATTTCTTTGAGACCCTTTTGCTGAATGGACATATTATCTTAGGCCCTCTATAGTTTCCTTAAATTCTGTTAAAAAACGGAGCAGTTCTGTTCCTAACTCATCTCTTTTTATCTGTACGTTATCATATGTTACTAAAAGAAACTATTTGGCACTTTTAATGTTCTGCCTGGTATTCTCTAGCCAAATTCACCAATTCATTAGGAATATTATCTATTTTCCATGTTATCATGGCTGACATATTGCCAAACTTTTCACCACTCCGTAACACTAGTCCTCTTTGTTTCAGCCTCCAATAACACTCTCCTCATTGTCTTTTCAACTTTCATTAAGAGTCTCATGGCCTTCTGGCCTCTGCCTGTTGCCTGATTCAAAGCCAATATCACACTTTTTAGATTTTGTTATGGTAGCACTATAGTTCCAGGTACCAGTTTCTTTTGTGACTATCTATGGCTACAAAACCATCCACTCCAAAACTTAGTAACTTGAAACAACTATTTTGTCCCTCACAGTTCTGTGGTTTGACTGAGCTTGGCTGTGTAGTTCTCATTTGAAATTACTCAGGGTGTTGCATTCAGATGGTGGCTGGGACTGGAATTCAAGGCTAGACTGAGTTGAATATCTAAGATGATTTCTTTATTTACACAGCTTTGGTGCCTCAGAAAGGATGACTGGAACAACTTGAGACTAGCTGAGCATTTCTTTGCTTTTCCATGGCCTCTCCATGTAGGTACCTTGGGATGTGTCATAACAGGAAGGTGTCAGGATATCTGGACTTCTTACATGGCAGCTGGTTTCCCCCAGAGCATGTGTTCCCAGTGACCAAAGTGAAATCTTCAAAGCTCCTTAAGGCTAACTTTGGATACTGTACAACATTATTTTTGCTACATTCTATTGGACACACATGCCAGCCTTGATTCAGTGTGAGAAGGATCTAGATAAAAGCATGAATCCCAGGGGTAGGGTTCATTGGTGGGGGTGGTGAAGTGGGGTTAAGAGGAATCTTCTCCATGGGGGTATGGATTATTCATACAGAGTAACAGGAGGGAAGTAATGGTCTGGAAGCAGAGAGATGGGTATTTATGGAAGTTTGTCTTCTGTATCCTTAGTGACATAGGAAGCCAATCTTCAGCTGAAAAAGAGGATGGGGGAGGAGGTCTTTTCTGATACTCAGGATAAACCACAGGGTTTGACAAAAGCTACTTTACTGTAGCTTGCTTATAAGAGCACAAGGGACATTACAAGGTACTTTCTGGGTCCACACGTAGTTCATTACTGAAGACATAAAAAGAAATAACCCATGGGAGAACTCGTACCACTTGGTCATCTTTTCTCTTTTATTTCTTGGACTCAATTTCTTTTTTTTTTTTTTATCAAATCAGAAATTTAAAAATCCACCTTCGGCTCCCTTGGTTTTGTTCAGTGTTCAACACAGTTCCTCCTGCTGTGGGCAGTATGGTTTTGTTGTTGTTTTTTACAGTTGAGTTGCCACAAAAATATTTGAATCCAGAGCCTTAAAATTTCCAACTCATCCTTGTGTGTTTCTTGTTTTCCTCCTTCTTTTCTGCATTCAAGAAATAAGCAAGAGGACACCCCTGCTTGTCTCAGCCATCCTGGAGGAGGCTGCAAGGGTTGGGGAGGCAGCTTCCCCCTGAACTTGGCCATTCCTGGCCTTGCAGCAGCCAAGCTCCAAAGAGAAACCACCACTTCCTCCCCCATCCCCAACACCGGCTTCACAGGCAGCTGGGCTGGTTAAACATTCAAGTTTCACTTTGGGCTACTATAAACATTTGCTTTATTCCAAAAAGCTGAACTGGGGGTTATTTTCAGGTATTCCATAGGGATATAGGCCATTTTTATGCCCCAGTACATTGCATGGTTTTGAACCCTTTTTTCATAGTTGCAATGCCCAGAGGTCAAAAATAAGGTTGAAGTAAAATCCTTACACTGACCCTTAGGTTCCCTGGATGAGATGCTGGTCAGTGTCAAGACTATTAGACAACCAGCAAAGCTGTGCCAACTTGTGACCCTTCGAGGTGTCAATGATTATGCTCTGGTGGGGAGGAAAGAGAAAGGGGGCTGAGGTAGCCTAAGACTCAGATTTGGTTTGAGTTTTGGCTGGGATCAAAACTTAAAAGTGGTAGTGTGCTGAATTCTTTTGTCTTCCCTTGCTGTCTTGGATCAAGGATCACATAAAAATACTCTGAGTTTATTTTCTGTGAAATAGTTGCAGTTCACCTTTGAGTTGATGAGCATTTGCACCTAAAAGACCATAAAAAGTGAAAGCGTTTACAAGACGCTCTGAGTTGGCACAGACCAGCAGGAGAGGAGAAAGCACTCAGGACAAGTAAATATTTTACAGCACCTACATTTTCAGACTGCATCTGCTTTAAAGGGCAGCCTCCTTTCTCTCTCCTGGCTCTCATCTCCTCTCCCTTCCCTTTCCTTTCGTTTGCTTTCTTTCTGTCATTCTTTTATTATTTTTTTCTCCCTCAAAATTAAGTTTTCCGTTTAATTCTACCTGCTTCCTCGGAGAGTTAATTTGTTAGTTAGCTATTTAAACATTTTATAAATTTCTCTGAGCTGATCATACTTATTATCTTGGCTGACCATCTGGAGTCATTCCATGTAAGGAGTCAGTCTGAACTAGAAAGACTCGAACTTTAGAGTGGGTTGAGTTGGGTTACACCTGCTGCTACAAAGCCAATGTTTATGAAGAAAAAAAAGAAGAGAAAAAGAAAAACATGCTAAACAAAACAAAACAAAAGACTGCATATAGGCAGCCTTAGTAAGCTACATGCCTCTTTCTCTACCTGTTGTCATTGTTTTTGTACGTGAGATTTGTTTGGGTTTTGGAAGGGATACCTCAATTTACAACCTCCATAATCCTCACTGAATTAGTTTGCTGTGAAATAAATCATACCAAGAGGGGGCTCCTAAGTCAGAGAGAATGATTTCTTTTGGCTCGAAGGAGCATTTGAATTTCGACAGCAGTTTGTTCCAAATCAATGCTCATTTTAACAATGAAAGGTATAATGGAACAGAACATGTTTCTAGACGTTGTTTGTTTTTGTTTTTAGTGTAGGGTTGAGTGTTAGTCTCAGTTAAATGTTTTTGCAAATGAATGAATTTTCTCAATTTTTATAATGCTGAAAAATTAATGACCAGATGGTAGAATACTCTGACTGTGGGCATTATATAAGGCATTGAAGGACACTGCCGAATGGAGGCAGACGTGGTTTTCCTCTGACTCCATAAAGGATGTGGATTTTAAAATGCAATTGGGCTTAATATTTCATCTTAATCAGCATTCCATGGCATCATGTCAATTCACCATAAAAGTTAAAGAAAGTTTCTATTGGTTAGGGAAAAGAAAGAAAGAAAGATGTGATTGCTCTGTTGAGAAGATTAATCAAGTTTATGAGGGAATAAAAATATTTTGTACGTATGTGGCAAAGCTTCTCACATGAGAGCTCTCACATTCTGCCGAAGGGTGTAGACAATTTATGATGAAGTCATATCAGGTGAGAGTGAGAGATTTGCCCTTGGACAATAAGAAGAGTTTTCTTTGCACTTTTTGCAAGAGGCCTAGTTTTTCTAGAGCCTGACACAGAAGTCTGAGGGCAATTGAGAAAAGATTCAAATGTGATCATCAGAAAGCTATTTTCCAATGTTTAGTGAGTATTAGCTTAACTTTTTCTCATTTAACTCTTAAATAGGGGTAAGGAAAATTAACAGTGGTGGTGGTTGGGGGGAGTTCTCTGAGTATTTAGTCAAAAGTTTCAGTTATGCAAGATGAGTAAGTTCTGGAAATCTAATATACAGAATGATGACAATAGTTAACAATACTATATTGTTACTTGAAATTTTCTAAGAGGGTAGAACTTAAGTGTTCTGACCACAAAAAAAAAAAAAAAAGAAACATAAAACAAAATGGTAACTGTATGAAGGGATGGATATGTTAATTAGCTGGGTTGTGGTGATTATTTTACAATGTATACATGTATCAAAATACCTTAAATATACACAATTTTTGTTTGTCTATTACATCTCAATAAAGCTGAAAAAAGAGATATGAAAATTTAAAAATACAAAAAAAAACCAACAAAAACTCATTGCCAAACCCAAAATCACCTAGATTTTCTCTTATGTTACCTTGCAGAAGTTTCATAGTTATGCATTTTAAATTAAGGTCTATGACCGACTTTGAATACATTTTTATGAAATATGAAAAAAGAGATGAAGTTTTAAACAATGAACAAATCTTTTTTTAAAAAAGGACAGACAGTCCTTTGCAGCTGTGGGGCTTAATATTGGAGTATGGCCATTGTAACTCATCTTGAGCTCCTACTGGCTTTACCCTGCACAACAAGATGCTGTGCTGCTCAGGCAGCCAACTCTGCTACATTGCTTGATTGTTTCCGTGATGTGGGCTAAAGTCCACAATAGCTAGGTTGGCATCTTTGCAATTATTTCATTTGTGTCATATTGTAGGTTGTGTCAATCTAGCACTTCAGATGGTCCCCTACACTCCAAATTTTGGTCTCACTCTGGTAGGAGTCATTCCCTTGCTTCATAACATGTATCTGGATTGGTGATACCAACTCTGGAATTTTTAAAAATTATTTTTCATTGTGTTAAAAAATGCATAACATGAAATTTACCATCTTAACCATTTCTAAGTGTACAGTGCAGTAGTGTTAAGTACATATGCATTGTTGTGTAACCAATTTTGAGAACTTTTCCATCTTGCAGAACTGAAACTCTATACCTAATAAACAACAACTCCCCATTCTCCCTTATCCCCAGCCCCTGGAAACCATTCTACTTTCTGTTGCTATGAATTTGATTATTCTCGATAACTCATATAGGTGGAATCATATAGTATTTGTCTTTTTGTGACTGCCTTATTTCATGAAGTATAATGTTCTCAAGGTTCATCCATGTTGTAGCTTGTGTCAGGATTTCCTTCCTTTTTAAAGCTGCATAATATTCCATTGTGTGTATATACCAAATTTTGTTTATCCATTCATACCTCAATAAACGCTTGGGTTGCTTCTACCTCCAATCTGTATTTCTTAGGATTCAACATAGTTTGAGTGGCAATGCTGTTCTATTCGTATTTATACAACAATCTGTCCCAAAGCCTTAATTTGTCTTCCTATATGAAACATCTTTCCCCAAAAAGCACTTTACTGATGTTAAAACAAGGTTTCAACTTGAAATAAGGCTGCATGTTCTTTCACTATTTTACTGGAGAATTTTCCAACAGGTCCATCTAAGGATTATCTGATTCTCTAAGGAAATGCACCATATTTGACATACTATTTGCTGTTGATGAACGCTCAGACCCTATGAGATGTGAATTCATAGATTTTGTCCAGTAGTGATGCACGTGATTTATATCCAGTAGAAAAGATGATCCTATAGGTTGTACTTTTATTGCTGTGTGTGACATTAACCAGTATTCTATCTTACCTAGCAATCTTATTCAAACATTCATTCTCCACTGATATATATATCAGTGATATTAAATGAATTTTTGCAACATGCTCATGTTATATGCATGTGTGAGCCATATTTGTAACTAAAAAAATTTAATTTGAATTTCTTTCCTGCCAGAGAAGCCAGTGTAAATGACCACATTTCTTCATTTTAGTGAAGTTTTTGTTGCCAAGCTATAGAGGAGCCTGACTGTGTCCGAACAGTACGCGTGAGACCTATACTAGTATGAAGTAGCAAATGGCTTTCCACTGAATATAATTATAGACTGACTTTTCTTTCTTTTTCTTTTTTAAGGAAGCTGACCAACAATACAACAAAAAATTTAGCCTATTTGTCCAAGTGTTTTAATCTAATATAAGGACAAAGTAAGCCTACATGTTGCTCTTGTGCAGAGAACTACCAGGCTTCTGTCCATCACAACTCAACTATGCAATATGAGTCAGGAAGCTAAAGGGGCCTCAAGGTGTGTTTTCCAAGTCAGAGTAGGAAGGCTGGCTAAGCTCATAGGTTTTAACAAAGATGTTAATAATAAGTAAATACAAGGTGAAGTTTCCATAAACTCTGCATTCTCATACCCACCTGCAGCCAAACCTCCCTAATTTGGAGATGTGCCCCCTCTTTTTTGCAAAGGGTTTACTATAATGGTTCTGCTCTGCATTGGCAAAGAGCAAATAACTGTGGAAGACAGGTCAGAGACACAATCAGCCCATACTGATTCCTTTTCCTTTCTACCTAGGTGCATGTGTGTGTGTGTGTGTGTGTGTGTGTGTGTGTATTATTGCACCACACATCCACAGCCACGCAGCATGGAATTTTAAGTGTTCCAGAGATCCGTTTATTTGACATTTAGTGAAGAGCAAGTGGCCCATTTTAAATGTGTATCCCTAAAGATCAGGGATTTATTCTTAAGGATGGAGATAATATATTGGTTGCCTTCCTTTTTAATATCCGGTACCTAGAAGAGAGACCAGCATGAATTAATCAATGCCTCATTGAATTCTGAAATCCTGTTTCTTCTTTTGCCTCTTGTGAGAAAAAATACTAAGATAAATGGTAATTTCTAGACTAAAATTAAAAGAAGATTAGAAAAACAAATGATATATTTCAATCAGTTAGTACAAGGGCATAGTGAACTCTGTTAAAAGCCTCCCCTACAACTTAATCATTGTCACATTGCAAACTCTACCTTGATAAAAAGAAAAACTTTAAACTATGGCCTTCCTCAGTTTTCTCCATCTATGTGTGGGAGCTCTCCTCTGTGAGAGTATCTGTTTGAATTTGACTCTGAATTAGCCAATGTTCCATTCTAGTTTGGTAGCCCTTTGGCTAAAATGGAAGAGTTGGTGGTCTCACCCTGGGAATACACAGATACCTCCCTGACATAGTGACTTTACTCTGTGGAGTCAGTGGGAGACAGATGAAGAAATTTCTCTGCTGAAGTTGATGACTCTCTGTCCATTTCTAGGAAATGTCTCTTAATTCTGGTTTTATAATTTTATGAACCTCTGCTTTACAAGCAATACTTGAGTTTCAGGTTATTCCAGTCTTTTAAGCAAAACTTGTACCCAGCTTTTTTTGTGTGTGGTGGTGTTTTGAATTCTTACTTTGATGTCATAATATTTCAGGAATAACCACAAGCGATTCTGTAATTCTTGCAGACATTTTATTTTTAACCTGAAGAAACCATGGTCAGTGTCAATAAACGTTTATTGAGTGTCAGCTGGGTATGAGCCCTGTCCCTGGCATTTAAACAAGTCTGTTTCAAGTAGTCTGAGTTTCCAAGATGTTCCATTATCTGATTTAGGAGTCAGATATTTCCCCAAAGGGGTCTTCATTGTTTCCTAAGTTTTAAAATTGTTTCCAGTTTTTAAAGACATTCTCTGTAAGACAAGTGTGTCCAGCAGTTTTCATTTATTAAATGCTTACTATGAGCCAGAAACAGTTTTACAATGTATTTCCTAATCTTAATCGCCCCCCCCCCCCACCCAGATTCACTAAATTGAGGGATGACTCTTATGATTCCCATTTTAGAGGTGACAACACTGAGGTTTAGTGAGAACATATTTGTTCTGGGTTGCACTGCAATCATGGAATTCAATTTGAGTCCAGGTCTGTCTGACTCCACAGCCTCTCTGCCACACCATATCCAGTTTGATATTTGTAGCCTTTTGTAAATTCATACTCAGTGCCGTAATATTTCAGAAATTATGAGTCATGTGGTTATACATCTTAAATCTTAGGAAACCAGGTCTGCATCAGTGCATGTTTACCAAGTGCTGAATGACTCTGTACTTAACATTGTACATGACTCTTTTGCATGCTTTGGATTTCCAAGTTATTTCATTAACTGATTAAGGTTAGACATGTTTTGGAAGGGGACTTTAAGAGTGAAACTTACTTTAAATTCCCAATTATCCAGGATATTTTGTTTGAAGATGAGAACAGCTGGCAGTTTTAATTCTCTAAGTGTTGAAATATTGTGGAAAAGAGAAACCCCAAACCAGCTTGCTAACAAATGGCTTAGTGAATGAATCAGCAGGATTGAGCTCTCTCTGGTTCTTTTTGGATGTTTTCTATGTGTCCCCACAATCTGGGTGTAGTGTGATGAGCTATTCTGCTGAGAAACCAGAGTTGAAAGAATAAACAGGGTTGACAGAATAAACAGAGTTAAACCCTGATTGTGGAGGAAGGTTTACAAGTCAGCTTCCTTCTGCAGCTTTAACTCACATGCCTGGCCTTCAGGGAATGCGCCAAAGCTTCCCCTTTGTGAACGGGTGGAAATGGCTTAGTGCCTGTGATTTGTTTGGTTTCTCATTGACTAGTGCAGGGTTCTAGGCAGGCCGCAGTGGACAGAGGCTGCTATTGGAGGAGCCCAGAAAGCTGGACATCGCACAGTGAAAAACACATGCAGGGATGTGCTGAGGAAAGAGAGGGAGAGACTGGGACGCAGTCACACACACACACACACAATTACTTAACGGAAAATAAATGAATTTATTAATGTTTATTATTTGGGCTGATACCTCAAATTAAATGTCCTATTTGTCTAAAAAACTTTCCATTTTATATTTGTCAAGTGCTCTCCTCTAAGGAGCTTTAAAGGCATGTGCTGCACCATAAGAGCTGATCAGCTGGCACTGTTAGATGAGCAAGTTGGGTGGAGGATGGGCAGCTAAGGGATATTGAAGAGGGAGTTGAGGAGAAAGGGAAGGACAAACCTCAGGTGCCAGCGGTGGTCACTCAGCCTCGGGAGCAAGAACAGGAGGAGCACAGTGAGTCTGCAGCAGAGCTCCTTTATCCGCAGGGCCGTTTGGGCACCTGAGGGACCTGGGCAAATTCCCTTGCTGAGAAACGCTGTTATCTGGGAGTGAGTTCTTAAGCCTGAATGTCCTTGTCAGTGCAGTCCTGTGCTTTGAGCATGTTCCACATGGTTCAGGAAAGGTGTAGAACTTGTTCATAATTTGTGTAGCAGAACAGCTGCACTTTGGAGCCTAGGTGGTGACCTCCCAGAGGTGGGCACGAGGGAGAAGGGGGAGCTGGTGGTTAGTGACAGGGACACATGTGTCTCCTGGGGTGCTTTGCGCATCTCAGGACTGACTCCCAGTGACCCCAGCCCCCGACCACGGGCCACCAGTGTGCACTTGTAACATGAGCTCCGGCATATCTGTTGACCCCCAGGACAGCTGCAGCTTGAGTTAATAGCACATAGTTCAGCCCCTCACTGAGGCTTTCCTAGAAATACAACCATGTACTCTACATGGATTCAGTCCAGGAACTCCCTTCCTATCTGAGAGAGCAAAAATGCATCTTTTGGCATTTGCAGCAGTTGGATGAAGCCTCAGTCACCAGTGTCTCTACTTCTCTTCTTCTTCCGGTCCTATGTGTCCCCACTGCTCTTCTTAGAGCACGGTTTGTGGGACATAGTAGGGCCATCCCGCCACACTCAGGATTCTTAGCTGTAGGATTTTCCCTTGCAGTATAGAGAAGAGAATCCTGATTTTTAGTCGTCAGGAAAGAGAGGCACACCTGAGACACAATGAAATTTGAAGGTTAAGGTCTTGGGGAAAAGGATGGAACTGCGAGTTAAGACCTTGCTGACTCAAGAGTTCTTTCTCCTCTTTAGGTGTACACATTCTTTTGATTGCATCTCCCGAAAAGGCATGAAATTTTCCAGGTGACATTTGTCTCCTTGGCACTGAAACCCAGCCTACTGAGCGTGATGCTATTAACTGAAGACCCTGAACTGAGGAGGATGTCTTCTTGTGCAGAGTGAACGGAAATGGAGAGAAGCAGGGTAGGGGGAGCTGCTCTTTGCATCTTTTTTATTTTTTTAATTAATTTATTTAATTTTTAATATTTTTTATTTTTGGCTGTGTTGGGTCTTCGTTTCTGTGCGAGGGCTTTCTCTAATTGAGGCAAGCGGGGGCCACTCTTCATCGCGGTGCGCGGGCCTCTCACTATCGCGGCCTCTCTTGTTGCGGAGCACAGGCTCCAGACGCGCAGGCTCAGTAGTTGTGGCTCACGGGCCCAGTTGCTCCGCGGCATGTGGGATCTTCCCAGACCAGGGCTCGAACCCGTGTCCCCCGCATGGGCAGGCAGATTCTCAACCACTGCGCCACCAGGGAAGCCCTTCTTTGCATCTTTTAAAAGTAGTTTCATAATTTTCCCCTCCATTCTTATTCCCTTAGTAATGTGCTTTGCTCTTTGAAGCTGAGCCTCCCTGTTCCATTTGAAATCAGAATTTCCTTCTGTCTTTATGATAGCCTTAGAGAAGTTCTCCTGCAGGACATAGATGGATTTCACATTACGAAAGGAGAAAGCAAAGCCACTCCAGAACACAGTAGAATGGCCAGGCACTATTTATTTATTTTAGAGGTCGTGGCAGCTGGGGAGGAGGGTTTAAAAGACCCAAAGTTGTGTATGAATTATGATGTGATGTGTTCGCTTTTAGCTCACCACCGGGCAGACCTTCAAAGTTAGTTCTCAATGGGTTTTTCTCAGGGGCCACACCATCATCTTCCAAATGTGAGTCTGAAGATGCTTCCCATCTTACATCACTCACAAATAACTGCCAGAGCAATAAGAAACAAAAACTATACAATTTACAGCTCACCCTCTCTGATGTGAGGTGGGATGGGGGACACAAAGCAAGGGCCTCTGAGTTGATTGCCACAGAGAGCAAACTCTTATTTCCCTAAGAGAGCAAACGCACTAGCACATTAAAATTATTAGAAAGCCTTTACACAGATTAAATGGAGCTTGATTTGGGTCGAGGTGGCAGAGGGGAAGAGGAAAGAAACCAAACAGCATGCGCCAAGGATTTGCTGAACATGTTTTTTTTTTAAAAAATGCTGACGGGCATTAAATTAAGTAACAACCAAAGATTACACGAGAGTAAACACTGCTGCTAATGTTTGATTAAAAGCTAACTGAGGGCTCGAAGTGACTCCAGTTAATTTACAAATCATGCAAAAAACAGCCCCAGGGGACTGGGACTACTAAGGGTAGGGGAGAAGTTTTATAGGCAGAAGCCACATTTTTAAATGTAGAAAAAGAAAACGAGAGCTGAAGGAACTGCTTTATAAAGTTCTGGGAAGGAGAGGAAGAGAGAGAGAGAGAAAGAAAGAAAGAGAAGAAAGGGGGTGGAGGGAATAGAAGGGGGAATTGTGTCTGTGCCTGCTGGGCTTGGGTAATAAAAAAAGGGATGTGTAACTTTTAAATAACTCTTCTAGGAGGAGAGAGTGTGCTCGGATCAAAAAGTTAACTGTTCCTATGGGACAGGAGTCTTAATAAGTTCTAGACTGTGCCAAGAGTTCCATCTACCCCAAATGAAAGAGTGTAAATTCCCCCATGTGATCAAATAAAATTGATTTAACTTTGCAACATTTCGCTTCAGGTTAAAATTTAAGTGTAGAGTCAAGCAGCAAATGATAAAATTATAGTCCCTGTTCAGCACAACCTCTTTTCATACAGTTTTAAATGCTTTTATAATGGGATGTGTCATTTATTTAGTAATATAGCAGTCACATAGCAGTTGATAGCCTTAGATTGGGGTTTCATCATGTATTTTAATTTTCTAGGGCATGGGGGATGACCATAATTGCTGAACAATTCAATGGAATGGAATGGGCTAATTCAGCACTTTTTTTCCCTGCATTTTCCCACAGAATATCTAAAATCTTTCTCCTCCATCGTAGTATGTTTATGAAAGCAAGGCATTTAACCCTCATATTTCCTGGGCTTGAATAGTTTTCTTAATTAGACATAAAACATTTGCAAACTCGACCCATTTAACTGAGCATGTCATTATGAAGGAGATAGCAATGTTCAGTGTGTCAGGGTTGGATCCTGTCTGCCTGGTGTTTGGCTACCCTCAGAAGATACTCCAGGAAACCCAGTCTCTCAAAGACTCTTCTTTTTTTTCAAGTTTTGTCTTCTCTCAGACAAAGGCAAAAATATCTGCTGTGCTAGGCCAGTCTTTAGTTTAATCTTGGAGTCTGAAAAACAAACAGTGGTAAGGTCTGGATAACATTGATACACATTTCTGTGTTTGCCCAGATGAAACTTTAAAAATGCTAAAAGCCACCAGACTCTCTGCTCTTTCCCTTAATTGCCCTGGATTATCAGGCTGGAGAAATAGCATGGGTGGGTATGTTCCAGTGCTATTAAATCTTGTGCTAACTTTACTGATACCGGCAGCCTCGTCTGCTTTCCAGCTTTCTCCAGGGACCCTCCCAGCATGTTAGAAACCAAACCTGTCTACAGGGACAGAGCTGATGCCAGAACTTGTGCTCTGCGAGAGGCTAGAAGAGAAAAATCATGCTGTCTCATCCCTTCTGCACTGTCAGTTGACTCCCTTTATGACTTTTATTACCAAATCGAAAACTTGATGGCCAACCTGACTAAGGTCACTGGCCCCACGAAGATATTGTTAAAAATTGAAAATCACTTGGCATTTTCAGTTCTTACCATTTATGAGTTTGCTCAAATATTCTGATGAGCAATTCCAAACAGGAAGGTGTATGTGCCAAACCATAGCAAAACTGAAAGTGACACTTCAGAGTGACTGGAATTAGTAGACATTTGTTTGGAACCCCTGTCCTCCATACTCGATGTTAAAAACAAAGGCTAGCATCATCCGTGTCTACTGGGTCAGTTATTAAAGAAAATTGAGGAAGGTCTAAAGGGGATTGGGCTTTCAGTTATGGAGATGTTTTGAAACTCAACTCACTGTAATTCATAAAAAGTATGACATGAATGGACAATTATAGATATTGTCACACTCGGAACAAACAGATTGTGATGATGTGGCATTTCATTTTCTTGTGTTTAACAGAAAATATGACATTTGGTTGCATTTATCTGGCACTTTTGCTCTTCTACTTTAACCTGAAAAATGAAATGTATGCAGTTTCTCAAAACTTCAAATCACAAAGTTGGGAGATGGCAAATGGTATCGTAATAACAATAATAACTGAAATTTATTGTGTATCTACTCTGCACTGTTCTAAGCAACAGCCCTGTGGGGCAGGAGCTATTGTTCTTCCATTTCAAAGTTTAGGAAGCGAAGCACAAAGAGATATACCAGGTGTCCACAGTCACCCAGCAGTCGATGGGGGAGCCTGGCTTCCACCACACCTGTCTTTATCCAGTCTTGGGCTCCATCAGGGAGAGGAGACATCATCATTCTGCATTTCCAGGCACCCACATGCATATGGTCCCCATTTTGGTGCCACTGGACCCTGTCATCTAACCTATCTTGGCATGTCAGACCCTTCACACTGGTGTGGGGCAAGAGGGGTTGGATTTCTTGAAGCTCCATTCTCCATTATGCCTAAAAAAAAATCCATCTCTTCGCACAATTGAGAACCCACATTTCATTTTTTTAAAGAGTGGCCTATTTTATTGGAAAAGAATAATAGCTACAAGTAGCTTACTACGCGTCAGATATTATTCCTATTACTTTATATTTCACATTCATTTTATTCTCACAACAGTATGAGGTAGGTAGTATTTTTAGCACCATTCTTAAGATGAGTACACTGAAGCACAGATAGGTCATGTCACTTGCTTAAAGCCACCTAGTTAGGGAGACGCAGAGATGGACTCATACCCAGCAGACTGGTCAGATGGTCCATGGTCTTAACACTACCCTCTCTCTCCAGTGAATTGGGGGCTAGCCAGGCAACTGAAAGCTAGCAATGAAATGACTTCAGTCAAATAATTTGGACTGGGTTTTATCACAGCCGATTGTGGAATTGGCCATTTCATCACTAAAGCAAGCTGATACACTGCTTGATACAACAGCACACTCCAGAAGGAAGACACTGGAAAGATGTACAGAGGCCTGGGTTATTCTTCCAGCTGCTCAGACTGGGCCATTTCTGTCTCTTACTCTCTGTGTCTTGGTTTTCCTGCCTCAAATACAACAAACAATAGCCTCTTTCATTGGTGTGATTTTCCAGTTTACAAAACAATTTCTCACACATTGCCCCCTGTGATATGAACCTCACCATGGTTCTATAAGGTGTGATTATTCAGTTAGGACCTTCAGGAACCTATAACTCAGAGACACCCAAGGCCACAAAACTCATCAAAAAGAGCTAGACATGAAACCTGGCTTTCTGATACTAAGCCAAAATGTGTTTCAACCATATCCCCAACTCTTTCTGCAGTAGAAATAGCCTCTTAGAGCAAGTTTCCTGTCACATGGCAGTTTCAGTGGGAGATATTATAAAGCCTTCTCCTAGTTCCTTACAGCAAGGCCCCACGAAGTGGTCCAGCCCGCTGCCCGAAATGGCTGAAGACCACCCATGTGCTGCTCACACTGTATTTTGTACTTGAATCCACCTCTTGTGGTAGACAACTTACAGTGGTCAATGAAGACATTAGAACTAGTTATGCTTATCAGCATGGGCTGGGGCAGAGCCCACAGACAGGGCAACAAGGTCACCAGCCACACAGAGGTGAGAAGCATGCTTAAAATGTGCTGGGCTTTGGGTTCCACCCTCATGATTTTAGTCAAGTGTTGCTTTATCTTAAAGAAATGAATAAGACCCGTTGTCAGTGAGTAGGGGAAAGTCCCCTATGCTCCCCTCCCTCCTCCATTCCCTTGGGCGTGGGTTGCTGACACAGATAGGATTAGGTGGTTGGCCTACTTATTCATGGCAACTTGCATAGCTTAACTGGAGGCTGGATACTGGACCCTCAGCCCAGAATTTCAGAATAGTCTGGGCAGTTTCCACAGATCTGGATCTGGAACCTGGAAGCAGGCTCTTACAACATATTCTCAGATGGTATGACTGGCTGGCTTATAAACTCTTCCTAAGAAAGCTGAAATCCTCTGCTCCAGCCAGTGGAGGGAAGGAGTGAGGGGAGGAAAAGAGAAGAACCTGGAAAGAAAAAGGCAAGGAAAAAAAAAAAAGACTTGTAGAAGGAAAACTCACAAAGCCCCTTTCCTAAGAAGCCTTTAAGCTGGAGCCGACCAGCAAGGCACTAGCAGACACATATGGGCAGGTTAATGTCCCTAAAATCAAGCAGGAGCCAGTCATAACAGGGTCAGGCAAATAGAAAGTTCCAGCTGGTAGGGAAGTCTGTGCAGCACCACACCATTGCCCCAGCAATTACTCTAGATGTAGGACTGGCTCCCCAGCTCTGGGCACACACACTGGGGCTGGAGAAGCAGGCTCTGCTTCTCATGAAGCAGCCTCCTCTCTGGGACAGACCCCCGGAGAATTAGGAAAGCTTTACGGTAAAATCAAGCCTTATCTCTACCGGGTTCTGGAGGCCAGGTTAGAAGCTGCTTGTCTGATTATTGCCAGTAGCTGGGATGATTCGTTGGCAGGGACCTGGGTGGAGGAGGGAGGGCTGTGCTCTGTGTGTGTGTGTGTGTGTGTGTGTGTGTGTGTGTTGTGACTTTGCAAGTTGCGTGGCAGTTGTGAGATACAGCAGTGTTTGCTGCTGTGACTGAGGGCCCAACTTGCAGAACTATTTGTTACCACTTACCATCCTTGGGTGGTTTGGGTATGCATTTCTTTAGGGGAACAAACTAAATATGACAAGTTTCCAAGGTTGGTGGTAGCTGCCAATTGCTTGCCTGTCTGTTGCCCAGCTCTTTCTTTTTTCTAAAGCAGTAGAGTACCGGCTTCTGTTTCACTGGTTTCTATTTCTGTGAAAAACATTTCAGAACCATTTTCCTCATTGTTCCCACTAAAAATCAACCTTCCCTTCCTTTTTGTGCTGGAAGGGCTGACCCCCATTCACCCGATCCATTCCCTCCTCAGCTGCTGTCAGCACCAGACGGGTTGCTGCCATCAGATGATGTTCTGCCCTGGCCAGGGGAACCCATACCGTATCCCTAAATAAGTTCTAGATGAATTAAATACATAAACATTAAATGAATTTTAAAAAACCACAAAGGAATAAAGGAAATTATGGTAAATATTCATCAATTCCTACTGTGTGGAAGTGCTTTTAAAGAAAAAAGGTAGAGGAAGAATTTATGAAAAGGTCAATTTTTTGGTATAAAATTGAAAGCTTGTATACCTCAAAACTCATGATTAAGAAAAAGCATAAAGCAAAGAAAAACCTGGAAAAATGGCAAAATATAAGGCAAAGGTATAAACATGGTTAATACATGAAGAGCTTCTAGAAATCAATAATTAGAAGATAAATATTCTAAACAAAAACATTGTCAATGTTCACAAAAAGGTAATTCGTACAAGCAGAAAAAAAATTAGGCAATAACTCAGAAAAAATTTCAAGCTTACTATTTATTTAAAAATGCTTAAAGGAAGACTAATTTTTGTCTATCAAACTGGCAAATGTTTTAAACAAACAAAACAGATAATTAATATTTGGAGAAAAGTTCAGGAAAAAGTATCATACAGTGCTGGGGGAAGTATAAAGATTTTTCAAGTTTTCCAGTTGTAAATGTGGCAATATGTATCCAAAGATTTAAAACTGTAAATAATATTTGACCTAATAATTCCTCTTCTAGGAATATATCCTTAGAAAATATTTTTTGAGAAATATAAAGATTTAGGTTCAAGGATGATTATCACAATGTTATTTATAACAGGAAAATATTCTAAATATAGGTTTAATTAATTACAGTACATCGTAAGCACTGAAAATCACGTTCTTGAAAATATTTAAGGCTTTGGAAAAAACGTAAAAAATAATACGAAGTGGAGAAAATATGATGTAAAACCACATGTACAAAACGCTTCTATTTTTGTAAAAAATGTGTGTTTGGTTATATATGTATATACATACATAAACACACAGAAAAAGGACTGAGAGTACTGCACAAATGAAGTATTAATAGTGGTTCTCAGGATAGTGGAATTATCAGTGGTTTTAAAATTATTTTTATTTGGTATTTCTCCAGATTTTCTGCAAAAAGAGTGTATTAACTTTATGATCAGAAACATAAATATTATTTTTGTAATTTTCTTTGTTACCAAGGGCTCCCCCTGCTGCTCACCTAAAAAATCATGGAGGCTTGGCCTCCTACTTGTTTCTCATTTTCCTCATCTTCTAAAAAGCTCTGTTCTTGATCTTGATGACCACTCTCTACTTCTTAGTTGCCTTAGGAGCACACCCTACTAATTTGAACATTTAGAATGATATATCAAGGCTTTTTTAAAAAAAAATTGAGGTATAATTCACATACACTAGTCATTCATTTAAAGTGTACGATTCAGTGGTTTTTTAATATAACATTGTGCAACTGTCACCAATATCTAATTCCGGAACAGTTTCATCACTCATAAAGAAACCTCGTACCCATTAGCAGTCATTCCCCTTTCCCTGTCCATGGTAACCACTACGCTACTTTCTGTGTCTATGGATTTGCCTATTTTGGATATATCATAAATTGAATCACACCATATGTGGTCTCTTGTGTCTGACTTCTTTCGCTTAGCATAATGCTTGCAAAGGTCATCTATGTTGTAGCAAGTATTGTCAGAACTTCATTCCTTTTATGACTGAATAATATTCCATTCTTTGAATATTCCATATTTCATTTATCTATTCATCAGTTAATAGACACTTGTGTTATTTCCACTTTTTAGCTATCATAATTAATACTTCTTTGCATATTCACATATAAGATTTTTGTGGAGATATGTTTTTGATTCTCTTGGGATATATATTTGGAAGTGGAATTGCTGAGATATTATAACTCTATATTTAACTTTTTGAGGAACTGCCCAACTCATTTTCAAGGTGACTATATCATTTTATATTCCTATTAGCATTGTATGACAGTTCCAATCTCACCTTATCTTCACCAATAAGTATATACTGCCTTTCTAATTAAAGCCATCCTAGTGGATGTGAAGTATTATCATTATTGTTTTGATTTGTATTTCTCTAACAACTAATGATGTTGAGCATCTTTTCATGTGCTTGCTGGCTATTTGTATATCTTCTTTGGATAAGTGTCTATTCAAATTCTCTGCCTGATTTTTAGTTGGGTAATTTGTCTTTTTATTGTTGGCTTATAATAGTTTTTATATGTTTTGGATACTAGACCCTTATCAGATACATGGTTTGCAAATATTTTCTCCTATTCTTTGGGTTGACTTTTCACTTTCTTGATGGTGCCCTTCAAAACATAAAAGTTTTTTGTTTTGATGTGGTCCAATTTATCTATTGTTTTCTTTCGTTGCTTGTGTTTTTGCTGGTGTGTTTAAGAAACATTAGCTATTGTTTATTCTAAGATCTTTGTAGTTCTGGCTTTTGCATTTAAATCTTTGATACTTTTTTTTTTTAGTACGTAGTGTGAAGCAGGGTCTGCCTTTATTCTTTCCAGTTGCTTTCGCACCATTTGTTTAAAAGACCATTGTTTCCCCCATTGAATTGTCTTGATACCCTTGTCAAAGGTCAATTGACCATAAATTTATTGGTTTATTTTTATACTCTCAACCCTATTCCATTAATCTATATGACTATCCTTATCCTCATGCCACAGTCTTGATTGCTGTAACTTTGTGCTGTAGCTTTCAAAATTGGGCAGTGTGAATCTTCCAACTTTGTTCTTCTTTTTCAGGTTGTTTTGGTTATTCTAAGTCCCTTGAATTTCCATATGAACTTTAGGATTAGCTTGCCAATTTTTGCCATAAAAAGGCATTTGGAATTTTGATAGAGATATTGTGGAATCTGTAGATTAATCCAGGTAGTGAGTATTCCTATCTAAATAGTTTTAAGTTTTCCAGTCCATGAACACTGGATGTATTTATAGTTATTAAGATGTTTAAAATTTCTTTCAGTGATGTTTTGTATTTTTCACTGTACAAGTCTGACACATTTTTGTTAAATTTATTCCCAAATACTTTATTCTTTTTAACACTGTTGTAAATGAAATTTTCTTAATTTCATTTTCTGATTGTTCTTTGCCAGTGCATAGAAATAAAACTGACTTTTCTAAATTGAGCTTATATCCTGCAAGTTTGATGAACTGGTTTATTAGCACTCATAGATGTTTCTGTATTCCTTAGAGTTTTCTGTTTACAAGATCATGTCATCAGCAAATGTAGACAGATTTACTTCTTCCTTTCCAATCTGGATATGTTTTATTTCTTTTTCTTCAGTAATTGTCCTGATTAGAAAGTCCAGTACAATGTTGAGTAGAAGTGGCTAGAAACAGCATTCTTTTCCTGATATTAGTGGGAAAGCTTTCAGGCTTTCAGCATTAAGTAGGATGTTAGCTGTGGGTTTTTCTTAGATGCTGTTTATCAGGTTGAGGAACCTCCTTTCCATTTGTTTTGTTGTGTGTTCTAACATGACAGCATTTTTAACATGGATTTAGTCAAATGCTTTTTCTGTGTCTATTGAGATGATTCTGTGATATTTGTTCTTTTTTTCTATTAATAGGGTTCATGACATTGATCAATTTTGGTGTGTTGAATCAACGTTGCATCTCGGGGATAAATTCCAACTCATTATTTCGTATAATTCCTCCTCCTTTTCTGTTTATGTTGCTGAATTAACTATCCTAGTATTTTGTTGAGAATTTTTGCGAATACATTCGTAAGGCATATAGGTCTGTAGTTTTCTTGTAATGCCTTTGTCTATTTTTGGTATCAAGGTAACACTGATCTCAGAGAATGAGTTGGGAAATATTATCTTCTATTTTTTGGAAGAGTTTGTGAAGGATTGGCATTAAGTGTTCTTTAAACACTTGGTAGCATTTATCACTGAAGCCATCTGGTCCTGGGCTTTTCTTTTGTGGAGAGTATTGACTATTAGTTCAATCTCTTTCCTTGTAAAGGTTTATTTATATTTTCTATTTCTTCCTGAGTCAGTTTCTATAATTTCTCTTCCTAGGAATTTGTCTGTTCATCTAGGATATATAATTTTTTGGTGTATAATTATTAAAATAGTTCCTTTTAAAACCATCCTACACTGTTGGTAGGAATGTAAATTTCTGCAGCTACTATGGAGAACAGTATGGAGGTTCCTTAAAAAAACAAAAATAGAGTTACCATATGATCCAGAAATCCCACTCCTGGGCATATATCTGGAGAAAACTCTAATTTTAAAAGATAAATGCACCCCAATATTCATAGAAGCACTATTTACAATAGCCAAGACATGGAAGCAGCCTAAATGTCCATTGACAGATGAATGGATAAAGAAGATTTGGTATATATATATATATACACACACACACACACACACACACACACACACACACACACGCACAATGGAATACTACTTAGCCATAAAAAATAGCAAAATATTGCCATTTGCAGCACCATGGATGGGCCTAGAGATTATCATACTAAGTGAAGTAAGGCAGACAGAAAAAGACAAATGTCATATGATATCACTTATATATGGAATCTAAAATATGATATGGAAAACATAGGCAGAACACTCTCTGACATAAGCCACAGCAAGATCCTTTTTGACCCACGTCCTAGAGAAGTGGAAATAAAAACAAAAATACACAAATGGGACCTAATGAAACTTAAAAGATTTTACACAGCAAAGGAAACCATAAACAAGACGAAAAGACAACCCTCAGAATGGGAGAAAATATTTGCTAATGAAGCAACTGACAAAGGATTAATCTCCAAAATATACAAGCAGCTCATGCAACTCGATATCAAAAAAAACAAACAACCCAATCCAAAAATGGGCAGAAGACCTAAATAGACATTTCTCCAAAGAAGATATACAGATTGCCAACAAACACATGAAAGGATGCTCAACAACACTAATCATTAGAGAAATGTAAATCAAAACTCAATGAGGTATCACCTCACAGCGGTCAGAATGGCCATCATCAAAAAATTTGCAAACAATAAATGCTGGAGAGGGTGTGGAGAAAAGGGAACCCTCCTGCACTGTTGGTGGGAATGTAAATTGGTACAGCCACTATGGAGAACAGTATGGAGGTTCCTTAAAAAACTAAAAATAGAACTACCATACGACCCAGCAGTCCCACTATTGGGCATATACCCTGAGAAAACCATAATTCAAAAAGAGTCATGTACCAAAATGTTCATTGCAGCTCTATTTACAATAGCCAGGACATGGAAGCAACCTAAATGTCCATCATCGGATGAATGGACAAAGAAGATGTGGCACATATATACAATGGAATATTACTCAGCCATAAAAAGAAATGAAATGGAGTTATTTGTAGTGAGGTGGATGGACCTAGAGTCTGTCATGCAGAGTGAAGTAAGTCAGAAAGAGAAAAACAAATACTGTATGCTACACATATATATGGAATCTGAAAAAAAAAATTGGTTCTGAAAAACCTAGGGGCAGGACAAGAATAAAGACACAGACATAGAGAATGGGTTTGAGGACATGGGGAAGGGGAAGAGTAAGCTGGGATGAAGTGAGAGAGTAGCACTGACATATATATACTACCAAAAGTAAAATACATAGCTAGTGGGAAGTGACCACATAGCACAGGGAGATCAGCTCAGTGCTTTGTGACCACCTATAGGGGTGGGATAGGGAGGGTGGGAGGGAGATGCAAGAGGGAGGGAATATGGGGATGTATGTATACATATAGCTGATTCACTTTGTTATACAGCAGAAACTAACACAACATTGTAAAACCATTATACTCCCAGAAAGATGTTAAAAAAAATAAAATAAAATATGATACAACTGAACTTGTATACAAAACAGAAACAGACTCACAGACATAGAAAACAAACTTTTGGTTACCAAAGGGGAAAGGGGTGGGAGAGTGATAAATTAGGAGTTTGGGATTTACAGATACACACTACTATATATAAAATAGATAAACAACAAGGATTTACTGCATAGCACAGGGAAATATATTCAGTATCTTGTAATAACCAGTAATGAAAAAGAATCTGAAAAAGAATATATACATATATATATATATATATATATATATATATATATATATATATATATACACATCACTTTGCTGTACACCTGAAACATAGTAAATAAACTGTGCTTCAAGAAACAAACCAACAGAAACCTAACTTGAGGGTTTCAAATTTTGTATTAAAATGTTCTCATCTTTCACTTTGTTACCTAAAAAACTAATATAGCTCCATGAAACAACCCTTCATGAATTATTTACTCTCTGAGGAAAGAGAATATTCCTAGTCCATCAAAAAGTCTACAAATAATAAATGCTGGAGGGTAAAGGGTGGGGAGAAAAGGGAACCCTCCTAAACTGTTGGTGGGAATGTAAATTGGTGCTGCCACTATGGAAACAATATTGAGATTGCTTAAAAAACTAAAAATAGAGTTACCATATGATCCAGCAATCCCACTCCTGGGCATTTATTGGGAAAAGACAATAACTCTAATTTTAAAAGTTAAATGCACCCAGTGTTCATAGCTGCATCACATAAGTTTTGATATGTTATCTTTTCATTTTCATTCATGTCAAAGTATTTGCTAATTTCCCCTGTGATTTCTTCGTTGACTCATTTATTACTTAAGAACATGTTGTTGAATTTCTATATATTTGTGAATTCCCCAAATTTCTTTCTGTAATTGGTTTCTGATTTTATTCCACTGTGGTTGGATAACATACTTGTTGTGATTTTAATCCTTGTAAATTTATTGAGACTTGCTTTATGGCCTAACATATGGTGTATCCTGGAAAACCTTATGTGTGCACTTGAGAAAAATGTGTATTCTACTGTTGTTGTGTGGAGTGTTCAATAGATGTCTGCCAGGTTTAATTGTCTGCTAGGTTTATAGTGTTTTTCAAGTTTTTAAAAAAATAATTTTTATTGAGTTATAGTTGATATAAAGATTAATACAAATTTCATTTTAACAGTACATAAAAACTTTGCCCCTGTAGAGCTCCATACCTTCTTGTCTCCTTTGTGTTGATATTGTCAACAAATACAGATTTGTACATTGTATGCTTATCAACACAGGTAATTATTACTTTTTAGTAAACACAGATTATTATTACTTTATAAACTTTTAAGAATAATTTCAGAGAAAAAAGAGTTATAAGCAAAAAATATTTTTATACCATGTTGTAATAACCTTTAGCAATGCTCTTTATTTTCATGTGAATTTGAGTTATTGTCTAGTATACTTTTATCTTAGCCTAAAGGACTCACTTTAATAACTTTTATAGGGTGGTCTGCTAGTGACAAATTATCTTCATTGCTTATTAGGAATATCCTAATTTCTCCTTCATTTTTTGAAGGACAGTATTGCTGTATAAAGAATTCTTGGTTTACAAACTTTTCACCCCCAGCCCTTTGAATATGTGATTCAACTGCTTATGGCCTCCACAGTTTCTGATAGGAAATCAGCTATTAATCTAATAAGATTAGAACATCCTCCAGTAGAGGATCCACTGTGACTGATGAGTTTTTTCTCACTTGCTGCATTCCAGATTCTCTATTTGTAGTTCAACAGTTTTATTATGATGTCAGTAGGTGTGGTTCTTTTTGACTTTATGTTACTTGGAGTTATTGAGCTTTTTGGATGTACAGACTAATGTTTTTCATCAAATTTGGGAAGTTTTTGGTCATTATTTCATTTTGCTTTTTTCTCTCTCACTTCTGCTACTGAGTCTTCATTTATTCATATATTGGTATGCTTGATGCTCTCTATGTCTCTGTTTGTTTTTCTTCTTTTGTATTTCAGTTATAGAAACTGGATAATCTCAGTTGATCTATCTTAAAGTTCACTGATTGTTTCCTCTGCCTGCTCAGTTATGCTACTGAGCTCCCTACCCCCCAGTGAATTTTTCATTTTTATTATATTTTTCAATTCCAGAATTTATATTCAGTTCATTTTTATAATTTTTACCTCTTTACTGATATTCTTTATTTGTTGTGATATCATTCTTGTCCTTACCATTAATTCTTCTGATATGATTCCTTAGTTCTTTGCCCATATATATTTATTTATTTTTAACATCTTTATTGGAGTATAACTGCTTAACAATGATGTGTTAGTTTCTGCTTTATAACAAAGTGAATCACCTATACATATACATATATCCCCATATCTCCTCCCTCTTGCATCTCCCTCCCACCCTCCCTATCACACCCATCTAGGTGGTCACAAAGCACCCAGCTGATCTCTCTGTGCTATGCAGCTGCTTACCCTTCCCCCTCTCCGTGTCCTCAAGTCTATTCTCTACGTCTGCCTCTTTATTCCTGTCCTGTCCCTCAGTTCTTCAGAACTACTTTTTTTTTTTTTAGATTCCATATAAATGTGTTAGCATATGGAATTTATTTTTCACTTTCTGACTTACTTCACTCTGTATGACAGGCTCTAGGTCCATCCACCTCACTACAAATAACTCAATTTCGTTTCTTTTTATGGCTGAGTAATATTCCATTGTATATATGTGCCACATCTTCTTCATCCATTCATCTCTCCATGGACACTTAGGTTGCTTCCATGTCCTGGCTATTGTAAATAGAGCTGCAATGAACATTGTGGTACATGAGTCTTTTTGAATTATGGTTTTCTCAGAGTATATGCCCAGTAGTGGGATTGCTGGGTTGTATGGTGGTTATATTTTTAGTTCTTTAAGGAACCTCCATACTGTTCTCCATAGTGGCTGTAGCAATTTACATTCCTACCAACAGTGCAAGAGGGTTCCCTTTTCTCCACACCCTCTCCAGCATTTATTGTTTGTAGATTATTTGATTATGGCCATTCTGACTGGTGTGAGGTGATACCTCATTGTAGTTTTGATTTACATTTCTCTAATGATTAGTGTTGTTGAGCATCCTTTCATGTGTTTGTTGGCAATCTGTGTATCTTCTTTGGAGAAATGTCTATTTAGGTCTTCTGCCCATTTTTGGATTAGGTGGCTTGATTTTTTGATATTGAGCTGCGTGAGCTACTTGTAAATTATGGAGGTTAATCCTTTGTCAGTTGCTTCATTTGCAAATGTTTTCTCCCATTCTGAGGGTTGTCTTTTCGTCTTGGTTATGGTTTCCTTTGCTGCTGTGCAAAAGCTTTTAAGTTTCGTCAGGTCCCATTTGTTTATTTTGGTTTTTATTTCCATTTCTCTAGCATGTGAGTCAAAAAGGATCTTGCTGTGATTTATGTCATAGAGTGTTCTGCCTCTGTTTTCCTCTAAGACTTTCAAAGTGTCTGGCCTTACATTTAGGTCTTTAATCCATTTTGAGTTTATTTTTGTGTATGGTGTTAGGGAGTGTTCTAATTTCATTCTTTTCCATGTAGCTGTCCAGTTTTCCCAGCACCACTTACTGAACAGGCTGTCATTTCTCCATTGTATATTCTTGCCTCCTTTATCAAAGAGAAGGTGACCATATGCGTGTGGGTTTATCTCTGGGCTTTCTACCCTGTTCCATTGATCTATATTTCTGTTTTTGTGCCAGTACCATACTGTCTTCATTACTGTACCTTTGTAGTATAGTCTGAACCCCGGGAGCCTGATTCCTCCAGCTCCGTTTTTTTTTCTCAAGATTGCTTTGGCTATTCGGGGTCCTTTGTGCTTCCATACAAACTGTGAAATTTTTTGTTCTAGTTCTGTGAAAAATGCTATTGATAGCTTGATAGGGATTGCATTGAATCTGTAGATTGCTTTGGGTAGTAGAGTCATTTTCACAATGTTGATTCTTCCAATCCAAGAACATGGTATATCTGTCCATCTGCTTGTATCATCTTTAATTTCTTTCATCAGTGTCTTATTGTTTTCTGCATACAGGTCTTTTGTCTCCTTAGGTAGGTTTATTCCTAGGTATTTTATTCTTTTTGTGGCAATGGTAAATGGGAGTGTTTCCTTAATTTCTCTTTCAGATTTTTCATCATTAGTGTGCAGGAATGCAAGAGGTTTCTGTGCATTCATTTTGTATCCTGCTACTTTACCAAATTCATTGATTAGCTATAGTAGTTTTCTGGTAGCATCTTTCAGATTCTCTATGTATAGTATCATGTCATCTGCAAGCATTGAAAGCTTTACTTCTGCTTTTCCGATTTGGATTCCTTTTATTTCTTTTTCTTCTCTGATTGCTGTGGCTAAAACTTCCAAAACTATGTTGAGTAATAGTGGTGAGAATGGACAACCTTGTCTTGTTCCTGATCTTAGAGGAAATGGTTTCAGTTTTTCACCATTGAGAACAATGTTGGCTGTGGTTTTGTCATATATGGCCTTTATTATGTTGAGGTAAGTTCCCTCTATGCCTACTTTCTGGAGGGTTTTTATCATAATGAGTATTGAATTTTGTCAAATGCTTTTTCTGCCTCCATTGTGATGATCATATGGTTTTTCTCCTTCAATTTGGTAATATGGCGTATTACATTGACTGATTTGTGTATATTGAAGAATCCTTGCATTCCTGTAATAAACCCCACTTGATCATGGTGTATGATCCTTTTAATGTGCTGTTGGATTCTGTTTGCTAATATTTTGTTGAAATTTTTTGCATCTATGTTCATCAGTGATATTGGCCTGTAGTTTTCTTTCTTTATGACATCTTTGTCTGGTTTTGGTATCAGGGTGATGGTGGCATGTAGAATGAGTTTGGGAGTGTTCCTGCATCTGCTATATTTTGGAAGAGTTTGAGAAGGATAGGTGTTAGCTCTTCTTTAAATGTTTGATAGAATTCGCCTGTGAAGCCATCTGGTCCTGGGCTTTTGTTTGTTGGAAGGTTTTTAATCACAGTTTCAATTTCAGGGCTTGTGATTGGTCTGCTCATATTTTCTATTTCTCCCTGGTTCAGTCTTGGAAGGTTGTGCTTTTCTAAGAATTTGTCCATTTCTTCCAGGTTGTCCATTTTATTGACATATTGTTTCTTGTAGTGATCTCTCATGATCCTTTGTATTTCTACAGTGTCAGTTGTTACTTCTCCTTTTTCATCTATAATTCTATTGATTTGAGTCTTCTCCCTTTTTTTCTTGATGAGTCTGGCTAATGGTTTATCAATTTTGTTTATGTTCTCAAAAAACAAGGTTTTAGTTTTATTGATCTTTGTTATTGTTTCCTTCATTTCTTTTTCACTTATTTCTGATCTGATCTGTATGATTTAGTTTCTTCTGCTACCTTTGGGGATTTTTTTGTTCCTCTCTCTCTAATTGCTTTAGGTGTAAGGTTAGGTTGTTTATTTGAGATGTTTCTTGTTTCTTGAGGTAGGATTGTATCGCTATAAACTTCCCTCTTAAAACTGCTTTTGCTGCATCCCATAGATTTTGGGTCGTCATGTTTTCATTGTCATTTGTTTCTAGGTATTTTTTGATTTCCTCTTTGATTATTCAGTGATCTCATGGTTATTAAGTAGTGTATTGTTTAGCCTCCATTTGTTGGTATTATTTACAGATTTCTTCCTGTAATTGATATCTAGTCTCATAACATTGTGGTTGGAAAAGATACTTGATACGATTTCAATTTTCTTAAATTTACCAAGACTTGATTTGGGGCCCAAGATATGATCTATCCTGGAGAATGTTCCATGAGCACTTGAGAAGAAAGTGTATTCTGTTGTTTTTGGATGGAATGTCCTGTAAATATCAATTAAGTCCATCTTGTTTAATGTATCATTTAAAGCTTGTGTTTCCTTATTTATTTTAATTTTAGATGATCTGTCCATTGGTGAAAGTGAGGTGTTAAAGTCCCCTACTATGATTGTGTTACTGTTGATTTCCCCTTTTATGGCTGTTAGCATTTGCCTTATGTATTGAGGTGCTCCTATGTTGGGTGCATAAATATTTACAGTTGTTATATCTTCTTCTTGGATTGATCCCTTGATCATTATGTAGTATCCTTCTTTGTCTCTTGTAATAATCTTTATTTTAAAGTCTATTTTGTCTGATATGAGAATTGCTACTCTAGCTTTCTTTTGATTTCCATTTGCATGGAATATCTTTTTCCATCCCCTCACTTTCAGTCTATATGTGTCCCTAGGTCAGAAGTGTGTCTCTTGTAGACAGCATATATATGGGTCTTGTTTTTGTATCCATTCAACCAGTCTGTGTCTTTTGGTGGGAGCCTTTAATCCATTTACGTTTAAGATAGTTATGTATATGTATGTTCCTATTACCAATTTCTTAATTGTTTTGGGTTTGTTATTGTAAGTCTTTTCCTTCTCTTGTGTTTCCTCCCTTGAGAAGTTCCTTTAGCATTTGTTGTAAAGCTGGTTTGGTGGGGCTGAATTCTCTTAGCTTTTGCTTGTGTGTAAAGGTTTTAATTTCTCTGTTGAATCTGAATGAGATCCTTGCTGGGTAGAGTAATCTTGGTTGCAGGTTTTCCCCTTTCATCACTTTAAATATGTCTTGCCACTCCCTTCTGGCTTGCAGAGTTTCTGCTGAAAGATCAGCTGTTAACCTTATGGGGATTCCCTTGTATGTTATTGGTTGTTTTTCCCTTGCTGCTTTTAATATTTTTTCTTTGTATTTAATTTTTGATAGTTTGATTAATATGTGTCTTGGCGTGTTTCTCCTTGGATTTATCCTGTATGGGACTCTCTGTGCTTTGTGGACTTGCACACAGTCCCATACATGCATGCAGCGTTCTAGATTCCCAGGAATATGTTGGAGCTTTTCAAAGTCACCTATGGACATCTCATCTCATCTTTTCCTTTTAAGTCTTTTGGTTAGTCTATTGTTTGCACCAACTATTTTCTACTACTTCAGGCAGTTGCAGCGTTCGTCACTTGCCTCTAAAGGTTTTTGACAAATACCTCTGAAGAAAATGCTGTTTGCCTTAGGTGATCCGTGAATCAGATCAAATAAGGACATTCTTGCAAGTGGAGTTTCCCAGGGTACCTCCAGACAGGTCAAATAATTACAGTTCTCTGTAAATGGATATTTGAAGAAACTGTAAGCTCTTTCAGAAGACTTAGCCTACAGAGAAGGAGAAGATGGACTGGGGCACAGTGGAATGTGATTTAATGTCATTGATTAGCCTGAGTCTGTGTGTGTGTATTTCCTCATTCATGTGGCTTTCCTCATTGATACCCAGCCCTTGTTTGCCAAGTCTCTTTGGCCTTAAAGGGGTCGCCTTACTAGCTATATGATGGATTATTTGGATATGACGCTTGTTGAATGAATCCTTAGCTTTTCTTCCTCCCTCGAACTGGTGTAGACACTCCCTCTTGGGCTCTGGTCAAAGTCACTGTAATCATTATAGATTTAAGGTCCCCAAATCTGAGAAATTATAAATTAATACCTTAAAATGGCAACCAAACCCCTATATTGTCTCTCTAAGACTACAACTAATATAAAAAATAACTGTTATGTACTGAATGCCTACTTTGTTTCACGTGCTCTACTAAGCACTTCACATACATTAACTATTGATAAAATAGTACTATTATTTCCCTGGAGGAATAAACTGAGGCTCAGAGAGATTAAGTAACTTGCCTAAGGTTCCACAGTGAGTTACTGATCCGGAAACAAATGTGCACTAAAGGATGGCAATAAAAATTTACTATTTCAGACTAATGGCAGCGAGGCAACCTGAATTTGTGAGACACATGCTTTAATAAAATACATTTAAAGCTAAAGAGTTTATTGCTTCCTCAGACACTGAGTAACTTAAACTGTGTACGGAAAGAGAGCAGTTGCGTCCTAGGGGGTCTTGGAAGACCTACAGATAAGCATTATTTATAATTAGTATGTCACTCTTAAAGCATTATTTATAATTAATGTGTCAGTTATTTATAGTAGAAGAAATACTTCTAGATTATTTTAAAAGGATTTTAAGAAACAGTTTATCTTAAGCTATTTAAATTATAATTCTTTACATCCTTGATTTGCTTAGGATTTGCTCAGCAGACCTCAGGCCAGTGCTGTGACTGACTCTGAATTGATGAGCATGTGGACTAATGCAGCTTAATGTAGAGGATTGTGGCCATCCTTGTTTGGCTCTCTTATTTAAAATACATGTCTTGCTCCTAGTGTTGTACCTCTGGGGTGATTCCAGTTTTGGACTATTTCATAGAAAACTATGATAAACATCTTTGTGCATAAAGGTTTTCCACATTAAGGATTTTTTCCCCTTAGGCTAGATTCCCAGAAATAAAATCACTAGGTTTAAAGTTAAGAATATTAAGCCCCTTGAGACACATTTTCAGGCATCTAGTTGAAGAACAACATCTAAATAGTGAAGCCACCTGAATGGCACAGATGCCATCAGGCCTAGTGCTGAGTCATCTTATTTGTGCAGGCTCATTGGGGGCACCACTTTACACTATTCAGTATCCTGTGATAAACCATAATGGAAAAGAATATGAAAAAGAATATGTATATGTGTATAACTGAGTCACTTTGCTGTACAGTAGAAATTAATACAGCATTGTAAATCAACTATACTTCAATAAAATTTTTAAAAATGAAAAAAAAATACATGTCTTGTTGACTAGGACTGGCTGTTTGGATATCTGTGAGATTCACTGTTTGTAATGATAATACAATCAAAGCCTCTAAGGAATTGGATTTAGTTCTAAGAACCTGGAGTCTTTCTTTGAAGGGACCTTTTACAAATATTAGCAAGTATCAGCCTTAATATCCAACTTGTATGCCTTACTGAGTTTTCATGAGATTAGCAGCCATTACTAGTTCTTTGTCTGGAAGTTGAAATGAAAAGCAGAGAGTTGCAGTGGGCTGAGAGAACACTTCTGTTTCATGTCCCCATGCTGTTTTGGTCCAAATGACTCAGATACAGTACTACAGCTGTTTCAGCATTCTTGGGTTTTGTTTGCCAGCTCTATTGGAGACTAAAGCTTATATAAGTAATATAAAACCTCAGCATTTACAACATAAAGGCACCACAAGAACTGTCAGACATTAAGATTTGGTAGGATTTTATTTGGAGGAATTTTATTTTAAAATGTAATATCCTTTTCCTTTCTTTGGCAAAATAGAATCAGGAGAACTTGGATGGAACTCTACTGCTTATGAAAAGTCTCACCCTGTTCATATAAGCAAGTCTGTCACCCCTGATTGGAAAGTAATAATTCATAAAGCTTAATGTTATTATCATCCCTCTGCCTGGAGTGATAGATATTCTTGAGGCCTTTTAAATAAAAAGTTTAAAATTGAATTTGCAACTCAAAAGATTGGTGGGTTCAGATGTTAGTTTCCTGCTGAGTAACTGGGAAAACAATTCTAAAGTAGCCAGTAGTGTGTTAGGAATGGCAGTTTTATTAAATGTCTTGATGGAGTGCAATGAAAACACACTTTTGGTGTCTTTATGCAGCCTTTCCCTCTACAAAAATAATCGTTTTCTCATAGATGTTAGTGTTTGCCTTCACTCTACTTATCTGGTTATTCTCCCAGTTCAGGTTTTCTGCAAAGTTTTTCAAGAGAAGATGAGATTTGGTTTTAGTTAGTAGCAGACCAGTAAGATTCTCATGTATGAACAATTGTCTGACACTGCTCAGGAGATTATGATTTACATTGCATCATATAATTTTGTAGAATAACAAGTCTTAAACAGTCCACTTGGTCTAAAATAGTGCCATTGAGTATTTTGGTCTCATGGTGATGAACCTTCTAACATCACAGATCTTCATTGAAGTCCTTGAAGGAGCTGGGTCTTGCTGGAAGGAAGAGAACCATCCAGATGTGGGAAGGCTTCTCTCACCCAATAGAAAGCCAGCAAGTTCATTTAAAAGGGTATCTTTCAATTATGAAACCTGGCAGGCATTAAAGGACACTTGGCAGTTGAACTTTGCAAAAACATTTGCACTGGCGGCTAAAGAGGACCTTCTCTTTTGCCGGTTTCATGAAAAAAAAAATGAAACATTTTGCAGTTTCACCTCAATTTCCTCTCTCCTTTTTTCCACAAAAACAAAAGGTGATTTTTCAAGGTCCCTGTATCAGCATTATTTGACATCCTCATATGGGTTTGACCAAATAACCGACCAAACCCCTTAGGATGAAAATTGAAAATTTGTTATGATTTCCACCCCTCACTCCCAGTCTTGTCTCTCAGTCAATGGCAAATTGTCTCTTTTCCCAGTTTCTTTATTTTTCCCCCTATGGGCAAAACACTGCTGCTATAAAAATAAAAACAGTGAAATTCCAGTCCTGACTAAATTTGGAAATTCTCGCACACATGAAAAAAATCTTTGTTTCTCCTTGGGAAATTGGCAAAGTGAAAATTGACAGCTTAGCTTTTCTCACATTGGCACATATATTAACTTCAGGAATTGGATTTTTAAATGATTTTCAACATATTTTTAGGGAAAAAAAATGCTACTTACATGTAAGTGTGGCTTATGTTTATCTCCACACCATATATCCTGTATGGAGATCTTTATAACCAGACTTGAAGTGTCCCTTTCTTCCTGGGCATGGATGTAGCTTTGTAAGAGTGGAGGCCTCTTCCTCACTGTTCCTCAAATCAAGACATTGTCTATTCCTGCTTAGGTAATTGGGAATTGTGGCGCGTAAGGCAGCATCAGACTGCCAAGTGACTGGCCAGTTAAGGGCATCTTTGATTTTCTGCCAAGATATTGACAAAGTTCTCACATCAGCAGAGTTTGGGTACCCTGTGCCTTAGAATATTTGTCTATGATATAAAATAACTCTGGATAATCTTATTAGTATCATTCAACACACTAGTGGTTCAAGTCCTACTCTATAATTTGTGTGTACATGTATGTGTGTTTTCTTCTTCAGTGTTTATCCTTAACAGAACAAAATAGTTGCTCTAAAATCCTATGCATAAACATAGGTATAACAACTGGTAAAAAGACAAACGGCAACCTACTCAGATTTTTTAAGGCCCCAAATTTAACTCTCTCCTTTTCTTCACATATCTATTTTGTAATTTTGTTTCTAATATCCAAATTATACGGAAAATTTCGTTGTCTGCTGCATTTTCGGTGAAGCTTTAGGCCCTGCCTGTAAGACATGGAGGGATTGTCTTGCACTTTGTACTTAAATGTGCCTGTGGGGAGCATTAACCCATCCTAGTATAAAGGGAGAATGGCTAGCTCGTGGAACTGGGGGAAATCTTTGCTGTTGCTCGTGAAGAGATCAAGGCATCTTGATTCACCATGATTTACCAATTCATTCCCCACCTCCCTTCCCCCCTCTAGCCTCCATCCTCCGGTGGCAGTCTGAAAAATGGCCTCCCAAAAATGTCCAGGTTCCCATCCTCAGAACGTATGAATATGTTACCTTACATGGCAAAAAGAACTTTGCATATGTGATTAAGAATCCTGAAATGGGAATCTTATCCTAGATTATCCAAGTGGTGAAACATGATCACAAGGGTCTTGTATAAGAGGAATGCAGGGAAGTAAGACAAGGGAGAAGGCAATGTGATTAGAGAAGCAAAAATTGGAATGGTGGGGCCATAAGCCAAGGCACTTCCTGCAAGCTGGAAAGGTAAGAAACGGATTCTCCCCTAGAGCCTCCAGAAGGAACCAGCCCTGCTGACACTTTGATTTTAGCCCCTTAAAACTCCTTTTGGACTTCTGACCTCCAGAACTGTCAGAGAATACATTTGTACTGTTTTGAGCCACTAGGTTTGTCATAATTTGTTATAGCAGCCACAGAAAATTAATACACCTTCCCATCTTCCCCTCACCTTCTAGTAAGAATCTCTGACTTTGCTACTGTCTTCATTTTTGCTTTTGGTCAAGCTTTTCATCTCTGTTCCAGTCCTCTTGACCAAGGATTTGCCTACTTTCCCTTTAATTAACCATCCTCCATACCTAGATTCTTGCACAGCCAAGGAACTTGTCAGTTTTACCCTTCAGTAAGGACCTGTGGTTACAGAGTCAGAGTAACATTTCCCAAAATGTGTTCCATGACATATAGATCATTGACTATGTGAACACAGGGTATACAGTGAGGAAATGTTGCTTATCATATTCCCCTGTAAGAGGCTCATACTCCAGATTAGCATGTTAATGATCCTGAGAAATTCTACAATTTTGTTTAATGCAATATTTTCCAAATTTATTTGGCTACAGAACATTTTTTTTCCATACAACAAATATAAACGTGTCCCAGAAATGGGGTTCCAAGAAGCTGGCTTGGGAAAAAGCTGCACTGGGTTATACCCGGGGTTTTGGGGATGCCAATATCCTTCTCCTGTGCCCTGAAACAAATGTCCGTTTGGCCTCTGGATGTGAAAGGAAAGCCAGCTTCCATCAACCAGGGACTGCGCTCTGTGGACTCTCCTTCATTAGATGAGGGATGTAAGAAAACTGATGGAACAAGCTCTATGTACCTATGGCAGTTTCCTACTTGGCTTCTTGGGAAATGTGTTTGAAACTCACATGGATAGATCTGACTCATGTTTCATAGATCTGCAGTGGCAGGGGGCCTTTAGTATATAGATCCAGTGGATTTGCCAAGCAGTGGATTTGATCGCAGACTATGCAAACTCTTTTAAGATGTGTGCTTAAGATCTGAAGAAGATGAGAATCCACGAGAACCTCCCAAACGGCACAACCTTCCTGGTTCCCAAATCCAGGAAGGGTACTTTCTGGCCTAACTGGGGTCAGGTGCCCCCTCTACACTAGTCAGCACTGACTAAGGCACAGGTCACGTATACAGTCGTAAAATTAGCTAACATTTATGCAGTATTTGCTCTATGTTAGGAATTGCTCTGAGAACTTCACACATATCACAACTTTATACAAACTTCTGAGGCATGGGGAGGTTAAAAATAACCCACCTGAGGCCACATGGCTTGTAAGTGGCAGTGCTGAGCTTTGAACCCAGGCAGGCTGGTCCCAGAGCCCCTGTTCACAAACCCCTGTATTACATGCAAGTGAAAAGAGGGTGAGCTTAGAATTGGGTAGAACTGGGTTTGAACCCAGACTCCTTGCTCTAACCTTGGGCGAGTCTCTTATTCTCTCCCAACTTCTGTTTCTTCTTTGGAAAATCATGATATGAATACCTGGTGTCAGAATCATATCATATGCTTGCCAGTCTGTTAATATATTCATCTCTCCCAACCAACTGACCTTCTCACCAATCTGTTTTGGGAGAATTATGACTGTCAATGGGTGTGTGATCCCTTTAAAGAAAGAGGTTACATTCTGCTGCTTGAAAAACTATGCTGAGTTTAGTTATCGCTTTTTCTTGAATTATTTTCTTATTAAAAAGTTTTTTTCTCATTACAAAAGTAATACATATTTATTTTAGAAAAGAAAGCTAAGCAAAAGTAAGAGAAAAATTTTAAATCCACAGTAATTCTAGAAGATAATTGCTGTTAACCTTTTGGTGTTAATATTATTTCTAATGTGTTTTTACTCTATATTCTCTAAATAATGCTTTCATACTGTATTCTTTTTACCCTGTATGTTCTTTTTCCAAATGATAATTTGGAAAAATTTCTAAAACACAATTTTGTAAAAACTGCTTCTTTTCATTTGGTATAGCGTGGACAATCCTCATGCACTAGATAGTCTACAACATTTTTTTTAATGACTCTATGATGGGGACTTAACCAATTCCATATTGTTGAAAGTTTAGGTAGTTTCCATTTTTGTTTCTGACTGTTGTTAAACAATGTTACAATGAACATCTTTGAAACTCATGTTTTTGACTCATGATTAATAGAGTCAATCTTTTTTAAAAGTTTCTTTATTTTTATACAATTTAAAGGTTACTTTCCACTTATGGTTATTGAAAAGTATTGGCTATATTCACCGTGTTGTATAATACATCCTTGAGCCTATCTTACATCTACAATTTGTACCTCCCACTCCCTCACCTTTATATTGTACCCCCCTCCCACTGGTAACCACTAGTTAGGAGAGTCAATCTTAATGACAACGTTTTGGATCCCTAGAAAGCCAATCGCATTGAATTGCAAGCGGAAAGACCTGATTCATTCAATTTATATTTACTGTGCCAGTGCCCAGAAATACATTAGGGTATAGCTAAATAAATACCTATTGACAAGGATGAATAGAATCTAAAGCAATTGCTTCCTTTCCAGGTAGATTCATGCCAGCAGCTTAGCAAGTAGAATCCATGAGAGTACATGAGTCTCACCTGGCAGGTGAATGGCTCAGAGGCTCATGTGACCTGGCTCTTGTTCATATCTTGTAGGGTATGAATCACGACCAATAAGCCTTCCCAATATTCTAGAACCAACAGGACACTTTTGGAGCGTTGCCAAGCTTAGTTTTTCAGATACTGCCCCCAACCCTTACCAGGGCTTTGTTTTTCTTTTTTTTGTTTGTTTGTTTTTCTTTTGGAAATGAATGGTATTACTGATCATCAAGTCATGGGGCTTTTAACTCATTTGCTGAGAAACGATCTTCTAAAGTTACTAGTAATTATTTTTCCCTAGAGGCTCAAATTCTGAGAATTTTCATTCTTATTAAAATCTGTATGTTAAAATCACGTTTTTTAAACAATGGAATATCATGCAGCCATCCATAAAGATATGTTAGATCTATGTTTTGACATGGAAAGATATACATAATGGTAAATTACATTCATATTAAACAAATACATATATATATACACATATGTTCATATGTGCACAGAAAAATCAGTGAGCATATGAGAGTTGTTAACAGTTGCTACCACTAATGCATGGGAAGTACTTTTATTTTCTACTTTTTTCTTAAAGTGTTGTTTAAATTTTCACAATGGGCGGGAGTTTTCTCTTATAGGAATCAAAACAATAAAGGTAGTCATGATGGTTTAGAAAGACAAATACTTTTTTTTTAAATAAATAAATTTATTTATTTATTTATTTATTTTTGGCTGCATTGGGTCTTCGTTGCTGTGCACGGGCTTTCTCTAGTTGCGGTGAGCGGGGGCTACTCTTTGTTGCGGTGTGCGGGCTTCTCATTGTGGTGGCTTCTCTTGTTGCGGAGCACGGGCTCTAGGTGCACAGGCTTCAGTAGTTGTGGCTTGCGGGCTCTAGAGTGCAGGCTCAGTAGTTGTGGTGCACGGGCTTTGTTGCTCCACGGCATGTGGGTTCTTCCCGGTCCAGGGATCAAACCCCTGTCCCCTGGATTGGCAGGAGGATTCTTAACCACTGTGCCACAAGGGAAGTCCTGACAAATAATTTTTTAAATGCAGCTTGTATTATTGTTTATGATGATAGGGAGATTAATTTATATCTTGAATTCAGCTTTTATGATTTGGGGGACTATAATATATGCTCCCAGCATTTATAATATATCCTTTTAAAAGTGTGTTTTGATTAAATAAGTAGACTCTATATTGCATATGATGCCATATTTTTCTCATGACTTCTCATAAATATATGTTCCTTAAGTATATAAAAAGTATTTTACTGGTGCATTAATTTATTCACTCGTTCATTCATTCCTTCAACAGACATTTATTGAATGTTTCATTTCTTGCACTGGGCCACACGGGGGATATGGTTGTTAGCCCACAAACAAGGTCCTGCACAAAACATAATGCATTCATTCCAAGTGAAAATTGATTTTTCACAAGGTAATGGATGCTAGACTAGATAGCATTTCACTGGTATCCCTAGTTTAGAACACAACTAACTTCGGAAAAGTAAAAGTCATGAAAAGAGATCAGAAAGAATCAAGTGTTTAAGAATTTATTGCTCAAGTCATACCAAGTGCAAGATTCTCAAAATCTTTCACAATAGACTATTAATTAGGATCTCCTCCCCCCATATTATGCTCATTCTTTAACTTCCACAGTCTTGAAGAAGATATTCTTCCCTCCTTGACAAATTCTGAATGATGCCTGCAGGAGTGGAGGATGGCCTGATATTCCCCTTTCTCCCATTCTGTTCTATGTTCATTACTAGTATGAGGACATTACTAATATGTGCGCCTTTAAGGGACTTCCGGTTCTAAAACCAGTAAAGTCCCAGGCAAATTGGGACAAGCTCATCACCCTGAATAGAAGGGAGGTTGCAAACTTCTGTGAGTAGTGAAGGATGGCCTGAAATGGGATTCCAGATCTGCCTATATTTACTATAATTTCAGAATAAAGATGAAATTTCTAAGAGAGTAACTTAGGGTGTGTTTTCTTTTTAATATTTACCCAATTTCTTATGGACTTAAGATCTATGCATTTTGTGTAAATTATAACTCAAAAGTCTCAAGTCACAAGCAGGAAAAAATTTACAACATATTTAAGAGTTGAAGAAGTAATATCCTTAAGATGTAAAGAACTTCTATGAATCAATAAAAGAGGTACAGACCAGTAGAAAAGTAAAGCCATAAATAGACAAATTTACAAAAGAAAAATACACATGGTAAATTTAAAAAAATAGTTACCCCATTTTCCATGTTTTCCTTTTTTACCTTCATGTCCAGCCTAGAGAAGCATCAGATATAAACAACAATGAGAGAGAACTCCAGGTCAGAAAAACAGTGAGCTCTTGACTAATGGAAGCCATGTGTCCCTGGCAGGAGAGTGACTTCCAGGGGCGTTGGTAGGTGCCCACTGCCTGCCCACAGCACCCCCGTGACAGCACACCCTCAAGAGTTTTTTGAACAAGAGCTTTCCAAAACAACACCACAAAGTGCATCCCTCATCATCTCTTTGTGATGGTCCATGGAGCGGCCAAGGGTAGACTTGGGTAGCAAGAGTATAATCACTTTTTATTTTTGGAAGCAGAAAGCACGTCTACTTATTGGCAGCTAAAACGCTGGCATCGGCCAGAGGGAAAAGTTTAGATTACATGGCTTCCCAGTGCCCTTGTTTATCTTCTACACTAACCCCTGGGGCAATGGCTTTGGCAAATCTCTCAGTGGTTGCCTTTGAGGAAATCTACCAGAAGTCTTATTCCTTTGTTTTGAAATGTGGATATCACTTGTAAAAAGTGAAACAAAACACAATGAAACAAAACAATCCTTTCAGTGACCCTGAGCTTCTCCCTGCTCCCCCGCTACTCCATCCTGCACTCTTGCTGCTGCGGCTCTGTGGAGCAAGTGCAGGGGTGCCCTCAGTGCCCTGAAACTGAATGCCAGCCTCTCCCAGCTAGGCCCGATCCGGCAGGACCCACAACTGGTTATGCAGGCTTTTTGGCTAGATTTGGGTTTCTGTAAGGGGTAGTTGCTATTGCCACGGTGATGTGGAGAAATCAATCTGCCTTCAGCCGTGGACGTAAAGGGATTGACACCGTTAAGCTCCATTTTGCCAGAGAGAACCATAAAACTTTGAATTAGAGATTACTTAACAGAAATGAATTTGAATTCAGATAATAAAAAGTGGTACCTCCTGGAATGAGTGGAAAGATCACTGATAGTCAAAAGACTTGGGTTCCAGTCCTAGCTCTCTGCTGTCTAGACCTGTGCGCTGGGCCCATCCCGTCAGTCAGGTTCTGGACTTCAGTTTTCCTACCAAGTAAATGAGGAGGGTAGATGGTGTCATCTTCCCCCCAAATTAGTTAATTTGGAACATTGTACTCATTGACTCATTCAATGATTTAAGGTTTATTGTCATCTTCCAAGTATAAATTAAGTTTAAACACTCTATTAATTACTCCATTACTTAATTGAACATTAATCAGTGTTTATTATGCTCCAGGCACATAATAAACAATATTTTCGTCTCCTCCTGAGAGATGAGGAGACGAAAATATTGCCTGAACGCTGAACAAGAAAACTGGTGTAAGAAACAGACAAACTTGTCACTAATAGTATTATCCTTCACAGTTACCTTTAAATCTTATCATTTCTATATACCTTTAAAATGTCATCTCCTCCATATGCCTCCATTTTCTTTTATGCTACCTTGGACCGTTTCATGTCTCTTGTTGTCTTTTACATATATTTCCTTGCATTCTTAACTATTTGTATTTCTATCTCATCTGTTCTTTCCTCAAGCCCATTAAACTTGAAGACAGGTACTGAACTGGGTCTCATTGTTTTCTGTCTCCAATGGCACTGAGCACAGTGAGCACACAGTAGGTGCTCAAAACATGTTTGTTCAGTTGCCTCAACTGATGGAATCCTAATTAACGGCTTTTAATTGTCTGTGTCCAGTTGCCCTCTGTCAATGGTGCTCTCTTAGTGTACTAATGGCAAAACCCCCAGACTCCTTTGAGGCTGAGGTGTTTACCTAGAAGCCAGAAAGAAACCTTTCAGGAATGGAGGATTGTTTTTCCTTGAAGACAGAATACTCACATTATCAACCCCAGGATTTTAAGAAGAGCTTTTGCTAACATGAAGTATTCTGGATTATGGCACAGGTATTATGACACCCTTTTCACATCAACACCAGGAATATTCGTTGCCAGCAACTGTAGGTTTGGATTTCCCTTAAACCAGCTGTGAGTCTAGATGGAGGTGAGAATTTGCTAAGGGCCACAGGATACCTTCTGAATTCCATAGCCAAAAGGTCAAGGGGAGGCATTCTTACTACCTGCTAATGCAGCTCAGGAAACATATATGATCTGGGCTTATTATGTTGCACTTAGATGCAATAACTCGATACAGATTATTTTTAATGGGTTCACTTTAAGAAGTGGCAGCAACTATACTCTGTTGAGTGTTCACCTGTTATATGAGAGTCTGCAAAGTAATATTACTATTTATGGAATGCTTCCAAAGTGCCAGGTTCTCATCACGTGTGCTATTCCAATGAATCCTCACAATGAGAGTGTCAGATTGAAAGGTGTTATGCAGAGAAGGTGGCAGACAGTGTCTTACTCATGAGTAGGGGATGGTTGAAATAGAACTAATTCATACAATCAGACAGTGATCTCAAATAAAGCTGTGTATGTACAACAGTTATTTGCTCCAAGATTGTCATCCGAATAATCCAGAACATCCTTATATTGATTTCTGGAAGATTTTGATAACCCTACTCCCACTGCATTCCCCCCGCCCCCAAAAGTAAATCTTGATAGGGAACTCTAGACTCCTGGGAATATGGCACATCCACTTTCATCGTTCAATAGATACAAGCTTGGAAAACTATCTTACTGATGTTTGGAAATCAACTAGAGCAAGATTGGCTTTAAAAAGAAATATTACAAGCCTCAGAGCTCCTAGTTGTATTCTTGATAAAAGCCTCTGGGTTTTTTCTTCTCTGCTCTCAGCATCTGGAGGTGGGAATATACCTGACCTCAGAAGCTGGTTTTCAGCAAAGCCTCTGGAGATGGAGAGGACAGAGGAGATGCCTCAGCATGATTCATCCATCTCCAAATGATGGCTTTGGATTTACACTGAAATCAGACTTTCAACACAAATGTGCCACTGCAGTTGGTTTACTCTTGGCAAAGTAAGATTTCCTGTTTTTCAGAAAACAGACGTAAAAAGATTTAGACAAGAGGCTCAAGAGCTTTCTTGCACACCAATCAGTTCTTGCAAAATAACATTTTAATTATTTAAGTGCAAGTGAATCAGTAACATCTGAATTAGATTTTCTTAAAAAAAAAAATACAACCGGCTTTTGAAACTAAAGGGAGAAAGTGCTTGGTTGGCTAAAAACAATTTAGGTTTTGTGGTAACCCCAAAGTGTTTGAAAAACAATTTACATATTTGATGCGCTCAAAATGTCTCTGGATTAGGCCTTGTTCCCAGGATAAAATACACAATAAATATTGACATTTTAGATAGGGGTCATATTGAGTTCCATTTCACAGGGTCTCAAATTTAGTAATGAAAAGTTGAAAGGACTTGTCCTTATTTTTTACATGATACATTTTCAAAAAATTTACACTCTTTTAAAAATTATTCAAATAATGAAAATATCTTATGAACTAGACTTTTCATGGTATCTAAGTAGAATAATTTGTCAGTTTAATAACATTTTTAAAAAAATATTTCCTGGGAGAAGTTGAGAGTAAGGTTAGCTTTTTTTTTTTTTTTTAATAGTAATCTTTTATTTATTTATTTATTTTTATATTTATTTCTGTCTCTGTTGGGTCTTCATTTCTGCGTGAGGGCTTTCTCTAGTTGCGGCAAGCGGGGGCCACTCTTCATCGCGGTGCGCGGGCCTCTTCACTATCGCGGCCTCTCTTGTTGCGGAGCACAGGCTCCAGACGCGCAGGCTCAGTAGTTGTGGCTAACGGGCCTAGTTGCTCCGCGGCATGTGGAATCTTCCCAGACCAGGGCTCGAACCCGTGTCCCCTGCATTAGCAGGCAGATTCTCAACCACTGCGCCACCAGGGAAGCCCTAATTACATTTTTAAAAATTATTTATTTATTTACTTATTTATTTATGGCTGTGTTAGGTCTTCGTTTCTGTGCGAGGGCTTTCTCTAGTTGCGGCAAGTGGGGGCCACTCCTCATCACGGTGCGCGGGCCTCTCACTATCGCGGCCTCTCTTGTTGCGGAGCACAGGCTCCAGACGCGCAGGCTCAGTAATTGTGGCTCACGGGCCTAGTCGCTCCGCGGCATGTGGGATCTTCCCAGGCCAGGACTCAAACCCGTGTCCCCTGCATTGGCAGGCAGATTCTCAACCACTGCGCCACCAGGGAAGCCCTAATAACATTTTTGTAGCTACTTTTAACTGAGCGTATCTTGTACAAAGGGGAAATTATTTCAGGAAAAGTCTAAGAGTATTTAGGTTCTGGGACTACAACACATTTTCCTGTAAAATGAGTCATCAAGATAACTTGTAGAACTTAGATTTGGTAATATTCATGGGATGTTCACACCAAATTGGGTTGGTTGTGTTTGTTAATCAATTTATGCTGCTCTTGCATTTTTTTAGAAAGCTCTTATTTAACCGGTATAGATATTTTCTGGTTGACAGTTATAAATCCAGTCACCAGAGTGAGTTTAGTTTTTGACTCACCAGTGGTGAAGTTTAGGCGAAAACCCAAAACCAGGAGATGTCCATTGAAAGACATTCACTGATCTAAGAAATACAGAGAACTAAAAGAAGATAATAAAAATCACTCATAATTCCAGAGCTAACCATCATTTAAATGTTTAATCAGAACCAAACCCTCCAGAGGCAAATAGGTTCGAGCCCCAAAGCCCCCACTGGAAGAATCAAAATGTATATTGTCCTATTAAAGACCCTGAGAAATCTGCCATAAAAAAGAGACTTGCCCAAATGGCCAACAAAGTGGGGTACATGCACAAAACGGAACACTATAGTATTGCTATTTGGCAATAGAAAGAAATGAAGTGCTGATACATGCTACAGTGTGGGTGCACCTCAAAAACATTTTGCAAAGTGAAAAAAGCTAGACACAAAGACCAAATGCTATATGATTCCATTTTATAGGAAATATCCAGAAAAGGCAAATCCAAGACAGGAAGCAGAGTGGTGGTTGCCTTGGTCTGGGGGAGTGACTGCAAATGGGTACGAGGTTTCTTTTCTGAACTCTGGAAATGTTCTAAAATTAGACTGGGATGCTGCACAACTCTATACACTTACTAAAAAAAATCATAAAATTGTAAACTTAAAATTAAGTGAATTTGGGGGTATGTAAATCATAACTCAATAAAGCCATTTAAAAAAAAAAAGATATTCACTGATCAATAAGAACCTATTGATTGAAACTTGCTATGAACTGACAATGTGGTTTGCAATCTAATGGACTTAAAGCTAGAAGATTTCAGTTTTCTCTTCAAATATGTCAGTGGCAGGCAAATCATTTAGTCTCTTTCCCCTGGTCTATGGATGCCCTGTCTGGTTCAGGTCAATGGGGAGAGAAGAAGCAACTTGACATTGGGTCCTCAAATACTGACAAGATAAAATTCTTCCTAGATTTTCATGTTGGTTTGGATTCTCTAACAGTATCTTGTCTTGATTAAGTTTCTGCTACTTCTATGAAGTATAGATAAAGTGTGTACTGAGCCTTTTGATTGAAGCCTGGTCTTATTTCCTTGAAAATAGATGGTATTTAATAAATGCTTGTTTAATTGAATTGATTTTATTTAATTAGGCCATACTTTTACATTGGAATGATGTACCTCATTCATTCCTGTATTGTTTCTTTTTGAGTATCTGTTGTAATGGACATGATGAATAGAACACACAAGTTCTTGTCCTTATGCCGGGCATTATATAAGGTGCTGTAGACTTAGAGATGATAAAATCAATCTTAGATCTCGAGAAGCTATGATGCAGAGAGAGGATAAATGTAAAAAGAAGTAATTATAGTTCACAATATGGGCTGTGTGTCAGAAGCTACAGTTACCTGCTTCAACATCTGCTTTCCCATTTCTCCTTAGAAATTAATCCCAGCTTGTATCTGGGTACATAATCTCCAAGAATAACCAGTTCTACTCCCCAGCTTGCTTTACTGCTAGGTATGGTCTGGGGAGATGTAAAGGGAGCTATATTACGTGCACTTTCCTAGAGGAATACTTAAAGGAAGCTAACTTAACAAGAGGGGCTGCTTTTTCACAGTTGCCTTCCTTCTTCTTCTGGCCTGAAACTCCAGCAGCTGTCTTGAAACATGAAGTGAACTTAATATGGAAATCAAATGCTAGAGGGCTGAAGAGATAGGAGCTTAGGTCTCTGATGATACCAAGAAGCAGCTTTACCAACCATGGACTGCTTACTCTTAATTTGTTTTGGTTTTAGCATGAGAAGTAAATTTCTATCTTGTTTAAGCCACTGTTAATCTGGAGTTTTCTATTTTTGCAGCCAAGCTAAAATCTAACAGATGCAGGGTATATTGGGGGATTTCCATAAAGTATCAATAATATGGGAGTCCAGAGCAGAGAGACCTCATTGTAGGCTGGGAGACAGAAAAGTTCCTCTAGAGGAGAAAATCCTTGAATGAACCCTGAAGAAGGAATGCCAGATTGTCAGGAAGATAAGGTTGGGGAGGGCAGAAATAATATTCTAAGTAAAGGGAAGAACGCTATATGCTGAAGTAGTGGTCAAAGTGGGGGCCTAGTGCAGCCTTGGGAAGGAAAGTACCGTATTTCCAGGGCAAGGTAATTGCAAAAGATCAAAAGAAAGAATCCCAGACTTGCCAGTGCTACCTCCCTTTCTACCCCCTCATCTTCCAAATCATTGTCTGTAGTATCAAAATATTGAAGAAACTTTAAGATGGCCATGAACACTCTGTTGTGGCCTGAAATATCTATGTACTCTTTAAAGCAAACAAAGTAAATAAAATGTGTATAGAACGCTTGCTCTGAATAAGATCTTGTGGCAGACACTGGTGAAAAGTGGGTAGGAGAGATTAAAAATAAATTAAATCATTCTTGCTCTTATAGGGCTTCCATTCTAAGGGTAAAGGCAGCAACAAACATCTGCATACATAATAAAAAAGTAAACAAAGGAAGATTAGGGCAGGGAATGGGAATGTGTAGAATGTGGATTGAAGGGAGGTGGCTATTACCCACAAGATTCCAACTGGGAACTGTGGTGTTGCTCTGTGGCTGCTTTAAAATCCCATCCCACCTGTAAGACTGGGTGGGATTTCCCAGGGTCTGGGAGCTGAGATTGGAGAAGTCAGGTGGGGTTGTGAGAACTTTCAAGGCCATCCAGTAGCATAGTGGATGGAGGCCTGGCCCCTGGGGAATCGACAGGTAAGTGCTGAAGGCCTTTTTTGTGAAAGTAACCTATGTTGGAAAGACTTAGTCGTAGCTAGAGGATGCTTCTTCTGGGAAGAAGAAGATGCTTTATGTAACAGAAATGCAGAAAGACAGTGAGAGAAGTCAAAGTTAGAATATGGAACAAACGCACTGAGGACTCACAGTCTGTGACTTTAGGGTAGCTTGGAGCGGTCTGAGTAATCATGAAGTCATCTGGCCATATCTCCCCAAAATACTCCTGGTGTTTGCTTTTTGTGGTCTGGGAGGCTGCAAACGCAACAGGGAAGCGAGGTCAGAAGAAGAAAACTGTGACATTTATAGCCTATTATGGGATGAATTTGGGTAATTGGTATGTGGTATGAGAAACCCAAGTACAGGAAAAACAGAGCATCTATGCAGGGACTGGGATACCAATTTCAGGAGGTGACTTGTCCTAAAGTTGGTAGGAAGTGGAACAAAAATTTGAATTTTCTTTAAGCCCTGGGGAAAGGGTAGAGAAAAAGATAATAAAAGGTGGACATGTGCTCTGCTTCATATGCCAGGACGTAGTACTTCATGCTTGGGGCAAGAGAGACTCTCCAGATCATCACTGTGGTTGGGGAAGTAGGGGTGGGGAAGGAATAGGGAACAAAATGAAGCTAAATATACCAACATAACAGTTCCAGAACAATTTCATGTCCCAAGAAAAATGTGATAATCTGAGTCCCTCCACATCTGTAGAAATAATAGATTAAGAAATCTGTTGCTTAGTGGAATGGGTCATGTGAAGGGATTGCTCTCTAGGAAAGACAGAGACTCAGGACATAATTTCAAAAAGAGATGAGACACTGATGAAAGAAATTAAAGATGGTACAAACAGATGGAGAGATATACCATATTCTTGGATTGGAAGAATCAGCATTGTGAAAATGAATATACTACCCAAAGCAACCTACAGATTCAATGCAATCCCTGTCAAACTACCAATGGCATTTTTGACAGAACTAGAACAAAAAATTTCACAATTTGTATGGAAACACAAAAGACCCTGAACAGCCAAAACAACCTTGAGAAAGAAAAATGGAGCTGGAGGAATCAGGCTCCTGGACTTCAGACTATACTACAAAGCTACAGTAATCAAGACAGTATGGTACTGGCACAAAAACAGAAATATAGATCAATGGAACAGGACAGAAAGCCCAGAGATAAACCCACACACATATGGGTATGGTCATCTTATTTTTGATAAAGGAGGCAAGAATATACAATGGAAAAGACAGCCTCTTCAATAAGTGGTGCTGGGAAAACTGGACAGTTGCATGTAAAAGAATGAAATTAGAACATTCCCTAACACCATACACAAAAATAAACTCAAAATGGATTAAAGACCTAAATGTAAGGCCAGACACTATAAAACTCTTAGAGGAAAACAGAGGCAGAACACTCTATGACATAAATCACAGCAAGATCCTTTTTGACCCACCTCCTAGAGAAATGGAAATAAAAACAAAAATAAACAAATGGGACCTAATGAAACTTAAAAGCTTTTGCACAGCAAAGGAAACCATAAACAAGACGAAAAGACAACCCTCAGAATGGGAGAAAATATTTGCAAATGAAGCAACTGACAAAGGATTAATCTCCAAAATACACAGGCAGCTCATGCAGCTCAATATCAAAAAAACAAACAATCCAATCCAAAAATGGGCAGAAGACCTAAATAGACATTTCTCCAAAGAAGATATACAGATTGCCAACAAACACATGAAAGAATGCTCAACATCACTAATCATTAGAGAAATGCAAATCAAAACTACAATGAGGTATCACCGCACACCAGTCAGAATGGCCATCATCAAATAATCTACAAACAATAAATGCCAGAGAGGGTGTGGAGAAAAGGGAACCCTCTTGTACTGTTGGTGGGAATGTAAATTGATACAGCCACTATGGAGAACAGTATGGAGGTTCCTTAAAAAACTAAAAAAAGAACTGCCATATGGCCCAGCAATCCCACTACTGGGCATATACCCTGAGAAAACCATAATTCAAAAAGAGTCATGTACCACAATGTTCATTGCAGCTCTATTTACAATAGCCAGGACATGGAAGCAACCTAAGTGTCCATTGACAGATGAATGGATAAAGAAGATGTGGCACATATATACAATGGAATATTACTCAGCCATAGAAAGAAACGAAATTGAGTTATTTGTAGTGAGGTGGATGGACCTAGAGACTGTCACATAGAGTGAAATAAGTCAGAAAGAGAGAAACAAATACCATATGCTAACACATATATATGGAATCTAAAAAAAAAAAAAAAAAAAGGTTCTGAAGAACCTAGGGGCAGGACAGGGATAAAGACGCAGATGTAGAGAATGGACTTGAGGACATGGGGAAGGGGAAGGGGAAGCTGGGATGAAGTGAGAGAGTGGCATGGACATATATGCACTACCAAATATAAAATAGCTAGTGGGAAGCAGCCACATAGCACAGGGAGATCAGCTCTGTGCTTTGTGTCCACCTAGAGGGATGGGACAGGGAGGATGAGAGGGAGGAGATATGGGGATATATGTTTATGTATAGCTGATTCACTTTGTTTTAAAGCAGAAACTAACACACCATTGTAAAGCAATTATACTCCAATAAAGATGTTAAAAAAAAAAGAGAGGTGAGGCTACAAAGCCATCCATTAGGGCTCCAAAGGGCCTTTGTTGTATCTGTAGAGTCCCTGGGTTTTGAGCTAGTGTCCAGTCTAGGGCTGTATTGATCTGGGCCTGCAATCCTTTGTTTAGGACGTGGCCCTAGTTTCACCATGCAACTCCCTTGTCTGAAAGAGCATAGATGCCAGTATGGGATCTACTGTGGTCAGAGATTCACTTCCAACTTGTCCAAGGAAGTTAATACAAACTACCCACAGGTCTATAAGTCAGAGAAAAACACTTTTGGCATTTTGCTGTTGCCCTGCCAGTCTTTTGTCTATTAATATGGCATGGCGTGGATTCTGGAACTAGTCTGCCTGGGATCTGCCACTTATTAACTGTGTGACCTGGTCAAAATATCTAGCTTTTCTGGGCCTCAGTCTCCTCCTCTTCAAAATTGTCTATGTGAAAGGCTGTGTGTGTGTGTGGGGTGTGTGTGTATAAGTTTTAGAGTATTTCTACTTGACTTGTGAGAATTTTTTATATATTGAGAATGCTAATATATTGTCTTCCAGAGAGAGTAAAAACATTTTTTAGGCTTTTCCTGACATTTAGTTGTTTGTTAATTGTATTTTTGACATATAGGCATTTTAATTCTTTATGTAGTCAAATAAACCAATTTTTACTTTTTGATTTATACGATTGCTTTTGTTTAGAAAGTTTTTCTCATCCCAATAGACATACTTGTATGCCAACCTTATTATACCATTTTTACATTTAACCTTGGAATCCATTTAGAAGTTATTTTATACAGTGTATGAGTGAAATTCTGAGTAATATTAATATTTGAAGATTCAGCCAATTTTCTAAACACTATTTATTGAATAAGTCATTACTTCTCTATTAATGTGTGTTTCCTTTTCAGACATTAAATTCTTATACATAATGTAGTCCGTTTTTAGCATCATGATTCTTGCCAGTACCACACTGCTTAATTAAAGCAGTGCTATATTTTAATACTCAGTCATACAAGTCTTCTGGATTACTTTACTTTTTAAAATCTTCTTACCTGTTTTCTTCTTGTTTATATATCCAAATTAACTTAAAGTCATTTTCTTTCTAAGAAAATTTCTACTGGAAAAAAGAAATAATTTAAAAATATTCAGTCTCCCAAATAAAGACATGATCTTTTCTCTTCTTATTACATATTATTACAGTTTTCTTCATATGGGTCATGCATGTTTTGAGATTAGTCAGTCCACAAGTATTTCACTATTGTCTGCTATAATAGTCTGCAAGGCTATTTCACTTTTGTATATGTGCAAGCACACACACACATGCAGAGATGAAACTTAGCATCTGATATAAACTGCTGCTCTTTTTATTATTTGGCCTTTGTAACCAGGTAAATGGCTCTCTTTCATTCAAAGAAAGCATCCGTCTTAATATCTCTTTGTAGATGATATTTGAATCTCAACATCCTTGAGCACTTGCAGTGATGTCAAGATGGCAATGGCAACAATGAATCCCAAACTTTCCTAATAGATGACTCTACTCTACTAAGGAGTAAATGGTCAAGTGTCATTTTATGAATGGCAGCCTAATTCTTTAGAAACAATACAACAGACTGAGATAATTAATAAATGATCATTGCTGGGATCTTTGAGCCTAATAAATACCACCCTGTTCCCTGCTTGATTTACAAATCAACTGATAAATAAAACATGAGTCAGCAGATGGAGCACTTTATTACTCATAATGGACAGCTTGAAGATAGACTTCAGTATGAGAGGTAAAATGAGCCTCCCAGCACAGCCTCCCACTGGTTCAGCTACAGAAGGAAGGATCTTTTCACAGATTATTTCAACCCAGAAAAGTGAGAGAATGGCTACCATCCTCAACCCAAGTAATAGTCTTCCCCTTTGATGGGAGGAGCAAGGGGGTTACTTGTTTTTAAAAAAAATCCTTTTTTGTGAAAACCAGGAAGGAAGAGATAGTCCCTCTCAAAAATCAAGGTCAGGGTCAGGGACTATAGCTTTGTGTATAATCTCAGGCCAAGAAATAGGCTTGACTTCCTTTTATTGGTCCAGTTACTTGTTTTCTCAGTACATATTTCTGTGTCCACCCTGCACCAGACATAGTTCTAGGTACTGGGGTCAGCCCTGAAGACTGAAGGCAAGACTGAAAGTCTCTGCTTTCTTGGAGCTTGCAGGCTGGAGGAGAAAATACAGACCACAAACAAAACAAAAAGAATTATTAGATGGTGATAAGCCATGAAAAATAAAGCAAGACAATGGGACCAGATGAGAGATAGGGGTGGAACTTGAATCTTCACGTGTCTCCTAGGAGACGACATTGAGCTGCGGCTCAAAGGATAAGGAGAAAAAAATCAGCCACGTGAAGATCTGGAAGAAGAGGGCTCCCGGAAGAGGCAGCAGCTGAGTCCCTAAGGCAAGAACAACCTCAAATTGTCCCTGAACCTACATCTTGTGTTCTTGTGAACCTGCAGCAATAACAGAGAGGGAGCTTGGAGGGTCTCTGACAGATTGCTGCAGCCCTCGGAGGCTAGAACGCACTATAATTGGGCATGGTATTTCAACTATAGCAAGTATTTTTTGCCTTAAATCTTTACTTGTTTAAAGAACATGTAATTGAAATTATTACTTTTGCTCTTGGTAAATCCTTATGAGGGAAAGGAAACCCTCTTGATCTGGAAGGGTGGGAATGAGTAAAAACTGAGATCACAATCTAAACTCTTAACACTCTTAACACCTATGACTGGTGGTGTTGGACAAAGACTTCTCTAGTGGCCATGAGCAGATGATCCTACTACCTACCATATGTGCCAGGCACTGGGGATAAAAATGTGGGTAAGATAAACTTGGTTCCTGCCATAAGCAAGATGCTTATGGGGATGATAGGTGCTAAGAATAATTAAACAAAGCATTAATTTTTTTTCCTGGTTAGGGTTTTTCCTAGGTATTTTATTGTCCTGTGTCTAGGTGAATGAAATTATTTTCCCCATTTTATATTTTGGCTTATTATTGCTAGTTGTAGTAGTTTGCAAGGGCTGCTACAAAATACCACAGACTGAGTATTTATTTTCTCCCAGTTTTGGAGGCTGGAAGTCTAAGATCAAGGTGTTGGCAGGTTTGGTTTCTTCAGAGGCCTCTCTTCTTGGTCTTCTGGTGTACCCTCACATGATCTTTCCTCTATGCACAAATATGTCTGTTGTCTCTCCTTGTGTCCAAATTTCCTATTCTAATAAAGACACCAGTTGGATTGGATTAAGACTTTCCCCAATGGCCTCATTTTAACTTAAGGATTGAGGAGGGATGAAGAACGGGCAGCTGAGAAGAAGCAACTACTGTGATAGGAGGAAAACCATGGAATGTGATACTGGAAGACAAAGTGTCTCAAGAAGATGGAATGATCAGTGATGTAGAATACAGCTGATAGGTCATATAAGAAAGAATTGGTTTGCAAAAGGACTTAACAAAGGGAAAGTTATTAATGACTTTGACCAGAGTAATTTTATTTGGGTGGCATAGATAAAAGCCTGATTAGAACAGGCTTAAGAGGGAATAGGAAGAGGGAAATTAGAGAAAACTAGTATGAATAATCCCCTCAAAGAGTTTAGCTAAAAAAATAGCAGTAGCTGGAAGGGGAAATAGAGAGTGTATCTTAAAATCTTTTACAAAAAATCAACTTTACTGATGTATAATTTATATCCCATAAAATGTACCCATTTTGAATGTTCATTTTGATGAGTTTTGACAAACTTATATTCCTGTGAAACCACACCATAACTGAAGTAGAGAACATTTGATCATGCCCCAAAGTTCCCCTGTGCCACTTCCCAGTCAATTCCTCCACTGCTGACCCAGGCAACCACTAATCTGCTTTCTGTCACTATAGATTATATTTGCCTTTTATAGAATTTCATTTAAATGGAATCATACAGTATGTACTCTTTTATGTCTGGATTTTTTTTTCACCCAATAATAATTTTTAAAAAAGACTTGTCCATGTTGTTGAGTGTATCATAGTTTATTGCTTTTATTCCTGGGTAGTATTCTTTTGTCCATGTATATTACAACTTGTCTATTCATTCACCTGATGATGGACATTTTTATTCTTTGGATGATTATGAATTTAGGTGTTGTGAATTTTTGCATGTACCTATGCTTTCATTTCTATTATATAAATACTTTAGAAATGGAGTTGCTGGGTGAAATGGTAAGCATCTGTATGATTTTTTAAGAAACTGCCAACTTGTTTTCTAAAGCAACTGCATGATTTTCATACCAGAGATATAGGAGTTCCTGTTGCTCCAATTTCTTCCAACATTTGATATTGTCAATTTTTAATTTTAGTTAGTCTAGTGTGTACGTAGTGGATATCTCATTGTGGTTTTCTGTTTCTTCTGGGAGTTTTGGCAATTTGGAATTTGCAAGGAATTTGTTTACTTCATTGAAATTGTCCAATTTATTGTTTTAATGTTATTCATAATATGCACTTACCTTGTTCTTAATGCCTGTATGATCTGTAGTAATGCCTTTGCTCTCATTCCTGATATTAGTATTTTGTGACTTCAATCATTTTGTTCTTGTCTATAATGATTAGTTTAGCTAGAGTCTCATCAAACTTGATGTTTTCAAGGAACTAACTTTTAAAAATTAACATATGATTGATAGAGATTGGTTTAAAATGGCAGAGTAGAAGGACATGTGCTCACTCCCTCTTGCGAGAGCACCAGAATCACAATTAACTGCTGAATAATCATCAACAGGAAGACACTGGAACTCAACAAAAACATACCCCACATCCAAAGACAAAGAAGCCACAATGAGACGGTAGTAGGGGCGCAATCACAATAAAGTCAAATCCCATAACTGCTTGGTGGGTGACTCACAAACCAGAGAATAATTATACCAAAGAAGTCCACCCACTGGAGTGAAGGTTCTGAGCCCTACGTCAGGCTTCCCAAACTGGGGGTCCGGCAATGGGAGGAGGAATTCCCAGAGAATCAGAATTTGAAGGCTAGCAGGATTTGATCGCAGGACTTTGACAGGATTGGGGGAAACAGAGACTCCACTCTTGGAGGGCACACACAAAGTAGTGTGCACATCAGGACCCAGGGATAAGGAGCAGTGACCCCATAGGAGACTGAACCAGACCCACCTGCTAGTGTTGGAGGGTCTCCTGCAGAGGTGGGGGGGGCGGCTTTGGCTCACCAAGGGGACAAGGACACTGACAGCAGAAGTTCTGGGAAGTACTCCTTGGCGTGAGCCCCCCTGGAGTCCGCCATTACCCCACCAAAGAGCCTGTAGGTGCCAGTGCTGGGTCGCCTCAGGCCAAACAACCAACAGGGAGGGAACTCAGCCCCAACCATCAGCAGACAAGCGAATTAAAGTTTTACTGAGCTCTGCCCACCAGAGCAACACCTGGCTCTACCCACCACCAGTCCCTCCCGTCAGGAAGCTTGCACAAGCCTCTTAGACAGCCTCATCCAACAGAGGGCAGACAGCAGAAGCAAGAACTACAATCCTGCAGCCTGGGGAACAAAAGCCACATTCAGAGAAAGATAGACAAAATGAAAAGGCAGAGGACTATGTACCAGATGAAGGAACAAGATAAAACCGCAGAAAAACAACTAAATGAAGTGGAGACAGGCAACCTTCCAGAAAAAGAATTCAGAATAATGATAGTGAAGATGATCCAGGACCTTGGAAAAATTATGGAGGCAAACATCCATAAGATGAAAGAAATGTTTAGCAAACACCTGGAAGAATTAAAGCACAAACACTTAGAAGAATTGAAAAACAAACAAACAGAGATGAACAATACAATAACTGAAATGAAAAATACACTAGAAGAAATAAATGAAAACAGCCTAAGAGACCTCTGGGACAACAATAAATGCACTAACATTCACATTATAGGGATCCCAGAAGGAGAAGAGCGAGAGAAAGGACCCAAGAAAATATTTGAAGAGACTGTAGTCGAAAACTTCCCTAACATGGGAAATGAAATAGCCACTCAAGTCCAGGAAGCACAGAGAGTCCCAGGAAAGATAAACCCAAGGAGAAACATGCCAAGACACATAGTAATCAAACTGACAAAAATTAAAGACAAAGAAAAGTTACTAAAAGCAACAAAGGAAAAACGACAAAAAACATACAAGGGAACTCCTGTAAGGGTAACAGCTGATTTCTCAGCAGAAACTCGACAAGCCAGAAGGGAATGGAATTATATATTTAAAGTGATGAAAGGAAAGAATTTACAACTAAGATTACTCTACCCGGCCAGGATCTCATTCAGATTTGACAGAGAAATCAAAAGCTTTACAGACAAGCAAAAGCTAAGAGAATTCAGCACCACCAAACCAGTTCTACAACAAATGCTAACGGAACTTCTCTAAGGAGGAAACACAAGAGAAGAAAAGGACCTACAAAAACAAACCCAAAACAATTAAGAAAATGGTAATAGGAATATACATATTGATAATTACCTTAAATGTGATTGGATTAAATGCTCCAAACAAAAGACACAGGCTTGCTGAATGAATACAAAAACAAGACCCATATATATGATGTCTACAAGAGACACACTTCAGACCTAAGGACACATACAGACTGAAAGTGAGGTGATGGAAAAAGATATTCCATGCAAATGGAAATCAAAAGAAAGCTGGAGCAATACTCATACCAGATAAAGTAGACTTTAAAATAAAGAATGTTACAAGAGACAAGAAAGGACACTACATAATGATCAAGGGATCAATCTAAGAAGAAGATATAGCAATTATAAATATATATGCACCCAACATAGGAGCAACTCAATACATAAGGAAAATGCTAACAGCTATAAAAGAGGAAATCAACAGTAACACAATAATAGTGGAGGACTTTAACACCTCACTTATACCAAAGGACAGATCATCCAGACAGAAAATTAATAAGGAAACACAATCTTTAAATGACACAATAGACTAGATAGATTTAATTGATATTTGTAGGACATTCAGCAGATTACAGTTACAGTTTCTTCTCAAGTGCACACAGAACATTCTCCAGAATAGATCACATCTTGGGTCACAAATCAAGCCTCAGTAAATTTAAGAAAATTGAAATCCTATTAAGCATCTTCTCTGACCACAACGCTATGAGATTAGAAATAAATTACAAGGAAAAAAACCCGTAAAAAACACAAACACATGGAGGTTAAACAATATGGTACTAAATAACCAAGAGATCAGTGAAGAAATCAATGAGGTAATCAAAAAATACCTAGGGACAAATGACAATGAAATCATGACGATCCAAAACCTATGGGATGCAGCAAAAGCAGTTCTAAGCGGGAAGTTTATAGCGATACAATCCTACATCAAGAAACAAGAAAAATCTCAAATAAACTAACCTTACACCTAAAGGAACTAGAGAAAGAAGAACAAAGAAAACCCAAAGTTAGTAGAAGGAAAGAAATTATAAAGATCAGAGCAGAAATAAATGAAATAGAAACAAAGAAAACAATAACAAAGATCAATAAAACTAAAAGCTGGTTCTTTGAGAAGATAAACTAAACCGATAAACCTTTAGCCAGACTCATCAAGGAAAAGAGGGAGAGGACTCAAATCAATAAAATTAGAAATGAAAAAGGAGAAGTTAAAACAGACACTGCAGAAATACAAAGCATCATTAGAGACTACTACAAGCAACTCTAAGTCAATAAAGTGGACAACCTGGAAGAAATGGACAAATTCTTAGAAAGGTATAACCTTCCAAGACTGAACCAGGAAGAAATAGAAAATATGAACAGACCAATCACAAGTAACGAAATTGAAACTGTGATTAAAAACCTTCCAACAAACAAAAGTCCAGGACCAGATGGCTTCACAGGTGAATTCTATGAAACATTTAGAGAAGAGCTAACACCCATCCTTCTCAAACTCTTCCAAAAAATTGCAGAGGAAGGAACACTCCCAAACTCATTCTACAATGCCACCATCACCCTGATACCAAAACCAGACAAAGACACTACAAAAAAAGAAAATTACAGACCAATATCACTGATGACTATAGATGCAAAAATCCTCAACAAAATACTAGCAAACAGAATCCAACAACGCATTAAAAGGATCATACACCATGATCATGTGGGATTTATCCCAGGAATGCAAGGATTCTTCAATATATGCAAATCAATCAATATGATACGTATTAACAAACTGAAGAATAAAAACCATATGATCATCTCAATAGATGCAGAAAAAGCTTTTGACAAAATTCAACACCCATTTATGATAAAAACTCTCCAGAAAGTAGGCATAGAGAGAATCTACCTCAACATAATAAAGGCCGTATAAGACAAACACACAGCCAACATCATTCTCAATGGTGAAAAACTGAAAGCATTTCCTCTAAGATCAGGAACAAGACAAGGATGTCCACTCTCGCCACTATCTTTCAACATAGTGTTGGAAGTCCTAGCCATGGCAATCAGAGGAGAAAAAGAAATAAAGGAATACAAATTGGAAAAGAAGAAGTAAAACTGTCACTGCAGATGACATGATACTATGCATAGAGAATCCTAGAGATGCCACCAGAAAACCACTAGAGTTAATCAATGAATTTGGTAAAGTAGCAGGATACAAAATTAATGCACAGAAATCTCTTGCATCCTTATACACTAACAGTGAAAGATCAGAAAGAGAAATTTAGGAAACAATCCCATTCACCACTGCAACCAAAAAAATAAAATATCTAAGAATGAACCTACCTAAGGAGGTAAGAGACCTGTACTCAGAAAACTGTAAGATACTGATGAAAGAAATAAAAGATGACACAAACAGATGGAGAGATATACCATTTTTGTCAACTGGAAGAATCAGTATTGTGAAAATGACTATACTACCCAAAGCATTCTGCAGATTCAGTACCATCCCTATCAAATTACCAATGGCAGTTTTTACAGAACTAGAACAAAAAATCTTAAAATTTGTATGGAGACACAGAAGACCCCGAATAGCCAAAGCAATCCTGAGGGGAAAAAAAAAACGGAGCTGGAGGAATCAGGCTCCCTGACTTCAGACTATACTACAAAGATACAGTAATCAAGGCAGTATGGTACTGGCACAAAAACAGAAATATAGATCAATGGAACAGGATAGAAAGCCCAGAGATAAACCCATGCACATATGGTCACCTTATCTTTGATAAAGGAGGCAAGAATATACAATGGAGAAATGACAGCCTCTTCAATAAGTGGTGCTGGGAAAACTGGACAGGTACACGTATAAGAATGAAATTAGAACACTCCCTAACACCATACACAAAAGTAAACTCAAAATGGATTAAAGACCTAAATGTAAGGCCAGACACTATAAAACTCTTAAAGGAAAACATAGGCAGAATGCTCTATGACATAAATCACAGCAAGATCCTTTTTGCCCTACCTCCTAGAGAAATGGAAATAAAAACAAAAATAAACAAATGGGACCGAATGAAAGTTAAAAGCTTTTGCACAGCGAAGGAAACCATAAACAAGATGAAAAGACAACCCTCAGAATGGGAGAAAATATTTGCAAATGAATCAACAGACAAAGGATTAACCTCCAAAATATATAAACAGCTCATGCAGCTCAATAATAAAAAAGCAAACAACCCAACCAACAAATGGGCAGAAGACCTAAATAGACATTTCTCCAAAGAAGGCATAGAGATGGCTAAGAGACACATGAAAAGCTGCTCAACATCACTAATTATTAGAGAAATGCAAATCAAAACTACAATGAGGTATCACCTCACACTGGTTAGAATGGGCGTCATCAGAAAAATCTACAAACAACAAATGCTAGAGCGGGTGTGAATAGGGAACGCTCTTGCACTGTTGGTGGGAATGTAAATTGATCCAGCCACTATGGAGAAAAGTATGGAGGTTCCTTAAAAAGCTAAAAATACAATTACCATATGACCCAGCAATCCCACTACTGGGCATATACCCAGAGAAAACTATAATTCAAAAAGACACATGTACCTCAATGTTCATTGCAGCACTGTTTACAATAGCCAGGTCATGGAAGCAACCTAAATGCCCATCAACAGACAAATGGATAAAGAAGATGTGGTACATATATACAATGGAATATTAGCCATGAAAAGGAACAAAATTGGGTCATTGTAGAGACGTGGATGGACTTAGAGACTGTCATACAGAGTAATTAAATCAGAAAGAGAAAAACAATTATAGTATATTAACGTGTATACGTGGAGTCTAGAAAAATGATACAGAAGAATCATTTGCAAGGCAGAAATAGAGACACAGATGTAGAGAACAAACGTATGGGCACCAAGGGGAGGAAGTGGGGTAGGGTGGTGGTGGGATTAACTGCGAGAATGGGATTGACATATATACACTAATATGTATAAAATAGGTAACTTATAAAAACCTGCAGTTAAAAAAAAAAGGAAAAAACGATATAATTGATATATAACATTATATTAATTTCAGGTATACAACATTATTCAATATTTGTATATTATGGGTAATGATCACCACAGTAGATCTAGTTAATATCTATCACCACATATTATTACAAATCATTTTTTCTTGTGATGAGAAATGTTAAGATTTACTGTCTTAGCAACTTTCAAGTATATAATATAGTATTATCAACTATAGTCGCCATGCTATATATTATATGTCCATAACTTATTTTATAACTGGAAGTTTGTATCTTTTGGCCACCTTCACCCATTTCACCCACCTCCCATCCCTTGTCTATGGCAAGCAACAATCTCTGTATCTATGAATTTGATTTTTTGGGCTGTTTTTTTGTTGTTTGTTTTTTTTCAGATTCCACTTAAGTGAGATCATATGGTATTTGTTTTTCTCTAACTATTTCACTTAGCGTAATGCCTTCAAGGCCCATCCATATTGTCACAAATGGCAAGTTTTCTTTTTTTATGGCTGAATAATATTCCATCCTCAACTTTGTTTGCCTCAAAAAGTTTTTATTTCACCTTTATTTTAAAGGCTATTTTTACTGCATGTAGAATTATTGGAATTATAGATTTTCTTCCCATTCGTTTAAAAATACAATTCCGTTGTCTTCTGGCTTGCATAGTTTCTGTTGAGAATTTGTGTATGATCTTCATTCTTCTGTGCATGAGATCTTTATTCTTTGTTTGCATTTAAGATGTTCTCTTTATCACTGATATTAGCAATTTGACGTTTACATGTCTTTGAATGTTGTGTGTGTGTGTGTGTGTGTGTGTGTGTGTGTGTGTACTCTGCTTGGGATTTGTTGTGTTTCTTGAGTCAGTGGGCTTAAAGTTTTAGTCAAATTTGGAAAAATTTCAGCCATTATTATTTTAATTTCTTCTGAGACTACAATTACAAAGTACCAGACTACTTGATATTACTCCAGAGGCCACTAAAGCTCTGGTAATTTTATTTTCAACCTCATATCTCTTAGTGTTTTGTTTTGGATAAATCCTATCTTAGTGCCTTCAAGTTTATTGACCTTTTGTTTTGCAATGTCTAATATGGTGTTCATCTCATTCAGTAAAATGCTCATTACAAATATTGTATTTTTAATCTCTAGACATTACATTAGGTTCATTTAAATAGCTTCCATGTCTCTCCTCATTATGTTCATGTTTTCCTGTAAATATTTGTATATAGTCTTAATAGTTGCTTTAGCATCCTTGTCTATCATTCCTCCATCTCTGTCATTCCTGGGTTGGTGTCAATTCACAGATTTTCCCTCAATTATCTGTCACATTTCCTGCCCCTTAGCATATCTAGTAATTTTTTTTTACTGAAGATGCACATTGTGATACTATCTTATTGATTGTCTGGATCTTGTTGTCTTCCTCTAAAGAGTGATGGCTTTCTTTAGCAAGCAGTTAAGATTCTTGCAGATCAATGTGCTCCTACTGAAACCTGTTTTTAAATTTCACTCAGGCATGTGTAGAGTAGACTTCACTCTAGAAATAGTTCATTTTTATCACTAAGTCATAGTCCCTCTGGTACCGCTATTAAATGCCCTTGGGCTTTGCTTATATCAAAATATGGTTACCTATTGTACTATGGGCCCTATAACAATAGAGATGTGCTTTACTTTAGCTCTGTGAATTGTCTTCTATTATTAAGTTAATTTTGATTTTCCACCCCCCCCCTTTTCTCTGTTTTCTTTCTTTAGCTCTGCTTTTTGCGGGGGGGGGGGGGGCTGAAATAGAAAAGGATAGCTTTATTTCTTTGCCAGGCAAAGGGGGACACCGTGGGCTCCTGACCTTGAAGAAAACTATGTTTCTCTTTTCAAATCTGCCCTTTGGAACTCAATGAAGGTCATGGAGGCTGGGGTCTTGCCTACGAGAAATGGGGGAGAAATGGGCCTCTATGCCCAGGAGCCCCATGGGGCCTCACTCAGTTTCATTCCACCCTTTTCTTTGATACTTCTCAATCTTGAGGACTGATATTGGACAAGAAAGGGAACAATCATTTTGGATAGAGATGTTAACCATAAACGGAGGAACTCTGTTTTAGGGGGACTTGGTTTTAATCCCTACTTTGGTTTTTATCTTTCCCCAGATCTTTCAGGGAACTGGGCAGTGACTGTTCTGACTACTTCCTGCTGATATGGGGCATAGTCCTGCCTAATTTGGGGGAAATAGATACCAAATTAAAAATATTTGAGTTCCACGTCCTGGATCCAAGTCTTGTATGATTAAGATCTCAATTCCTTGGTCCGGTTAGAGGTAAGAGGAGTGACAATTGGAACTTTAGTAGACAGAATGGATCTCATTTCCTTGGGAATTCAGGAGAATAAGTCTGAAGGCCAGTTTGGAACTGGTACTTAGGAGAGATTTATTGTAACCAGTTGTTTCCCAACTATTCCTTGTATGGGGAAAACCCAACAAGGCAGTCCTGAAGACCTGGAAATAGGAAGCTGACCACATATCTAGCATTTCGAATTATCAAAAGAATCAGCATATGAATCTATAGGTAGAAGGTATGAGAAAGGCTAAGAAAACAGAATTTTCATTCCACTTGTCAGAACAAATACTTAAAGTTTCCCAAAGGGTGAGATGTCCTTTTCTCGGGAGTCTGCTTGTTGGCTGTAGGCAGGTTTGGCTGGTCAGTCTCTGGTAATCTTCTTACTCTGGTGTGATGTACCTGTGGTTCTTTCTTCAACTCTTATTAGACAAATGTTGAAACTTTGGATCATCCCTCCATGCTCTAAACTTTTATAATATCCATCACATTTTTGTTTGCATTGTTTTCTGGGAGAATTCCTTAGCTTAATCTTTGAAATTACGAATTTATTAATAAATGGCAGTATTTATTCTGCTATTCAGCCAGTCTCTTGAGTTTGCTTCAAAGATTATAATTTTTCATTTTTAAGATCTCTAACTGGTTCTTTTACATAATGACTTTTTCATATTTCATAGCTATGATGCCTTCTCTTGTTCCTTTGAAAATGTTAATTACTTTTTGTAAAAGTTTCTTATTTGTTTATTCTATTAATTGTATCCTCAAGTGTTAGCACTCCTATTTATTGAGTTTGGTATTTTATCAGGGTGTTTGTTGAGTCTGTGTTTATGCTTCTTTCAGACTCCCTCCTATTTTTATATGGACGCTACTGTGTATTGCAGTTACTTTCAGTTATTACAGGGGAGAGGTAAATTATTCAGCAGCTGGGCAGTATGTGCCAGTGGCTCATCTTCTGAGTAAGTGGGATTACCTCTTCCCCCAGGGTATAACTAGACTCTCGAGAGACTTCCCTGTCTTTTGGACCTAAACACTTCCCTGTCTTTTGGACCTGCACCCTCAGAAGCAAAAGTCTACTGCTTATATCTGGTCCCAAGTTAGGGAATGAATGGATGGGTAGAGAAAACTACTGTCATGGATGCTCTCTGAGTCTAGTGATCAGCAAACTCATCTTCTAGACACTATTCGTTGTGTACATTGCTTTGCATTTGAAGTCTTCTAGACCCACTTCCAACTTATGCAAGTCTTCTCATGTATAATTACAGAGTTGTGTTTACTTCCATTAATTCATTCCTTTTTTGCTTTCTATATTTAAAGGGCTTCTGAACAAATTTGTTCTACCAGTAAAATTTTCTTGTTTTCTGGAGTGATTATTAAGATTTTCTTAATTTTTCTGTCATTTAATAATCAGTATTTGAATTTCTTCTGTATTTTTATTATATCTTCTTCATGTTTATTTGTTTACTTCTGTTTTCTTAGTAAAATTTGCCAGTATTTTATGTTCCATATTGTTGATTTCAAATAATCAACTTCTATGATTATTAGTTTATTGATTTTTCTGTTTTCCAATTATACTGATTCCCTTAAGTTTTTTTCTTAATACCTTGTTCATTTATTTTCATTGTATTTATTTAATAATAAAAATATTGAAATTAATAATTTCCCTCATTTATCAGTTTTAGCTATATCTCAAGTTTTGATTTCTAAGATTATTAAATTATTTTCTAAATTAAAAATGATAATTTGACTATTAAGTCAAAGATGAAATGGGAGGGCTTTGTAATTTCTAATTACTAAGATTTCAAAAAAGTTTTTTTTGTTAAGTCACAGCAAATATCTCAGCATATATCATTAATTCTGATTAAGTTTGTGCTCATCTATATATCAAGTTATGAAGTCATCTCTGTGCTAATTATTGTGGTCAGAGTGATGAGAAATAAGCCAGTCTGGCTCAACTTAAAGCATTTGATGGATAATGGGGGACAGGTGGTACACAAAAGACTACATGAATGGGGAAAGAGAAGAATGGATTCTGAATGGCAAGCAAAAATATCCAGTGAAGTAGACATCGATTTTCCTTTTTTATTTTATTAAGAATGTCATAACAGCTGCAACATTATCTTAGCAAACACTACTAATGATACAGAAGTTAATAACAAAAATAACAATCATGTTTGCCTTTTAACTCAGTTTTAAAACTCATTTTCTCCTCATACCATCCATATGAAATAATTAGGATTTATATTATTACTCTTATGTTGCAAATATGAAAACTGAGGCTTATAAAAATGAAATAACTTCTCCATGATCTACACTTATTTTCACGGAAACTATTTCTAGGGCTAGCCAAGAGAGCATACTTTCCAACTGCAAATTCAAGTAAACACCCTTTGTCTTCTTTACCTATATTCCAACAAGTTTTTCTCATTTTAAAATTGCCATATAATTTTTGGTAACAATTACCCCATTTTGAATTGCTACCAAAAAACCTATCATTTTCACTATATGATTACTTTTTCTTAGGGGTAAATTATATATAGCCTTAACCTCATAATTCTGGTTACGCTGATGTGGGTAAATAATATGATGTTCTTTCCAATAGCATATTTGAAAATGCCATCACAATGTTTATAGCTTTTCTTTTTCTAGGTTTAATGGTTTAAAATATTATTATTTTTTAAACCAATTTATATAGGTTGCATTTATATTTATTAAAATAGTGCTTCCTATAATCTCACAATTTGGTAACAGTATTCAGTCTTTTATATTATGATTCCCTAGTTTTCTACTGTTTAGTAGGGTTAAGAATTTTTTCAGTTGAAACTTTCAAGCAAGATACATGCTTGGTTTTTAATACTTTGATGTTACAGTGATAGGGCAATTTTCATTAAGGAATAGTTGCTTTAACTCTGTTTTTTAGGCCTTAATTTTATTCCCTGCACTTACATACATTGTGATTTATAGTAGTTAGAATTTACAATAGCTTGACAGACTGTGTTTTGCATTTGGCATAAAAGTGCAAATCATTCATTACAAAGATTCATGATTTGATGCTCATGTTTTAGCTTAACACCATTACCAGAATCATTTAGTTCTCTATTTCTATTTCTAGCCAAACTCAAAATAGCAAAGACTAAATCAATGCCTTGGATATAATTCCTACTTTATCATACAATTTCTGATCATATGGGACTGTCTCCTTCCTCTGAGAGACATCAGAATGTATTTCATTTTATCTGACTCAGAATATTGCTATTAGGAGTATCACAGATTTATAGAATCCCTAATAATATGGAAGAAGTTGGGAATATGGGGCTGAGTTTTAATCTTGAAAAATGACTCATACTAAATTTTAAAATTTTATTAGAAGAGATGTCTATTTCTTAACCTTTATATATGTAAAAAGAGCAACGTGATATAGTAGAAAGATCTCTGGCTTTGGGTTTGGAAGGTTCTAGATCTATCTAGTATGGGCTCTCACATGAGGTAGCTGTGAACATTGAGCTGGATACTTGGTTTCTCTGAGTTTGTTTTCTCATGTATTTATGGTAATAATAATATTTGTTTGATCTTAAAGGGTAGTTGAGAGACTCAAATGAGATCATACATGTAGAAGGAAACTGCCAAATGCAATGCAATGTGGTGGCTGTATTAGCTTTGTGTACACATCTGTGCTTCAGGCCTGAATGTAAAAAACAATGCTCCACCAGCCCATATAGGAAGGGAGAAAGGGGTGAAAACCTAAAGGAAGGGCCCCTTTATTTTAAAACGTTCTTAATTTGGATTGGTCAACACACGTCCTATTCTGTACAGCAGAGGACAGCATCATCATGGCTATATCATGATCATATCTGGTATTGTCCCTCTTGCTTCCGTGGAATGATATTTTAGAAATTCTCAAGTGCTTGCTCATGACTCTGACATGCTATCAAATTGTAGTGCATCTTCCTGATATTTTAATTATGATTGTTACAAATACAATGTAATTCTTACACTGATTTTTGAAGCATTTAAAATATTTTTCGTCTCTGACTTTATTTTTATATTTGTAACTATTTTTGATAAGCATATCAATTATTTTAGTCAAATTGTCATCATTCAAAAGATTCATTCAGATTAATTATCTTAGTAACTTCATTGTGGAAACATTTATGTAGCACTTAAGATATAGATAACTTCTGCGTACTAAGAGTAATACTAAATCAAATAAGATAGAGTCTTCAGGCAACTTTATATTTAAGTTAGAACAATGGAGATCCACACAACTAACCCTAATAGAATGTGATAAGAGCTAAATGTAGTGATATAAATAGAGTGATAAATAGAGCTCTAGCTTAGACTGGACACCAATGTATATTTTTAAAAAATTTGGTGGCCAAAGGTAGGGTGCAAAGACCTGACATTTAAACACATCAGGTAATTCTTGTATTTATCTAGAGCAGAGTCCACAAACTGTTGTTTGTAGGCTAGATTTGTCTTGCATATGTTTTTGTGGGGTTTTTTTTGACTCACAGAATATTTTAAAAATTTGAACCAACACAAAAACATTAGGAGATCTCATACAAAAGTCCAAATTTCCCAGTTTCTCCTGAAATTTTTTAAAGACTTGCCATTAGTCCTTAACTAATGTCTATAACATTAGTCCTGCTTTTGTACATGATGAAAGTAGATGGAGATGAATAGAACATGCCTACCTTAAATTGGCCAAGTGCTCTCAATTTCACTACTAGCTGTGCCACTTCACACACCCCTCTGCTGTCATTTCTGAAACACCCACACTGGCTCCCATCTCATGGCCTGTGCATTTGCTGACCTCTAGTCTGGAATCTTCTCTCTGTTCCCTCCCCCACCCCCCACCGCCCTGCCATGTACCTGTTAGCTCAATTCCTCAATTCATTCAGTCCTCTGGTTAAAGTTCACCTCATTATAGAGGCTTTCCCTGACCTCCCTCCCTAAAAGGACACTCTTATCTTATCACTATCCCTTTATCCCACTTAACTATTCTTTGAGACACTTATGGCCATATGGCATATTTTATATTTTTTATGTGTTTGTTTATTAAATATGCCCCTCTAATGGGACATATGCTCTGTGAGAGCTGGGCCTTTGTTTTGTTTACCATGGTTTCCCCACCACCTATCACAGTGCATGGCACAGACAGCCAATAAATATGTGTTGAGTGAATGCTGTTGAATGAATCAGTTGAATGTATACACATGTGTATAATGTACATTACATCTAACATGTACAAAAATGTTAAAATCTGCAATATATATTATAATGACCTGAGAAGCTGTTCTCAGGATCTGATTACCTGAATAGTAAGTGAAGAACCTTGTTTGATCATGGGTGCTACAAATTCAAGAGGCTGTGGAATGCACATGATTTGGAACATACAGTTCATTTGGATCAAGCTGAAATTCTGAGCATTTTGTAGTTTTTCCTTAATACCTGACATATAATTCTCCTACCAGCATATTGTGCAGTTTTATTTCAGGTCATGTGAAAACCACAAAGTTATGGAAGCATGGGGGTGGGAAAGGGTTGTAGAAAATAACACATCTTATGGCTTTTTGTTTCTGAATTCTCGTACTTCTTGTAGAGCTCTGCATTGGAAATAAAAATTTGTCAGGACTATCAGGGGAAAGAACTGAAGAAACATTTGACAGGATAGATGAGAAGGAAATGGGGGAGGGAACATTTGAGTCCAGATAAGTTTTACCACAATGTAAAAATAAGCTCCCATAATCCCCCTGTCCTCATTGTGCCCTCAGCAAATGACACAGACATGGGAAGATTTATGTAATTCAGTGGGTCTCACACTGTTAGGAAGAAATATTGGAACTAGGGAGTGAATGTCACTGGGAAACCCTTACCGTGAACTTGGCTGTTCACCAGCCTGACTCTGTGGTATGTGTGTGTTCCCCAAACAATTAAGAAGGATTTCACTTTGTTCCTTGGCAGGTCTGCCTCATTCCTATGTATTGCCACCTTCTCTTCTTTATTCTTTTCTTACAACTCAAAGGAAAAGTATACACTCCCTGTTCATGATTTCTTCTCCATCTATGACTTAATGGCTCCCCAGCTGTGCTTTACTCTCTGTTTTATAATATAATTGTAAGGCATTCTCATTTATCCAGAAAGTGTTTATTGAGTGCCCATTAATTCTAGGTACTAGGGATACACAGTGGAATAACAGATGAAGCTTTCTGAACACTTTCTATGATCTGAGTGAGCTCCATGGGGAATTTTTACAGATACTGGTTAAAAAATCCATCAAAGAAGGATGTTGAGAAAAAGTAAACAAAAGATGTTCCTTTCCTGCAAAAGATAGACACTTAATCCTGGTGTTCTGTGGAAAACCTTACTGTAAGATGTGTAGGGAGGTATGTATGCCAATAGTTCTCTATCAAAATAACTACAAATTCTAACAGCTGAGAAGAATGTCTCAGAAGAAGCCAGGAGCACATGTTTCGAGACATATACATAAACAGCACACAGGAACATGCTTATGTATTTTATTAGCGTTTCTTCTTCAGGCTGAGATGCCTAACCTAGAGATATAGGAAGAGTATGCCAACACTGTATAGAAAGTTCTCAACCTCTCTTGATGCCTAAAGATAGAAATATAAACATTAATTTGGAGACCAACTGAGTAGGTGGCCCCCTGGGTATGATGGGTGTCTTTTTTGGGGGATGTTTTAATCAGCAAATTATTGAGATGACATCATATATTGTTTTTAGCTGAATTCTGTGGCAGAAAGTGTGTAAGAAGGAGCCACGGTCCTGTAGGAAAGTTAATGTCATTCAATATTTCCCATACTCTTTTAAACCAAGATTGGAACAGCAGTTTCTGTAGCAGAAATACTTGGTTTTGGGAAGAGTTTTCTTTGCTCCTCCATTGGCTCCATAAGTGGACCCTGTTGGGGTTTTTCATGAGTTGTGAATGTGCAAGTATAAAGTGCACTCCTAGGCTGTGCTACCCATTTGGAGGGGGGAGGGTAGAAAAGTTCCTGGGAGCACAGCGGTGAGGTAGCCCTTTCTGCTTGCTCAGTTGAGGCAACTGAACCTTTAGAGAAAAGGAAGTTCTGATATTTGATTTTCTGACTTAACTCTGTTACTAAGAAAACTCTTACTTTTCATGCTTGGGAGTTGAAAATATTTCTAAGTCTGTTTACCTTCATTAGGAAATACTGTTTACAAACTGTAATGGAGTCTTTGGTCAAGGTTGAGGATCTTGCACCCTTGGGTCCCTACAGTGGAGATCATAACTGTGGTCTAAATGTAGAGGAGAGGACATTCCATAGATGTTGGATTTTGGACAAAATCTCTAATGAAGACTTGTGTGTTGCCTTTCTGAGAGCTAATAATTAAGACTCTGGGTAGCTGTATGTGCCTGTGCTGAGCCCCTCAGCTACAAGCATTTTGAGAAGAAAGAGGCTCTCGGGAAGTTATTTCTAAGTTATGTAACTAGTAAGTGACAAGGGAATGATTCAAACCCAACGCCTTAAAGATAAACAACTTAAAACAATCCCATTTTATAAATAACTAAATGAGACCCAGAGAAGTAGGTGAATCGCTCAAGACCACAGACCAGGTTAAAAGCAGAGACAGGCCAGGCATCTGTCTACCAGGCTGACCTTCCTATCACACCATACATCTGGCTGTATGCACAGCCCTTCAGGGTCTCAAGAGCAGACCTGGGACATAGAGAATCCCTACCACACCAGCTACAGCACAAACAGAACCTGGTCACTCTTTGGGGAAAGGTTTTTTGCTTCTCGTTATTATTTATCTGACCTCCCGCTATATGGCCAGACTCTAGCAGGTTCTTTACTTCTGTGATCCTCACAACTACACTATGAGATGGTATTATCATTATGTTCACTTTACAGATAGGTAAACTGAGTCCCAGTTCCATTAAGGAACTTGCTCAAGGATGCATAGGTAGAAAGAGACTGAGTTGGGGTCCAAAATTTGGTCAATGGGACTTGAACCTATCCTCTTTCCACAACACACAGTGTCTTTCACAGTTGCTCTGGGGATGAGGGGAGAAGGTGCCTTGAGCAAACATCTCCTCCTGCCCAACCCCAGAGATAACTGCCATGCTTGGCCAGGTGCCTGGCACCTGTGAGCTTGGAGCCAGCTGCAGCTAGACTTTGCAGGCATCAGAGCCTGGGCTGAGTGGGCATGTCACTCCCAACTGTGTGAATGAATGTTTGATTTGCCTTAGCTCACCACTGGGTGGGGTCCACTTTGGGCAGAACACTTAGTGGCTGAATAAACACTCAGAGCATCTTGGAAAGGCTGCATGGGCTGGTGGTTTGACACTGATTTGGGCTGTTTGGAGAGGCGCCACTTAAAGCCAGCTTTGACCACTGGTACGCTCTTGAGAGACCTTGCCTTCTTAGCCTCTCGCTGTCCTCGTTTCTTGGAGGTCAACTGAGGACAAACAAATCCTATTATTTCTGCTGAGTTTCTCTTCTCCAGACTGAGGACAGAGCAGGAGACGCCTCTGAAATGCTGGACAAAGTAAACTAAAAGCCGCCAAAATGGAAGAGGCTGCTTTAGAACCTTATACCTGGGAGGGTGATAAAGGCACACAACCCAGGGCACAGATGGAGGAAATTCTTTGTTTGTTATATTCTCAGAGGCCCTTGGAGCTGCCCTGTGAGGAGAGCTGTTTCCTTTTATCACCTCAAGGACTGGGTTAGAGGCTTTGCAGAGCCTGTGCTGTTGGTTCCTTCCCTGGCTCTGACTTGGATCTTAGAAGGGCATGATTGCTATGACCATGAGCCTTTGAAAGGTGCAAAAGAGTGGGAGTTCGTATGTGACTGTGAATGCTGCTGCATTCATGCTGGAGACGCATGGACAGGAAGAGTGCTCTCAATGGGCCAAAACAGCCAATTACATGGAGGAAGTGGGGAAGCTCTGCTGTGAATTACTCAAACTTCAAGCTAGAGTGTGAACACTGGGGAGTAATTCATAGTGTTTTCCTATAGTCCATATAAAGATCTAATCTATGCACTTAACAAAAACTCACAGGAGATCCCAAAACTAACCTAGAAAAAGGTCTTCGATATAGTAAATGTTCTTTGAGTATGTAAAATTGGTGACTGATTGAAATGAGGCACTTGGAGGTTCAAGATGGTTGGTGAGATAATAAAGTGCCATTGTGTCTTCAAAGAAGTAATGAGCAAGAATCAAGGAGGATAAAACCATCTGTGATGGGTATTACAGAAACTTCTGCTAAAAATATCCCAAAGGAGAGCCATCTCTGGAGCTTGAGAAGCATTGTTGACTTTTAAAATAGTCTCTTTTTCTAGTCCCTGTTGATCTCTACCCAAATAAAATAATCATACTTGAGTAAATTATTTCTCACACTGTGTCTCACAGAGAACACTGAAATTACTGTGGAGCTGAAAAATTAGTGACAGACATAAGGGACGTGTTACTCTAAGTAGCCTGGAAAGGTGCCTAAACAGTTTAGTGACTTCGTGTGATTAATGAGCATGTGTGAGTCAACAGTGGAGGTGGGACCTCTGAGTTCAATTTCTTTTCCTTCAGGCTAATGAGCAAGGAATGGGGACTAGCTTAGATTTAGGAAGTTGGATAATTTAGAGTCATGATAATGTAGCCGTAAATAAGAGTTTTGCCACCTTCAACCAAGTGCCAACTTAGGCCTTTTTTATTGAGTGACTATTTGGTGGGGATAAGGGAAAATAGCATTAAAATAAATGCTGAAGACTTCTTGGAGAATAAAAACCAGATATTTAAGGGGAAGACAGCTACCTCTTCCTTATCTTTCAAGGGTTCAACTTGAATAACTATAAGTAACCATTCTCCCTGCCAGGAGGCCGCCCTTAACTTGTCTAAAATGTTAGTCCCTGATCTTATAATTGCAGAGCTCCTTGGACTTTTCACAATTGTAAATCTATAGTTACTTGTGTAATTATTTGTTCAGTATCTTTCTGGAGACAAGGGACTGTGTCCATTGTCTTCACCTCCATATTTCTAGCTCCTATCCCTGTGTCTGGCAGATAGTAGACATTTAATAATATATGTAGAATGAATGAGTGAATGAATAGCTCCTTCAAAACTACTACTAAAATTTGTTGTTATAATCTCATTCTTTACACATTAAGATTGTTTGAAGCATTGACAGAGATATTGGTCTGATCAATTCAATATCTTTCAAAGGCTAGAAGTTCTCTAGATGAGCTACTGAAACTAAGGATACATTTTTCCAAAATAAATTCTGGATTTCCAGTTGATAGTATCTATTCATAGCTGTTTTACAGCACTGAGCAACCCAAATGCATTGGGTTCATATTTTTGGAGGGGAATCCCCATATCAAAATGAGATTCCTCTTCTCTCACTTGTCAAGCCTTCATATTTCCTCATATGAATCAAGATTTATGAAAATACTATTGGGGAGGATTATCAGAGTTATGGAAACCAAAGAATGATGGTCACTGGGTCTGTCTTACAAGTCATGACTAACGAGTCTTCACTGCAGTTCAAGTTGTAAGCCATTTCCATGGCCCTGATTTCCAGTAAGCAAAGGCCTTGGTTCTTAATGTGGTACCAAACCTATAGAGTGAAAAGTTTTCTTGGAATCTCTCAGACTGCTTTTTTTTTTTAACCCCTACTGATTTAGGAAGAAATTTCCAGAATAAATTTCAAAGAACCATAAGTAAACAAAGAAGAAAGTTATAAAATTGATAAACTGAGGAAAAATGTGCTTTCCCTCCCTGCTCTCTTTCAGGACATTGATAACAAGGTTTTGAAGGCAAGTTGTTAAATCAGGTGAAGGTGCAAACTTTGACCTTCCATATCTCCTCTGAGTCTAACTTTGTGTTTTCTCAAAAAGCATTTCTAACTTCACAGAGCCAATATGGGTGAGAGGAAGATGCTTAGGACTGCACAAAGTGCCCTTTGGAAGCATACGCATGGCGTAACCTCACACTGTGCCACTATGGAGGGCAGTATTCATCCCATGTGGGCTCTAGTGAAGCGTTTTTCCACACCTGAGATGACAACAGAATGTTGCTGTGAAAACAAGTGGATATTTTTCACTTCTGTTTCTATCTGGTTGACTTTGAAACGTCACTTTGCCAGTCAGAAAGCTGTTCACTCCACAGTTGTGGATGTGTGCACATGCCTTCCACACAGCAATGAAATGCTTCATGGTTGATGTAATGAAGTGAGGAACGATACAGTAGACTAGCACGGCGACTAGTCCCAGGTCCTAGTTCCGGTTTTGACACTATTTCACCTTAGGCCTCCTATTCTCTGAGTTTTGAGCAAAAATCTTGTTAAGCCTTAGTTTACTTATCTGGGAAAATGGGTAAACTGAATAGATCATCTGGTTTGATCTTTAGAAGCCTTGTGTTGTGTGAGTCTGCAATGGTCAGGCGAGTGGATGATCAGGTTCTTATAGACCATGGCTAAAGATACTAGATCACCCATGCCAAGGCCTGGCAATTTTAGCTGTTTCATCGGGGCATTTCATACACTCTCTCTCACTCTGTTCTCAATCTTAATGTACATCAATAAGAAATACAAAGAAGGAAAATACTGGGGCGTAAGAATACATACAGTTTGCTTACATTTGCCTCTTATAGCCTGTACTAGTAGATCTCAAATAGTACTGCTTTATACCATTTAGACAATTTAAACACTTTTCAGCAATTTTGATAATTCTAGATATGTCACTATTTAAGCACATTTTCCACTATCCAACCAAAGATTTTTTTCCTTAGCTTGACACTTCTGCTAGACTTTTAAAAAATTACTCATTTGAACACAACAGTTTCTAAATTACAATGTTGACTTTACTAACAATATGATAATAACAAATCGTTATAGAATGTTTTACAGTTCATTTTGTCCTTAGAACACATCCCATTAGAGGTGTTAAAAAAAAAATTACTGTTTCTCTCTAAGTTTGAAAGACAGTAGGCAAGCATGAATGTTGTATTGATGAAGAGGGAGCAGATCTTTAGTCACCAGTATCTCTCACTTTGGAAATACCCACTTTGTTTTTGGCAACAATTTTCATTCATTTGAAAACCAAAATTCACATTTGGTTGAGCCCCAAGATGGTGCTTCTAAAAACTCAGAATTTGATCTTGCTTGGCAGATTTACAATTTAAAGAGAGAGAAAGAAAGCTATTCAGCTACAAAGGTGGATGTGTGCAGATCCCTCCTTTCATACAGAAAGCAGAGAAGGCTGCTTCACAGAGAGCAGAGAGGGCCATACTTGCCCCTACAGCAGTCCCACTCTTAGACCTAAGGAAGCACTTGAGCCTTTCTCCTCCAAGGGCTTCCGAGAATATCACTCCTCAATGACAAGTGGCCTTACCAATAGTGTCCTCTCTTGCAGTGTCCACCTGATGTACTGACAGCCTACTCTCCCAGGTCAGCCTTAAGCTGCCCAGGGTGAAGGAACAACATGTCTTGTGTGAATGGGACCACTCTTAACACTCTGCCCACAGGCTCTTCTTATCCTCCCTGCTGGTAGTAGTGTGTGAAAGGCAGGGTATAGCCAACATTGAAAAAGTTCACATTGCAGGAATGCAGGGATTCCAGGCTAAAGAATACAGGAGAAGACGTGGCTAGAAGATGTGTTGTTCTATGTTTATTCTATGAAATTCTAAATAGTAAATTTAATATGACCAGAAAACAAAGTGTTGTCCGCATTAGCCTACGTATTCTGGGTAAGACTTGTATCTGTGCTCATCATCCATGAGCCAATAACAACCTTGGAGGAAGTCATTGGAAACCAGGATTCACATGGCTATGATGTAACCAGCATCAAATAAATGCAGGGGCAAGAGCTATAATGTTTCAATACATACAGGCTCTGAAGAGCCATGGTCTTGCAAGTAATAGCAATACGGCTATTTTTTGTCTCATGGTGGAAGACATGAAATTAGCAGCGTGGGCATAATTGGCAATAAAAACCCTAAAAAGATAGTTCCTGGACTTGAACAGGAAGAGGTGGCACCTAGATACCATGTGAGCTGAATGGACAGCAAACGAGTATGTAAGTAACTCTTCCCTACCCATTACTCCATATCTTTATTGATAAATTACTATATCTCACATGGATCTATGGTTTTATAATTTTTTTTTTTTTTAACAATAATGACATTCTTTTTTTTTTTTTTTTAAGTATTTGTTTATTTATTTATTTATGGCTGTGTTGGGTCTTTGTTTCTGTGCGAGGGCTTTCTCTAGTTGTGGCAAGCGGGAGCCACTCTTCATCGCGGTGCGCGGGCCTCTCACTATCGCGGTCTCTCTTGTTGCGGAGCACAGGCTCCAGACGCGCAGGCTCAGTAATTGTGGCTCACGGGCCCAGCTGCTCCGCGGCACGTGGGATCTTCCCAGACCAGGGCTCGAACCCGTGTCCCCTGCATTGGCAGGCAGATTCTCAACGACTGCGCCACCAGGGAAGCCCTATAATTTTTTAATTGAGGTTAAATTCATATAACATAAAATTAACTTTTAAAGTGTACAATTCAGTGGCATTTAGTACTTTCCCGTGTTGTACAACCATCACCTCTATCTAATTCTAGAATATTTTTTTGACACCAAAAGGAAACACTGTAACCACTAAGCAGTCACTCCTCTTTCCTCTCTTTCCCCAACCCCGAGCAACCGTTAATCTGCTTTCTACCTCTATGGATTTCCCTATTCTCGATATTTCATATAAATGGAATCATATGCTATGTGGCCTTTTATGTCTAATCTAGAAAGAATTCATAGAGATGGTGATTGTCAAAGCAGTGATTTGAATGTGGGAAGAAGCAAGACTTTGCCATGAAGGCAGAGAAGGCAGAGGAGTGGCCAAAGTTGCCAGAATAGGGCAGAGAGATGAAGATGGGGCTTGTAATGGGAAGAATTCGTTTGTGGAAGGCCTCAGTGACTGTAACTAGCGTTTTACAGTTGCAGAAGGCAACTGGGAACTCTTGTAGGATCATTAGAAGGGGGACAGGTGATTTTCACTGCTGTTTGCAGGAGTGAGTGCTCAAGTCAGGAAAGTTGTGATACAGGCTATGACCTAACGCTATGCCAAAAAGGTTGAAAATAAAGAGGCAGAAGACAGGAATAAATAAGGTTCCCTCAAGGTATGTGGTTATAACTCTTTACTAGTTCTCTACTTAAAGTTTCTGCTAATTCAAGAAAGAATTGAGTATTCTAAGAATCCATTAAAAAAAAACATTCTAAGTGCATGGATGACTCAAGAAACTCTCTATGCCTATAAAAGGTATCTGCTTATTCATAATTAACTACTCTCCAGAGTCTCTAATATTCAACAATTCCACACTTTCCTTCATTCAGATTTTCATTTATTCAACAAATATTTATTGAGCATGTGCTTAAGATCGTACAGAGGAGATTCAAGAACCAAAAGTGTGTTTGGACTAGATTAGTGGTTCTCAACAGGGACAGTACCCTCTATGGTGGGTTTTGGTACTTTGGGTGTATTTTTGGTTGTTGCAGTGATCGGAATGAACCAGTGGCTCATGATGGAGGTCAGGGATGTTAAGTGGCCTGGCTGTTCCCAGAACAGTCCTGAACAATGAAGAATGATCTCATATCTACACAGTTTCCTAATAGCTCAGACATTCAAGTAGGTGGAAACCCTGTTTATAATTATCCAACCAAAATCTAACTCAAATATATATAATTATCCAAACTTAGAACTTAAACTAACATATATATATACACACACAAATACTTCTTCATAGTTTCAATAAATATGAGACTTTCCAAGAATGGTTCTACTGTGTATATTGAAGGAAGATAGTGCTTTGTTTCATTCAGCACTTGACCAAGTATTGTTCACTATTTTGGAAAATGGCATCACCAATGGTCATACTGAACCTTGTGTTTGAGTCTTCATCAATCAGTCTGATTTTCTAACTGCCATGTTTGTAATAATTCTACATATAGTTATGTTGAAGGATAATATTTTTCCACTTTGATTTGAACATTTTTATTTATTTATTTTTTTAACATCTTTATTGGAGTATAACTGCTTTACACTGTTGTGTTAGTTTCTGCTCTATAACAAAGTGAATCAGCTATATGTATACATATATCCCCATTTCCCCTCCCTCTTGCATCTCCCTCCCACCCTCCCTATCCCACCCCTCTAGGTGGTCACAAAGCACCGAGCTGATCTCCCTGTGCAATGCAGCTGCTTCTCACTAGCTATCTATTTTACATTTGGTAGTGTATGTATGTCAATGCTACTCTCTCACTTCGTCCCAGCTTACCCTTCCCCCTCCCCGTGTCCTCAAGTCCATGCTCTATGTCTGCGTCTTTATTCCTGTCCTGCCCCTAGGTTCTTCTGAACCATTTTTTTTTTAGAGTCCACATGTATGTGTTAGCATATGGTATTTTTCTGTGGCTTACTTCACTCTGTATGACAGATTCTAGGTCCATCCACCTTACTACAAATAACTCCATTTCGTTTCTTTTTATGGCTGAGTAATATTCCATTGTATATATGTGCCACATCTTCTTTATCCATTCATCTGTCGATGGACACTTAGGTTACTTAAATGTCCTGGCTATTGTAAATAGTGCTGCAATGACCATTGTGGTACATGTATCTTTTTGAATTATGGTTTTCTCAGGGTATATGCCCAGTAGTGGGATTGCTGGGTCATATGGTAGTTCTATTTTTAGTTTTTTAAGGAACCTCCATACTGTTCTCCATAGTGGCTGTATCAATTTACATTCCCACCAACAGTGCAAGTGGGTTTCCTTTTCTCCACACCCTCTCCAGCATTTATTGTTTGTAGATATTTTATGATGGCCATTCTGACTGGTGTGAGGGGATACCTCACTGTAGTTTTGATTTGCATTTCTCTAATGACTAGTGATGTTGAGCATCCTTTCATGTGTTTGTTGGTAATCTGTATATCTTCTTTGGAGAAATGTCTGTTTAGGTCTTCTGCCCATTTTTGGATTGGATTGTTTGTTTTTTTTGATATTGAGCTGCATGAGCTGCTTGTATTTTTTGGAGATTAATCCTTTGTCAGTTGCTTCGTTTGCAAATATTTTCTCCCATTCTGAGCGTTGTCTTTTCATCTTGTTTATGGTTTCCTTTGCTGTGCAAAAGCTTTTAAGTTTCATTAGCTCCCATTTGTTTATTTTTGTTTTTATTTCCATTACTCTAGGAGGTGGGTCAAAAAGGATCTTGCTCTTATTTATGCCATGGGGTGTTCTGCCTCTGTTTTCCTCTAAGAGTTTTATAGTGTCTGACCTTACATTTAGGTCTTTAATCCATTTTGAGTTTATTTATGTGTATGGTGTTAGGGAGTGTTCTAATTTCATTCTTTTACATGTAGCTGTGCAGTTCTCCCAGCACCACTTATTGAAGAGGCTGTCGTTTCTCCACTGTATATTCTTGCCTCCTTTATCAAAGATAAGGTGACTATATGTGCATGGGTTTATCTCTGGGCTTTCTATCCTGTACCATTGATCTATATTTCTGTTTTTGTGCCAGTACCATACAGTCTTGATTACTGAGAACTATAGTATAGTCTGAAGTCAGGGAACCTGATTCCTCCAGCTCCGTTTTTCTTTCTCAGATTGCTTTGGCTGTTCGGGATCTTTTGTGTTTCCATGCAAATTGTGAAATTTTTGGTTCTAGTTATGTGAAAAATGTCACTGGTAGTTTGAAGGGATTGCATTGCATCTGTAGATTGCTCTGAGTAGTATAGTCATGTTCAGTATTGTGAAGACTTTGAGAAGGATAGGTGTTAGCTCTTCTTTAAATGTTTGATAGAATTCACCTGTGAAGCCATCTGGTCTTGGGCTTTGCTTGTTCGAAGATTTTTAATTACAGTTTCAATTTCAGTGCTTGTGTTTGGTCTGTTTATATTTTCTATTTCTTCCTGGTTCAGTCTTGGAAGGTTGTGCTTTTCTAAGAATTTGTCCATTTCTTCCATGTTGTCCATTTTATTGGCATATAACTGCTTGTAGTATCTCTCATGATCCTTTTATTTCTGCAGTGTCAGTTGTTACTTCTACTTTTCATTTCTAATTCTGTTAATTTGAGTCTTTTCCCTTTTTTTCTTGATGAGTCTGGCTAATGGTTTGTCAATTTTGTTTATCTACTCAAAGAACCAGCTATCTTTGCTATTGTTTCCTTCATTTCTTTTTCATTTATTTCTGATCTGATCTTTATGATTTCTTTCCTTCTGCTAACTTTGGGGCTTTTTTGTTCTTCTTTCTCTAATTGCTTTAGGTGTAAGTTTATGTTTTTTATTTGAGATGTTTTGTGTTCCTTGAGGTAGGATTGTATTGCTCTAAACTTCCCTCTTAGAACTGCTTTTGCTGCATCCCATCGCATTGTCATCATCATTTGTTTCTAGGTGTTTTTTGATCTCCTCTTTGATTCCTTCAGTGATCTCTTGGATATTTAGTGGTGTATTGTTTAGGCTCCACGTGTTGGTATTTTTTCAGATTTTTTCCTGCAGTTGATATCTAGTCTCATAGTGCTGTGGTCAGAAAAGATACTTGACATGATTTCAATTTTCTTAAATTTACCAAGGCTTGATTTGTGACCCAAGATATGATCTATCCTGGAGAATGTTCCACGAGCACTTGAGAAGAAAGTGTATTCTGTTGTTTTTGGATGGAATGTCCTATAAATATCCATTAAGTCCATCTTGTTTAATGTGTCATTTAAAACTTGTGTTTCCTTATTTATTTTAATTTTGGTTCATCTCTCCATTGGTGAAAGTGGGGTGTTAAACTCCCCTACTATGGTTGTGTTACTGTTAATTTCTCCTTTTATGGCTGTTAGCATTTGCCTTATGTATTGATCTGCTCCTATGTTGGGTGCATAAACATTTACAATTGTTATATCTTCTTCTTGGATTGATCCCTTGATCAATATGTAGTATCGTTCATTGTATCTTGTAATAGTCTTTATTTTAACATCTATTTTGTTTGATATGAGAATTGGCACTCCAGCTTTCTTTTGATTTCCATTTGCCTGGAATATCTTTTTCCATCCCCTCACTTTTAGTCCGTATGTGTCCCTAGGTCTGAAGTGGGTCTCTTGTACACAGCATATATACGGGTCATGTTTTTGTATCCTTTCGGCCAGTCTTTGTCTTTTGGTTGGGGCATTCAATCCATTTACATTTAAGGTAGTTATCAATATGTATGTTCCTATTACCATTTTCTTAATTGTTTTGGGTTTGTTTTTTGTAGGTCTTTTCCTTCTCTCTGTTTCCTGCCTAGAGAAGCTCCTTTAGCATTTGTTGTAAAGCTGGTTTGGTGGGGCTGAATTCTCTTAGCTTTTGCTTGTGTATAAAGGTTTTAATTTCTCTGTCGAATCTGAATGAGATCCTTGCTGTGTAGAGTAGTCTTGGTTGTAGGTTTTTCCCTTTCATCACTCTAAATATGTCCTGCCACTCCTTAGTGGCTTGCAGGGTTTCTGCTGAAAGATCAGCTGTTAACCTTATGGGGATTCCCTTGTATGTTATTGGTTGTTTTTCCCTTGCTGCTTTTAATATTTTTTCTTTGTATTTAATTTTTGATAGTTTGATTAATATGTGTCTTGGCTTGTTACTCCTTGGATTTATCCTGTATAGTACTTTCTGTGCTTCCTGGACTTGATTGACTATTTCCTTTCCCATGTTAGGGAAGTTTTCAACTATAATCTCTTCAAATGTTTTCTCTGACCCTTTCTTTTTCTCTTCTTCTTCTTGGACCTTTATAATTCGAATGTTGGTGCATTTAACGTTGTCCCAGAGGTCTCTGAGATTGTCCTCAATTCTTTTCATTCTTTTTTCTGTATTCTGCTCTGCAGTAGTTATTTCCACTATTTTATCTTCCAGGTCACTTATCCATTCTTCTGCCTCAGTTATTCTGCTATTGTTTCCTTCTAGAGAGTTTTAAATTTCATTTATTGTGTTGTTCATCATTGTTTGTTTGCTCTTTAGTTCTTCTAGGTCCTTTTAAATATTTCTTGTATATTCTCCGTTCTATTTCCCAGATTTTGGATCATCTTTACTATCATTACCCTGAATTCTTTTTCATGTAGACTGACTATTTCCTCACCATTTGTTTGGTCTGGTGGGTTTTTACCTTGGTCCTTCATCTTCTGTGTATTTCTCTGTCTTCTCATTTTGCTTAACTTACTGTGTTTGGGGTCTCCTTTTTGCCGATTGCATGTTTTTATTTCCCATTGTTTTTGGTGTCTGCCCCCAGTGAGTAAGGTTGGTTCAGTGGGTTGTGTAGGCTTCCTGGTGGAGGGGACTGGTGCCTGTTTTCTGGTGGATGAGGCTGGATCTCGTCTCTCTGGTGGGCAGGACCAAGTCTGGTGGTGTGTTTTGGGGTGTCTATGAACTTATTATGATTTTAGGCAGCCTCTCTGCTAATGGATGGGGTTGTGTTCCTGTCTTGCTAGTTGTTTGGCATGTGGCGTCAAGCACTGAAGTTTGCTGGACATTGGGTGGAGCTTGGTTTTAGCGTTGAGATGGAGATCTCTGGGAGAGCTCTCGCCGATTGATATTACGTTGGGCCGGAAGGTGTCTGGTGGTCCAATGTCCTGAACTCAGCTCTCCCACTTCAGAGGCTCAGGTCTGACAACTGGCTGGAGCACCAAGACCCTTCTGACACGGCTCAGAAGAAAAAGGAGAAAAAAAAAAAAAAGAAGAAAAAATAAAATAAAAGTTAATAAAATAAAAAAAAATTTTTAATATTATTAAAATTAAAAAATTTAAAAAGTAATAAAAACTAAAAGAAGAGAGCAACCAAACCAATAACCAAATCCACCAATGATAACAAGTGCTAAAAACTAAACTAAGATAAACATAAAAATTAGAAACTGGTTAGTCACATACAGCAAACCCCAAGTCTACAGTTGCTCCCAAAGTGCACCGCCTCCATTTTGGGATGATTCGTTGTCTATTCAGGTAGGTATTCCACAGATTCGGGGTACATCAAGTTGATTGTGGGGTTTTAATCTGCTGCTCCTGAGGCTGCAGGGAGAGATTTCCCTTTCTCTTCTTTGTTTGCACAGCTCCTGGGGTTCAGCTTTAGATTTGGCCCCGCCTCTGCTTGTAGGTCGCCTGAGGGTGTCTGTTCTTTGCTCAGACAGGACGGGGTTGAAGGAGCAGCTGATTAGGGGGTTCTGGCTCACTTAGGCTGGGGAGATGGAAGGGTACCGATTGTGGGGCGAGTCTGTGGCGGCAGAGGCGGGCATGACGTTGCACCAGCCTGAGGTGCACCGTGTGTTCTCCCGGGGAAGTTGCCCCTGGATCACGGGACCCTGGCAGTGGCGGGCTGCACAGGCTCCGGGAGGGGGAGGTGTGGATAGTGACCTGTGCTTGCTCACAGGCTTCTTGGTGGCTGCAGCAGTAACCTTAGCGTTTCATGCCCATCTCTGGCATCCGCGCTGATAGCCGTGGCTTGTGCCCATCTCTGAAGTTCATTTAGGCAGTGCTCTGAATCTCCAATGCTTGCATACCCCAAAACAATGGTCTCTTGCATCTCTGGTAGGTCCAGACTTTTTCCCGGACTCCCTCTCCTCTAGCTGTGGCGCACTAGCCCCTTCAGGCTGTGTTCACGCCGCCAACTCCAGTCCTCTCCCTGCAATCCGATCCGAAGCCCAAGCCTCAGCTCCCAGCCCCCGCCTGTCCGGGTGGGTGAGCAGACAAGCCTCTGGGGCTGGTGAGTGCTGGTTGGCACCAATCCTCTGTGCGGGAATCTCTCCGCTTTGCTCTCTGCACCCCTGTGGCTGTGCTCTCCTCCGTGGCTGTGAATCTTCCCCGCCACCCACCCCATGTCTCTGCAAGTGAAGTGGCTTCCTAGTGTGTGGAAACCTTTCCTCCTTCACAGCTCCCTCCCTGAGGTGCAGGTCCCCTCCCTATTCTTTTGTCTCTGTTTTTTCTTTTTTCTTTTGCCCTACCCAGGTACATGGGGAGTTTCTTGCCTTTTGGGAGGTCTGAGGTCTTCTGCCAGCGTTCGGTAGGTGTTCTGTAGGAGTTGTTCCACATGTAGATGTATTTCTGATGTATTTGTGGGGAGGAAGGTGATCTCCATGTCTTACTCCTCCACCATCTTGAAGGTCCTCTGAAGGATAACTTTTGAAAGTGCTTGTAATTATGACTTTCATTCAGCTATAAAATGAGCCTGTGCAATGGTTAATTTAAACTTGACTAGGATAAGGGATGTCCAGATATCTGGTAAAACATTTCTGGATGTGTCTGTTGAGGGTGTTTCGGGAGGAGATTAGCATTTGAATTGGTGAACTGAGTAAACAGATCACACTCACCAATGCAAGAAGGCATCATTCAGTCTATTGAGGGCCTAAATAAAACAAGAGGAAGGGCAAATATGCCCCCTCTGATTGAGCCGAGACATCCAACTTCTCCTGCCCTGAGACATTGGTGCTCCTGGTTCTTGGGCATTCAGACATGGATATAGGCTGGGACTTATACCATTGGCCCCCTGATTCTCAGGCCTTTGGACTTGTACTGAATTACAGCACTAGCTTTCCTGTTTCATCAGCTTGCAGATAGCAGATCCTGGGACTTCTTGGCCTCCATAATCACATGAGCCAATTCCTATAGTAAGTCTCTTGTATATATTTGCATATATCCTATTGGTTCTATTTCTCTGGAGAGCCCTGATTAATATAGCCTGTGTCAAAGATTCTTATTTAACCCATCAATTAATAGAATGCTGAGATAAATTTGTAAATAGACAAATAGATGGAAACTGATTGGTATCCAAGGGAAGTAGTCATTTGTACTCTACTAGACACATTTTACTTTTCTATGCACAAGAATCATTTGCAGTGCTGCCATTTTTTTTTTTTTTTTTACAGTATACAGAGTTGTTAGCTCAAACTCAATGAGTGAATGATAAAGATATCCCAGAAAAGTGTGCGAAACAAGGCACTCAGTAATCTACACATTTTTTTGCCCATTGCAAAACCTTATTTTTTTTCCTGATACTGTCATCTGACTTTGTCTTCTAGAGTGGTTATGCCTGAACATTTACATAGGAAAATGCTTGCCTTTTAAAATTATAAATTATTTTCTTTTAATTTTAGTTTACGTTATAATTAGAGCAAGGTATTAATTAATAAAATTATGCATGTAGGTATAATATATTATCTATGGAGTTCATTTTAGAATACTAAATGAGATGTTAGAAAATATTTGTTATAAAAAAAGAGACATTGGTTCTGTTAGAGTTGAGGACCACTGGATCAAATAGTCTTTAAGGCCCCTTCCAATCTTGCAATACTTGCTGACATACTGATTTCAGGATGCCTAATTTTAAATTGTTTTCCATACAGTTTTTGTGTTGCAGTTGCTCATCACCTGACCTCATAAACCCCAATCTTCAGTGAAAGTCTGCTACTCTGGGGAGAGATGAAATGGGTAGGATGTCCAGCGTAGGGGCACGTAGAGCAGAAAAGGGCCAGCCTACTTCAGGGGTAAGAGACAGACGAGAGAGAGGGAATTTCGGAGCAGAAAATCAGAGCCAGGAGTTGCACCAAGACCCAAGCTCCCTACCCCTGCAACTCCGGAGATATCGCAGAGCCTGCTGGATTCCCCACAAGCCACTTTATTTATTAAAGAACAGGGTGCCCCTAACCTATTGGAAGACTTCAAAAGTCCAGGAGGATGGCAAGCATATGTACCTGCCCACTTGGAAGGGACAGAGCAAAACTTTCTGACAGAGGGCACACATTCCCAATTAACCCGGTTTGGGGAAGAAATATAGAAGACAAACAGAGGACAGAGACTTGGGAAAGAAGTAGTGAGGAAGGAATGTGGGTGAAGAACAATAGGAAGGCCAGCTGGGCCCTTTATGTACTCCAGAGAACAATTCTGGTGTCAAGTTGTAGCTTTATTATGTTAATATTTTATGATTTACCAACAAATCTAATTCATTCTTTGGGTTTTGTTGTTTATATTAGGTGCTTCCTCAGTGTAGGAAAATAAGCTAGGTTCTTCATAAATTAACATCAGCAGAGCCTGATGTGGTTTTATTTCCACACAGTATGACTATTCCTTGGTTGAAGGATTTGCTTCTACTTCTGTGAAACCACAGAGCACTTCATCTCGGCAGCCGTCTTGAGTGTGCATCAGCTGTGTCAGCAGATATACCTAAGACAGTATTGCTCCCCTGGGACTCGAAGCAGGGATTTTCTTCTTTAAACCCCCCTTTTATTTAAGTGCTGGCAACGGGGTTATAACGAGGAACATACTTCAGAACCGTTTTCTCCATCCCTATCTATTTCTGCAATCTTTATTTCAGTAAATAAAACCCAGGGTCCAAGTCCTGTTTTCCCAGGACAATTTCACCTCTCACACAATAGTGTGTTTCTAAAATACTAAATCAAGGGCTGTTGGGGGCAACCTCAGAGCACAGAGCAGCACGAGTTGAAGCAAACATTTTCTTTATGGGGACTTTCATCTGTGTCCTTCTTCAGATATAACAGAGGAAAGGTCCAAAACGCTGCATTTTTCTTCACACAGACCCCAGGTTTTCTGACATCTGGAAAAAGTGGTTTGCTATAGGGACCTTCCAGTAAAATTCTCTTTCAATTGGATTCACATAAGACTATACTGCTTGGTTATAGTCTGGTTGATAGTGACACCTCTCCTTTCACTTGGCAGTGCTAGAAGCTATTTGGACAGAAATGAAAGTCCTTGAAAAAGCATTAAGGAAATTGCCGTCCTCCTGCCGTAAAGGGGTGAGAGACTTGCTTAGTCTCCTTACCAGAGCTGGAAAAGTCTCTTAGCTTACCTGGGTCATCACAGCCCTTTGAACTTGGGCCTGAACTCCTAATTTTAAGAGTTGGCATTTTTAAGGCTTCGTCCTGGGGTACGGGGCAGCAGAGATGCAGGGAAGCCAGGTCTCCAGAGGATAACCTGAGATTACGGCCCTTTTGGCTGGCTTAATAAGGGTCTGGGTAATGCAGAACAACTGTGGACCCCATTCATAATCCTAAGCCATCAGTCAGCACCCCCCTTCCCTTATCCTAGAAAGAGTTTTCCATAGCAGAGGATTTTGTGAGGGGGGCGCTGGCAAAGGAATGGAAAAGAGAATGGGAGGAAACTGGAGAGAAAAATCATCAAGATGAAAAATGAACAAGATACATGAAGGCAACCCATCCCTCGCCTGCTGCACAGCACTGCTGCCTGAGATATATTTACCAGCTCCTCGTACAGACTGGATTCAAATGAGGCAAATTAGCAGGCTGCCATCACTTTCTTTGAGAAACTGTCAACAGATTAATAGATCTTCCCAATATAGTAATTGCCCTCAAAGTGAGCCTATATTTTCCATCACATCACTGTATTTATATTTTCCTTGGAGTAGCCTAAGCCTTTGTTTATGCCCTTTGAGTGCTTGTTTCATATCCACCACTATCATATTTCACTTTAGCAGTGTGATCTCTTGGCCAGGTTATACAGAGTTAAGCCTTTGGAGTAAATCCTTCCAACCCATAATTATTTTCATGCTGCTTTTCATATTTCCTCTGTGAACCATTGTGTTCTTGTGCTTTGGGGCTCTTCCCTGTGCAAGGATCATGGTAGTGGAGCTGTGCTTGAACCCTGGTGCCTGGAGCGGGTTTGGTACTTGGGGGTCTGCAGCTCTTTCTGGCTTCCACTCTTGCTTTATGACAAGTTATTAAACCTCTGGAAGTCTAAAATTTCTTACTGGTGACAAAGTAATTTTTGCCTCTTCCCTCAATTCTTGGCCACTAAGTTCCTTTTCATACTCTGTTAACCTCTACAGCCAAGTCTGGAGGCATCTCATTCTCAGCGTAATCTGTCCCCACCATGTCTTCTGACCCTTTTGAATATGGGGACAAGATTAAGAGCACAGAGAAAAGAGAAAGGACAGGTCTTTTGTGGTTCTCCCACAAAAGGAAAGGGTATGAAGAAATACTAGTTGCAGTGTAGAATACAGACAGAATTTGATGCCGGTAGAGTGAGAATTTGAATTTCTTGGAACAAAAGTGTTAACTAAATGCAGTGTTTGCATCATAATGTACAGTCTCAAGAGGCTGCACGCAAGATCACCTTTTTTGCATCAGGTTCCGTTGGTGCTTCATTTGCTCTCATCAGCTTGATTTTCTGCTGCTCTGTTCTTGATTTTTTTCTTTCACCAAACCTCAGGCTTTTTGTACTATTTTTCTCCCATATGTGCTTACATTTTTTTAAAATTCATTTATGTCCTTTGGTTTTATAGAAAGGTCTTGAGAAAACCTGAAAACCATTAGGACTTCGAAAGGCTGCTTGATTAAGATGCCATCCCCGCTCCCATTCCTTCATTTAAAGGAAAAGTTCTTCAAAGTCCTACAGCTATGAAGAACATATTTTTAGGATCCTTGTGGTTACTTTAATGTCTGACCTTCCTTTGACATTGCATCTGTGAAAGACAGGGGATATCTCAAGAGATAAAAATTTCAGCCCATGCCAAGTCCCAAACAGTTGACCCTGATTCATCTTGTTAGAGTGAAATGGCCCCCTTCATTCACTCACACCCCTTGAGTGGAGCAATACTCAGACCTTTTGGTGCCCCCCTTCCCCAGCTCTCCCCACCTCCTCCCAGTTCATGGAAACGAAAGTTGCTCCTGCATCAAGGAACTGAGCAGTCCTGACGAGGTACTGCATTTTCCTGCCTGCTACCCTGACTTGCCCTCTATCTACTCTTCAGTGCTGATGCCCTGGGAATGAGGCCTGGCCCGGGCCCTGCTTTTGAGAGCGCTCCTCTGAGCTCCCCTCTGCCTACAGCTGCCCTCCAGGTACAAGGTCCATGAGCCTACTCAGAGCTTGCACATCCTTTACTAGACTTCCCCTAGAGAGCTGGGACCCAGGACCCTTAATGGCTACACAGCAGCCCAAGCCCCCTTCCAGGGCCCGTGTGCGATCTGGGATCTGGCCTTGAGGATGAGCCAGTGGGGCGCTGCGTAGGCAGTGAAGGCAGAGCTTGGAAGCGAGGGCTGGGCTCTCAGCTCTCTGTGATGTTGGACAGAACCAAGGGAGGAAAGGGTAATAGGATGGATCACAGGCTAGGAGCTGGGTGACAGGGCCCAGCTTTCCTTAAGCCCCCATGTTCTGGAGTCTGTGAATTCAAAATGTGTACTAGGTCTTCCAAGTGTATTTATTAAGATGGAGGAGTAGACACATTTCACAGTTTATTAGCTTGCTGTGTCACTTTTAAATATCTAGACCTATACTAAGCATGCCTCCATTTACATTCCTTGTCCTAAGCCTGCTAGGACCCGTGTCAGGAGCAGGCCTGTTCAGGACTGCAGCTTGGAGCAGTCTGGTTTTGTTGCTCTGGGTGAAAACTATCAGAGAGGGGTGCTTTCTGCTGAATAAAAAGGGAAGCTGGAGGCTGAATTCCCTAGCCCAGCCTTCCAGGGGTTCCTAGAGCTTTTCCATCGAAGTGTTTGCCCCCCTAGGGAATGTGGCTCTCTGGGGAAAGAGCTGCGATAGTTCCAGAATATGCCAGCCGTGGGGAGATATCACTGGCGCATAGTTTCCTGGTGGCACATCAGTGACCTTGCAAAGCTGACTGGGCTGTCTTACAGTCATCACTCAGACTGAACCAAGCACATCACTTTACACCGTGCAGTGTAGGGATCCAGCCTCCCTTTCTCTGTTTAGCACAGACATTGGTGCCGTTCGATTCCCAAAGCACTGTTCATCTAAAGCCCAAGTCACTTGCATCCTTTGAGGGAAGGGTTAAATATCACCGTGCTCTTTTCCCTAAGTTAATCAAAAAGTAACATCTTCAAAATGGTGATTTCTTTTTTGTAAAACCCCCAAATAGTATTATTAAACATTTTCATGCTGATGAAATAAACTTTTCAAAGTAATATGGAAAAAATGATTTCATTTAAACACCTTTTAGCCAAAAAGACATATGCTGCTGGTTAAGCAGTGCAGGAGTAGAGACTTTTGCAGGGCTTGCCTGTGTGTCCTGAGGTCTGTGGTTCAGCATGGGCTCTGACATTGACTTGGGACTTGGCTGAAGTAGAACCCAGCAGGCAGATGGGCCCATGTGTCCTGGTAGGTCCCCAGAACGCAGGCAGGTTTGTACAGGAGAGCAGGGAAGTGACTGAGTGTACGTGTGCACGGCTGTGCAAACTTCTCTGCAGAAGCAGCCTTCCAAGCCGTGCTGCAGCCTCTCAAGTCTTCAGGTGTCCAGAGCACTGACCGATTTATGACTAACGCACGCATTTTTGTGTTCAGGCAACCCACGGATTCAGGACCATAAATACCTGCCAAAGAAGAAGAATCTTCTATCGTCTCAGTAATTGCTTCATTTTATAGTCTCAGGAAATCTCATCACAAGTAAGCAGTGTGCTAGGAACCTTAGCATTAGCTACTAAGGTTTAGCTCCTTTGCAAATAAATAAGAGAAAGTGAAAATACAAACTCCTTCCAGCAACCCTGAATAGGCCTGTCTGAGAACAATTTATGCATTCATGTAATAAATATTTATTACAAGCCTACTATGTGCAATCAGTGAGGGCAAAAGGTGTGAACCCAGAGGGGTCAGAAGGGTGGGCTGAGCAGGGACAAATGGAATGCTGGCCTCTTGTCCTGGCTTTGGACATATTGATTCACCTAGTAACTGTCTTGATGAAAGTCACTTATATCCTCTTGCTTCTGTTTCCACCAACACAGTCATGTAGTTTAAGTGTGCTCAGTGTCTGCTGCACACACTGGTTATGAACAAAGACAACAAGGCTCAACAAAGTTTAACACACTTTCTTTTGTTTAACAAACACTTATATAGCTCTTACCAAGCACTGTTCTAAGCACTTTACAAATATTCATTTAATCTTCATAACAACCCCGTGGGGCAGGTATTATTATTCTCTGTATCTTAAGCATGGAAAAACTGAAATACAGAGTTGCTAAGTATCTTGCTCAAGGTCACATAGCTAAGAAGTGGTGGAACTGGAATTGAAACCTAGGATGACCAGTCATCCTGATTTATCCAGTACTGATGGGTCTCTTAGAATGGAACTTTCAGTGCTAAAACTGGGACAGTCCTAGAACAAACAGAGATGATTGGTCACCCGAGAAGTCCAGCCTCAAATCTGTGTCAGTTGTTAAAACTCATTACTTCCTTAATTCTTCTGAAGTCATTGGTTAATGGTCAGCTTAATTTTCAAGGACTCCCATCTGGTTCCTGTTCCTGGAGGGTGGGGACATGAGACTGGGAGATGTGCGTGTGGCCTGTTGAGGTTCTGGGAAGGGAGAGACCCTGCATGTTTTGGAGCTGGCGCTGATTCCATCAGCTTTTCCCACATCAATGGGTCCAGATGTACTTGATCCTGAGAAAAGTGTCTATACTGTTCTACTTTGCTTCTTTCAATCACAGAACAAAGGGAATAATGACTGAAAAGATAAATGTAATTGGTATTGGTCAGTTTTGATTAATTGCAAACTGTACTTTCAAATATACAGTCCTTCAGACCAGAAGTGATCCTTTCCAGAGATAGAGTCATCTTGGGCTGCCATAACAGGCAGAAATAAATAATAATTATCTCTCACAGTTCTGGAGGTTGGGATGTCCAAGGTCAAGGTGCCAGCAGATCCAATGTCTGGTGAGGACCCACTTTCTGGTTTGCAGATGGCCATCTTCTTGTTGTACCCTCACATGGTGGAGAGCAGGGAGAGGAAGCAAGCTCTCTCAAGTCTCGTCTTATAAGGGCACTAATCTCATCATGAGGGGTCCATCCTCATAACCTCATCTAAACCTAATTACCTCCCAAAGACCCCATCTCCATATACCATCACACTGGGGATTAGGATTTCAACATCTGAATTTTGAGGGGACAAGAACACTCAGTCCATAGCACCTTCCTGCCCCTTCCTCCCCAGCCAGTGCTAATGAGCAATCTGGAGAAGAGGACAGTGCATTCTCTGACCAGACTACTTGTCCATTGTGGGCAGACATGTCCACACTGGACCCCACAGGGCTTTAGCTGTTTGTGATGGAGAAGTTGCCCTCCCCAACCCATACCCAGGGCACAGACCTCTTGCTCTGCAGGCTTCACTGGTGCCATATCATTAACAATGCCCAGAGGAGTTAGAGCAGAGCAGGATTTCAAATGTCCCAAATATTGTGCTCAAGAAAAGAATCATTGTCTGGTCATAAATTCCACATATGTTCTCAATAGATAGCCATCTTCTTCTCATTTTCCAATGTTCTTTTGTGCCATAGCACTCAGGCTCAGGTAGCCTTGGGTATGAATCCCAGTTCTCTCACTTACTGTTGTATGGTTCTAACTGAAACTTAGTTTCCTTCTCTCTAAAATGGGGATATTCATGCCTACCTCACATGCCCAGCTATAATCTGGGCAATGCACCTAGCTTAGTGCCTGACCCATACCTGGAACTTAATACTTGGTACCGTGAGGAACTTCCATACAAGGATAAAGCCTGAGCACCCATTGGTAATCCATATGCACATTATGTTTAGCAATTAAAATGTAAATTTTTTTTATTTGCTCTGATTTGGTAATGTATTTGCATAGGAGAGGTATGTAAACATATACAGTGAAGTCTGTCTCCCAACCATAGTTCCTAAACTCCCCTTAGTTTCTCTCTCCAGAAATAAATGTAGTCTTTTCAGAGCTATCTTTGGCTTACAAAAGCAAATACATACAATAGTCCCCCTTATCCACTGTTTTGCTTTCCATGGTTTCAATTACTCGGGGTCAACAGAGGTCTGAAAATATTAAATGGAAAATTCCAGAAATGAAAAATTCTTAAGTTTTAAATTGTGCGCCATTCTGAGTATTGTGATGAAATCTCTCTCCTACCCTCTCTGTCCCACCTGGGATGTGAATCATCCCTTTGTCCAGCATATCCTGCCTGTTAATCACTTAGTAGCCATCTAGGTTATTAAGTTAACCATCTTGGTATTACAGTGATTGTGTTCAAGTAACCTGCATTTTACTTAATAATGGCCCAAAGCACAGGCGTAGTGATACTGGCAATTCGGAAATTCCAGAGAAACCATAAAGTGCTTCCTTTAAGTGAAAAGGTGAAAGTTCTTGACTTATTAAGGAAAGAAAAAAAAATCTTATGCTGAGGTGGCTTAGATCTATAGTAAGATCAAGTCTTCTAACCCTGAAATTGTGAAGAAGGAAAAAGAAATTCATGCTAGTTTTACTGTCGCTCCTCAAACTGCAAGTTATTGCCACAGTGTGTGACAAGTGCTTACTTAGGAAGGAAAGGCATTAAATCTGTGCAATAAGATGTTTTGAGATAGAGACCACATTCACATAACTTTTATTACATTATATTGTTATAATTGTTCTATTTTATTATTAGTTATTGTTAATCTCTTACTGTGCCTAATTTATAAATTAAGCTTTATCATAAGTGTGTATGTGTGGAGAAAAACAGAGTAGGTAAAGGGATTGGCACTTTCTGTGCTTTCAGGCATCCACTGGGGGTCTTGGAAGGTATCCCCTGCAGATAAAGGGAAACTACTGTACATACTTTATGCTGTCCCCCCCTTTTGTACACACAGGTTTTTTTTTTTTTTTTTTTACTGAGAGTACCTTGGAGATTGTTGAGTGCAGAAACTGTGTTTTTATTTATTTACAGCTCTGTGGTATTCCATTGTATGGATGGCATGCCTACAGTCTCCTATCTGTAATTTCTAACTTAAAAAAGAAAAAAACCTGAAACCAAAAGTTTTCCTAAGTTTGTGGCAAACTCATTTTGCTGGAAAAACATAATTTGAATTGACATGAGTTGTTTCTTCCACTTTGTATGAATATTCATAGTTTCTCCACAGAAATATTAATGGATTTGATTACAGAGTGTTGCCTGAGAACCCTCTGGGGTGTTACATAATATATAGTACCTGCACTGTATTAACTTTCTGAATTTCAAAACATTCTGACATGCAAACCACATCAAACCCTAGGGTTTCAGATAAAGAATTGTGGAGCTGTACCATAATTCGTTTAGCCCCCTGTTGCCAGCCACTTGGATTTTTAAAATACTTTTTGCTGTTGCAGTGTTATAGTAAATAACTTTGTACATATGTCATTTCACACGTGTAAAATAATATACATAGGAGAAGTTCTTAGAATTGTGATTGCTGGGTCAAAGAATAAATGCATTTGCAATTTTGACAGATTTGGTTAAACTGTCCTCCATAGAAGTTGTATACCTTCTTACCCCCATCAGTCTATTTCCCCATTTTCCCAGAATATAGAATTATTCTTTTTCATTTTTCCCATTTGAATAAAAGTGAATATCTTCTCATACTAAATATGCAGGGCCATATTTAGTTCCTTTTCTGTGAATTGTTCATCTGTTTTGCTCATTTTTTTTACATTGGATTATTGGAATTTTTCTTATTGATTTGTTGGTGCCCTTTATATATGAAGGAAACGAACCCTTTCTGATATAATTCACAATTTAAAAAAATTTTATTGAAATATAGTTGGCTTACAATGTTTTGTTAGTTTCAGGTATACAGCAAAGTGATTAAGTTAAATATATATATATTCTTTTTTTACATTCTCTTCCATTATAGGTTATTACAAGATGTTGAGTATAGCTTCCTGTGCTATACAGTAGATCCTTGTTGGTTATCTATTTTATATAGGGTAATGTGTATATTTTAATCCCAAACTCCTAATTTATCCCTCTCCCCTCCCCTTTGGTAACCATAAGTTTGTTTTCTATGTCTGTGAGTCTGTTTCTGCCTTGTAAATAAGTTCAGTTGTATCATTCTTTTTAGATTCCACATATAAGCAGTATCATATGATATTTGTCTTTCTCTGTCTGGCTTACTTCACTTAGTATGATAACGTCTAGGTCCATCCATCTTGCTGCAGATGGCATTATTTCATTCTTTTTTATGGCTGAGTAATACTCCATTGCATATATATACCACATCTTTATCCATTCATCTGTCGATAGACACTTAGGTTGCTTCCATGTCTTGGCTATTGTAAATAATGCTGCTATGAACATTGGAGGTGCATGTGTCTTTTCGAATTATGTTTTTCTCCAGATATATGCCCAGGAGTGGGATTGCAGGATCATATGGTAGCTCTATTTTTACTTTTTTAAGGAACCTCCATACTGTTCTCTATTGATAATTCACAATTTTTTTCTGGATTGTTTTTGTCTCTTGACTTTCCTTGTGGTGGCTTCTGCTATTGGGTTTATTTATTTGTATATTCATTCATTTATTGAGTCTCTCTCTCCACAAACAACTTTCCTTCAAGCTATGTGTTTTTATTCTGTATTTTTGCATAATCTATTCCATTTTTTTTTTTTTTATCGGAAGGGAAAAGAGAAAAGGAGGGTGAACAGCTATCCATATGACAGATCTGAGGAGAATCAGGAAATTGATAGAAAACACTAAACATTTTCAATTCAGCACTTAAACCTGAGTGTGTTTTTTAAAAATTTTTGTATCTATTATAACAATAGTAACTTTCATCAGTGCATAATAAGATACATTTTGGTTCTGAAAACAAATATTTATTTGTCTCAGTCAGAAAGTACAACTGTCTGAACATCCCGGAACCGTGCCTGTCATCTGGCCCCTGCTTTTCTTTCTCAAAGCACATTCTGCTTGTATGTGTGCATGTGTGCATGTGTTTTGTTTTCAAAAATGTCACTCCTGTCCTCATTTGCCTTTTGCAAAAGTCATTAAAGACCAAATTTGATTGGTTATCCATGTATTTTATAAATATATCAGGCATTGAAGACTGTTTATCGTATTTCCAAAGAAGAGACAGGTATTTGAAGCAAATACGTCAAGGCAAATGAGACTTTATTGAAATCATTGAATTAACTCTTCAACTATTCAAATCAAAACATTAAAATTAAAGTGTGGTTAACCACCTGACATTTCAGCAATATTGTTACATATGCTGTAGTAAGGACATAAAACTGAAATTTAAGAGGGAATAGATCCTAGTATTAGCCTACAGAGGTGCCTATTTTATTAAGGCTCTGTTTGTTTTCTGCTCATCATGTAGTTCAATTTGCGTACACTTTGGGCTCATGTAGCCATCATCTTCTCTTTCATTTTAAGCCTGTAGTTAATTTTCAAGTAAGGGGGCCCGAGGGGTGAGGCCCGAGAAGGGCTGGGGGTGGTCAGGAAGGGGCCCCTGCAGAAGGCAGCCCTCTGTTTATTCAGAGCGCAGGTGCAGGGAGGGTGGCGTGCCCCTGGGGCTTCCCCCAATCAATCACTCCACCTGGGCCACTGGGCATCCCCTCAGGGCTGCTGTGCACAAAATGTAGCCTTTCTCAGTGACATCCCAAACAGGCAGAGGGGTCAGAGTTCATGGAGAACAGGACTTTTACTACTTGGCTGTTTTTAAGATTTTATCCAAAAGTTAAATTGGGGATAGGGTCCCAAGTGGTAAAAATCTAAATAGTGTCTCTTTCCTCTCCACTTTCCCTTCTCCCTGGAGCTGTTCCAACGGTACCTTCGACTTCCTGCCTTGAGCCTCCCCACTCCATTTGAGGAGATCACTGTTGTTTTTTACCTCCTGTGAAACTCCCGCTTAGCTTCCAGCCTTTGAAAGAAGTGCCTAATATTTTCAGCAGTGAAAACCTGTCTTTGCACGCTTCAGAAATAGAATGTTCCTCTAGGAATAAAGAGGTGAGACCAAAGCCTATTCTGAAGCTGGCAGCCTCTACCCAGATAGATGTTAGAGGAGGAAAAGGTGAAGACCTATGCAATATACTGCAGGGAACAAAGGAAGCTCTGAAAAATTATTAATTATACGCTTCCTCAGGGTAAAAAACTGTATTAAGGATGGGGCAGGGAGAGAAAGAAGTAGAGATGCAGTTTCTACACTTCGGCTTACAATCTAGTTGGAGAGGTAAAATAATGGCACATTAAAACAGGAAACAGTGAATCAGGTAGCTCATGGTTTAAATCCTAGCACTGCTAGTGAATAGCTGTGTGACCTTGGCAGATTGCTAAACCTCTCTGAGCTTCTATTTCCTCATCAGTAAACGAGGTAATCATAGCATCTACTTCACAGGACCGCCCTGAGGATTAAATGGGATAATGTATTTAAAGCACATCACTTGGCCTTTAACAAGCCTCAGTGGATGTGAATGTTCATTGGTTCAAACTAAGTATACGCCAAAAGAGTAAGGCAGACAATGGGGCCTCCAGGAATTCAGAAACAAGCAACACCCACCACGGATACGATGATCAGAGAGAAGTCTTCATGAGGGAAGAAGGATTTGGCCTGGGCCTTGAAAGAAGTGAAAAACTTATATATGCGGAGGGAAGTGGATTGAAAATTTTAGCTTGGTGGGCGCAAGTGGGTGCTGTTAGAGCTCCGGGGTGGGGGGCTCTCCATTTTATGTGAACAAGAAGAGCTCCACCATTACCATTTTATATACTGGGGAGGTGGGTCTTCCAAATAAGACTTTGTTCGAAGTAAGGATTCTGTTCATTAAAAACAAATTGACGATAACTAATGAGAACCTACTCTATAGCACAAGGAACTCTACTCAGTGCTCTGTGGTGACCTAAATGGGAAGGAAATCTAAAAAAGAGGGGATATATGTATACGTAAAACTGATTCACTCTGCCGTACAGCAGAAACTAACGCTACATTGTAAAGCAACTATACTCCAATAAAAATTTTTAAAAAATTGAAAACCAATGACTCAGTGAAAAGCAGTTGGTTAATGAGACAAAACAGTGTCTGAAAAGATCATTTATATTCTCTAATGTTTGCTTGAGGGGTCATTCAGTAAACACCTGCATGTGCTGGGTAAGGAGAAGACACAAAGATAACAGATATACTAGTGGGTCCTGCTCCCAGTTTCTGCTTACAAGGCAGACAGTGCTAGACAGGCAGACAGCCTGCATGAATTAAGTGACAGCACCATAAGCAAAGGGCTACTGGAGCCATCAAGCTTGCCCGGAATACAATGGAAGGGTCCAGACTGAAGGGTCTGGAAAGGATTCATCATTGGGGTGACAGGTGAGCTATGTGGCTGGGCCATGCATGCTGCCTCTGTATGTAGGATACAGAGGGGTGCCTTGCCCCCTCCAAAGATATACTTGGGGATGCTCCCCTCTGTAGAAGGGATAAGGTAGGCAGTGTGGGAGAACAAAGGGAAAAGTTGAACTCAGGCAATGGGACCCCAAGTGTGAGCAGAGGAGCCAGTTACGCCTTTGCTCAGGACCTGTACCCGCAAAATTGGAAGTGCATTTGGACCCTGACTGGACGTGGGGTAGAAAGGCAGGGCAGGGCTCTTTGGGAAGACTTGAGTTAGCGATTGTTTTCTAGAACTGCTCTGACTTAGCCTTTCTGCTTCTGCCTTCCCCTTTCTGCTTTAAAAACCATTTCTTAAATACTTGTGCTAGAAGGAATAGTCCTCTGTGAGTAGAAATCTGAGTGCAGGATGAGAGGGGTCTACTGATCAGATGAGGGGACTCAACAATGTGAATGAAATTAGGCCCACCTAGTTCCTTTTAGGGACTTCATTTTCGTATAGCTGCAGAAGGGCATGTCTAGTATATCTTTGGATGTCTTGTGGAGAACGGATGCATAATAAACTTTTGTACCATGGAATAAAATGAAGCCAAATGGGGCATAGCTTCATAATTAAATTTACAGATGAAACATGATAGAGATAGGATCTCAGAACACCAGTGACAATTGAGAAACTGCCCCAAAGGGATGGAGGGGAAAGGGACTAGCTGCATGGGCAGGAAATAACAACTGGAGGTTTGACCTTGAACAATGGAAGGGTAATTCACCTAGGGTGACATAATTGAAAACACAGATATTCAGCCTAGAAAAGGCACATAGAAATCTAAAACGTTGATAAGGGCTTGGGGAAGTTAAGTAGCAAATTGGTTTGCAGATTAAATCAGGACAAGGCTGCAAAAGCTGAACTCCAGTGAGGGGTCTGCCAGACTTGTAGCCCTGCTTGGCTCTACTGTGGACACTGTGGGCTGGTACAGGCAATAGAAAGGCTGGGAAATCATAAAATAGGAACACGGGGCTCCCAAGATCAGTGTCATAAATACACATAGAAAGGTGGGCGAGAGATGATAATCTGGGAGGCCATTGGTTGGTGAAGGTCTGAATGTGACAGAGATTATGTCTCTTTGGCTTGAATAAAGTAGGGAACAGCACTTTGTCCTATTTGAAATACGTGTTGGGAAGAGGTGGGGTTGGGAGGCTTCAGAGAGGAGGCTGGGGGGCTGAAATATGTGAAGAGGAAATTGGTCAGGAAAGGCTCTCCTTAGCATTGAGCACAGAATGTGGCACATGGTAGCCCACAGTCAGAGTTATTAGATGAATTCAAGTTAGCTGTAACCAGCCCCCCGCCCGGGTAGATAATACTGAGGGCTCTCCAGTGGAGGTGTGGATCCACTAGTCATCCTGGGGTTCTCCAGGTGGTCCCAAGCTGGCACATTGTATATTTTTTTAAGAGTTTCACAGTGTCCAAGTCTATTGCTTTGGGCATGAGTTAACTTTTTAGAGTTTTATGTCTTTTCATTAACTCTCATAATAGTAGCCTCATTTTTTAAATCTTTTTTCTTTTTGTAGTAAGCAAGAGTATGGAGATTAGTGTCTTTGGGCCCATTTAAATAGTGTCTTTGGGCCCACATGTCAAAACAATCTGAGAACCAACAATTGAGAAAGTGTCAATGATCCAATTTAGAGGCTAATTTAGTATTTGTTATCCTCCTAGTTATGCAGGCACAAAAGGACTGTTAGATTTCCGTCCCCTCCTTTTGCCACTCATGTTGGTGATTCAGTCCAGGGGATTCTATCTCCTTAAATGCCTTTGCAGCCGTCCCCTCTCTCCATCCCACAGCACTGACTGTTTCACCTGAGGAGATGCCGTGGCTTCATCCCTGCTCTCCTCATCTCCTGTTGCACCGTCCCCCGCCATCTGAAACCGGGCTTTGACTGGGTTACTCCTCTTCTCAGAAATCTTGAGTGACCTCTCGTTGCTTTTTTTAAGGTATTCTCAAATCCTGGTCTGTTATTCAAGGCTCCCATCACTTGCCTCTCCTACCTCTGCAGCTTCCTCATCACTCCACTTCCGGTACCTGAGATAATGCCTCCCTCCCCAGGTCCTAGGCTTTCCCCAGGGACATCTTTTTTCCAGGCTTCCTTCCCCCTAGCAGATCTTCCCTGTCCCACCTCTTCCCTCCCTCGCCCATATCCTCAGGTCAAAACCTACTCATCTTTCAAGGCACAGTTTAGACACACAAGTCTTCCTAGTTCCTCCGGCTTGAGACTCTCTCTCCCTCCTTTTGGCCCCCATGACGCTTGCACTTTATTTGACCATCTCATGGGAGATAGATGGACCAGAGTTGCTGTGTTGTTGTGTTACGAGCACTTGCTTTAGAGCTCCAAACCATGTAACGTCTCTTGAGTTTAAGCTTCCCTGTCTGTGAAATGTGTGTGACATGCTTAGCAAGGTGGCTGTGATGATCACCAAGAACACATGGCACGAGGTGAGGGATCAGTAAATGACAGCTATCATTACTACGTACTAACTAACCTAAAAGGGAAACATGTTAGGCTGTTACACTCATACATGGTCACGTCTCATCTTAAGCCTTATTCTGGGCGTTCCCTTGAGGCGGAGCTCTTGACTAACTCATCTTTGTACCTTCCGCAGCACCTAGCACATCACTTACCATCAACCAGGTCCTCAAAGGGTGATTGTTGACAGCCTCGATGACCGAATAAACAGAAATGTAATCAATGGCACTACATGGAATGCTCTCTTGGGACACTCATCTTGTCGTTTGACTCGGTCTGACCTTTGCAGTTAAACTAAAGTGACTGCAAATTGCAAGCATTTACAGGCGTGCTGGTGGAAGCACGAGCGTGCTGATGAGCAGGCTGTAACCTGGGGGATTGCCTGCGTGGGTTACACAGTAAACTAATTGACTTCCATGCCTTATTTCCTCCCTTTATTTGACTAATCCGAATCCACCCAGCAGCCAACACATGGAACAGAGCCCTGGAAACGCAGGCAGGTTTCCTTCTTCGGGTCCTCTGGGAGCTTCACTACCACAACCATTATTAACTGGCTGGAAACAATTTAGCATCTGGCTCCCAAGAGGTAGAAATGTATAGAATATGGAAAGGGCTGAAAGTACATCCCATGCTGTCGTTTAAACAATATTCTGGCTCTAAAAGGAGCAAATCTAAACTGTTTTTCTAAGAAAATGTGACTGTAGTCATTTTTCTTGAAAGAGGCCAACGTTCCTAGTCTTTTGATAACAGAGACTGGGTCTAAAGGGGTGAGGTCATTGCATAGAACAAGGTCTGTCCAGAAGAATTTTCAGGGAGGCTTTCATTCTGAACTGTATTTTCCCACCTCCTCCCCTTATCATGTACCCTCATGCCCTTCTGGTACTACCCTCGGAACTTAGTTCTTGTTTTCTCCCTTGGGCCATGCATGCACTTCTCCTGGGGCTGGGTCCTGTAGTCAGACCCTTTCTACTTCTCCCTCTCACTTTCACCCTCATTTGCTCCCAAAGTAGTCCTAAGTGCTCACCTGTTACCCATTTTGTGAATACATGTGCTTTAAAATTTTTTGTGTGTGTATGCAGGCTTTTTGTGTGAAATAAGCTTTCAAATCCTTTGGGTATACACTTAGGAGCACAATTCATGGGTTATATGGTAAGACTGTGTTCAGCTTTGTAAGAAACCGCCAAACTGTCTACCGAAGTAGCTACACCATTTTGCATTCCCACCAATAACGAATGAAAGTTTCTGTGGCTCTGCATCCTCACCAACAATTGGTATGGTCAGTTTTTTGGATTTTAGCCATTCTAATATGTGTGGAGTGGTATCTTGTTGTTGTTTTAATTTACAATTCCCTAAAGACAAATGATGTTGGCTCTCTTTTCATATTGTTATCTACTGTCTGTACATCTCCTATGGTGAGGTATCTGTTTCAGATCTTTTGCTCATTTTAAAATTAGGCTGTTTGTTTTCTTATTGTTGAGTTTTAAGAGTTCTTTGTGTATTTTGGATACAAGTTCTTTATCAGTCTGTGGCTTATCTTTTGATTTTCCTAATAGTGTCTTTTACAGAGCAAAAGATTTTAATTTCAATAAAGTCCAACTTATCCGTGTTTCATTTCATGGATCATGTTTTTCGTGTTATATGCAAAAACTCACCACCAAATCCAAGGCCGTGCAGATGAGCTCCTGTTTTCTTCTAGAAATTTAAAAGTTTTGTATTATGAGCCTATCTTCTTATTTTAAAAAAAGGTTTTGCATTTTACATTTAGGTCTTTGATCCATTTTGAGTTCTTTCTTGTTTAGGGTGTGAGGTCTGTGTCTAGGTTCATTTGTTTTGTTTTGTTTTTGTTTTTGCATATGGTTCTCCATCAAAGAGTGCTTCTAATGGTGGAAAGATTTGGGTCCCATCTGGTCTACCTTCATTCAGTGTCAGCCCTGGAAACTAGAGATGTTTTTATGTATCCATCATTTTCTTTCAAGTAATCTTCCCCTAACCTACCTATAAAAAGTTAAAACAAAAGCTAAATTGAGTAATCATACCTGAAAATTCATACTGGGGCATTTTCATCAAAGTGACATCACATTTAAATATTGTACTGGAGAAATGGTCTACTTTCAGGGAAAATTTTTTCTACTGGTTTGTAGGTATAATTTGAAGATTTTAAGCCTTGGAAAAAAGAATTAAGGTCCAAACTCACTTCCTCTATCCATTCTCAGCTTAAACATTTCCCAAACTTCTTAAAAAAACAGAAAAGGTCTGCTGTTAGTACTGAAGAGGGAAAAGATGGTTGCTCAAAAGTTGTCCTCAAGCTTCATACAGAGTAAAATGCCTAGTGACAGGCAAATGTTTTAATTGGCAAGATTCTGAAGCCTTTTCAAAATAAGACGAAAAGACAAAACAAGGTTGGTTGGGAGATAGTTTAAATAAAAAGAATATAATGCTAAGCAAGGAGAGCAGAAAGTCAGGAACCCAACTGAAACAAGGATAGTCAACACCATCAGAAGGACTTATTGAAGTAAGGGAAACCGAAAAACCAAAAAACCACTGACAATATAGAAGTGCATCCTTCTAGAGGAAAACTCCTGTTTCAAAGGAAACCAAGCTATGCTTCACTCTACCTATTGTCCTTAAGTGAAAAGTGAAATTGGTGTTCCAGAAGGATGCAGTGTATGACATCTAAAATGGCAGGAGTTAGTTTCTTTGGTACCAATTATTCACTTGTCTGGATCTACTCATTCTTTACTCACTGAGAGCAAAATTGTGCCAGTCTTGGTTTCTTAGGTCACTTGGGTCCATATTTACAATAGGCCCCAAATTCTTGTTCTTGGAATTGTTAGGTAGAACCTTGGTGCTTATGGTTGAGGTTCTGTGGCAGAACCCAGGGAGGGAAGGTGTCCCTCCAAGTTCATATTTTATTTTTAAAGAATCATGTTGGGGATCTTGTAGATCAGCCTTGTTTACCTTCTACTTTATTGATGAAGAACCTGAGGTTCAGGGAAGTTATGCTATTTTCAAGGTCCAATTTTCACCCCCCTTGCATATATTAAGAAAATTGCTGCAATAGGTTTAATTATTAGTCTAAAGCAACCAAAAACTGTGTGTGAATGAATGTCCCTAAATCCATGTGTGGTATAAAAGTGTATTCCAACCAAGTTAATTGTATGCTATATGCAGAGAAAAATAGACTGAAAGGATATACACCAAAAGATTAACAGTGGTATTCTCTGGGATATGGGATTATAGGAAATTATTATTTTTCTTTATTCTCTTCTCTGTTTTCCATCTTTTCTACAGTGAATGTGTATTACTTTTTTAAACAGAAAGGTAAGCATTAGCAACTTGGAAATGTATTTTATTTTATTTTATTATAAATGGTTTATTATATTCATTATAAATGGTTAAGATGAGATATTTTATATTATGTGTTTTATTTTTTAAATTTTACTGGCATACAGTTGATTTACAATGTTGTGTTAGTTTCAGGTGTACAGCAAAGTGAACCAGTTATACATATACATATATCCACTCTTTTTTTAGATTCTTTTCCCATATAGGCCATTATAGAATATTGAGTTCCCTGTGCTATACAGTAGGTTCTTATTTGTTATCTATTTTATATATGGTAGTGTGTATATGTCAATCTCAGTCTCCTAATTTATCCCTCCACCCACCCTTACCCCCTTGGTAACCATAAGTTTGTTTTCTACATCTGTAACTCTATTTCTAGAAAATGTATTTTATAAAGAAATAAAACTGTACACGAATATTTTCTACCCAAAGTAGTGGAAGACAACCAAAAGAGGCTATGGAATCAGTAAAAGCCAGCATCTCCCAGGGGAATAGACACAGGCTGTTTTAAGGTATCTTTCTGAAGATGTCCAGATCTAATAGGAGAGGGTTTCAACCAGGAGTTTAAGCCGCTTGAATATATGGCAAAGACAGAGACTTCAAGATCCAAAGAATGAAAAGCTAGGAAGGAAAGAGCACCTGAGGATAAGGATGGTACTGTAAGATGCCTCCATGTGAAAATGAAGGTGCCAAGAGCTGCAAGACCTCTATATCCACAGGTGCAGAGCTGGCCCCAATCATGCATCATTGGGTGCTCACATCTGTTTGAGTGAACAATAAGGTGTTACTGGATAAAATTCATGTTCTGTGCTAGTCATAATTTGCATTAGCTCTCCTTCTTCCATATCAAAGCAAGTCTACCTTGCTTCCATGCCCCAAGTCACACAGTTGGGAGATAGTAGAAGAAGGCTCCCAACTGTTAGTTCCATTCCCTTCCATCTCCACCTGCATCCTCTCTTTTAAGTCACTCGATTTACTATGTACGGGTTTTGTGCCTAAAAGCAAATTCTAAATTCTTAGAGGCCAAGTTTAGTCTTAAGTATAGGTAGGGTTGAATTAGGTCGTGTAATAAAAGGCCAAAAAGTCCATTAATCCAAAAATCTCTTTTTCATGTGGGAACCTAAATGCTTGAGAATTTACCTTAGGAAATAACTCATTCCTTTGGGCTAAAACTCTGGGTTTCATGGAGTTCTTCGTGTTAAGGCCACATAGCAGAAGTACCACATAAGTAATAAGAGTCATGGGGTTTCATCTGAGCCATTATGAGCCATTGAGCAAGTAGTTCAAGCTCCTTGAGCTTCTGTTTTGTCATCAGTAAAAACTTTTGAATACCTCTTAGTCATCAGACTGTTCACCAGGTTTCTCGTCCAGCGTTACTGCTACACAAGGAAGCAGATTTGGAGGTTCTAATGGGGGAAGATTAAAAAAAGAGCTCTAGCTCATGGGCCACTCTTCACTGGGTTCAGACTCGGTGGGAGATTGAAGAGGGAAGCCCTGGAAGCTGGGGGTCCAGAAAAGATGGGAGGGCCCCACATGGAAATGCAGGTCAGACCACATTTGTGTTGCACTTCTCACAAGGATGAGACTGTCTTTCTTGTCCTCCCCTTACCACCTAGCACACAGTGTATACCCCACAAATGTCCATTCCTTTTGCCCAGAGTGATTCTCTTCATTCGAAAATGTTAAATCTGTTAGACCGTCTCACATCAATTACACCTGGAGCCTGACTACAGGATTAGAGGAGCGCTTGGATCAAACCCACGCTGCATAAACCCCAGAAGTTAAGGGAATGTTGGTGGGATTCCTCTCCTCTTTCTGAGGACACCCCTGATCGACCTTTTGGAAGTACCTGTTGTTCTTTAGTCCAGCCCTTTCTTACCTTGTCTTTTTCTAATCTAATCCATAAGGAGAGTCTACACTCACAAGTACATATAGATTGATTCAGGCCCTTAGCACCTGCTACGTATCACGATCTCTGGGTTTCACGGGGTTCCCATCCTGTGGTGGAGCAAAGTTTGCCAGTGGCTTGAAGGGGCGGAAGGAAGGGCAGCCAGATCTGAGATGATGGAGAAGCTGGATAAGGACCCTTCAAGTAAAGGAGTTGCCTGGCTTTGCTGGACTCTCGTGTGCTGTCGTTACGGAAGTTTTCAACCAGAGAATCAGAACCTCCCGAGAAACACATGGTTATCAATTAGTGCCTTAGGCCAAGGGGGGCCTATTTCCTTCCTGCTGGAGCTGGATTTTCATATTTACAGAAAGCACTGTAAAATGTGTGCCTTTCTTAAAAAGTTTAATTCCCTGTGTCCTAAGAAGGGGAAAAACAAGCAAACAAACAAAAACCTCTGCCATTTAAAAAAGGAGCCCAAATATTGTTTGATGTCACTAGAACTGAGACTAACGGTGAGTGCTTCTACTCATTGTAGTGTGGCAGATATGGTTGTTCATTAGTATTTCTCTTCTCCTGGTGATTTTCCATTAATCTTGATTAAAGGAAAATTCCAGCTTGTGTGGTCAGCTTTCTAAAACTTGAAAGTCCAGTTGGTATACATTTTAAAATTCATCAAATCATGAGGAAAAATGATGCCTTTAGCATTTTATGTTTTCTTAGGTGTTTGTTCTAAAGCTTTGGGATGATTACAAAAAATTATTCATTTTAGTATAGCTTTGTCAATATACGTATATCTCAAATTTGGATTTCAATTGTTTGCAGTTTTGTATACAATTACAAAATATAATAACTTTTGTACAAAATATAAACTATAACAAGCATTTCTTTTTTTCAATAGGTATTCTTCTGAGGCATGCATTTTATGGCAGTGCAATATTTTATTGTATAGCTGTAGGGTAATGTATTTAACCATTTATTTAATCCAACCCCCATTGGACTGTCTCCCATTTTTTTCACTATTATAAATGAAGCCACAATAACTATCTCAGCATATATTTCTTTTTCTCTGGTTCAAAAGAATAATTTGAGGTTACCTCAAATTATTTTCACTAGACACATAGATATGAACAGATTTTCCAGTGGTATTTGCCAACTGCCATCTTCTTTTGTATACTCCTAAGATGTTCGCTGCTTGCAGGGATGCTCCACCATTATTCTTTCTGGATATCTCAGTAAACTAAGATTGGAGGCCAACCATGGTGGTACTGGAGGGACTGCAGCAAATGCATGAGAAAGGAGGGATATTGAGCCAATATTTGTATCTCAAATAGCAGCAGCAGCTCCTTCAAGTTCCGCCTGTAACTGAGATTCTTATTTTACCCTATCAAAGACTTGAGCCAACCATAACTAATGCAAGGCATTTTAATTATTAGTATCGAGATATATAAAGTGCCTGTGTTCTTAATTTCTCTTACCGTCTTATCAATCTCTACTTTTGCAACTGGTTCCAAATGGTGTTTCCAAATCTCTGGCATTTTGCATTTCATGGATGAAATGGAAATGAAGATGATATCAGCAGTGATGGAATGGAATGAACTTTTCATCCAGCTGAAAAAGCACCATGAGCTACTGAAATATAACAGCATACATCATAGTCAAGTTGTCAAAGGGGGATATTTCACAGCTATGACCTCACAGGTATAAAACATAAGCCATGTAATGTGTAAGGAAACCCAAGACAACCTTTCCAGATTTTTTTAACTAATAAGATTACCATATGGAAAATAGCTTTAACTAGTTATAATAATCTAATTTAAAAAATACTTGGAAATTGTATAGACTTTTCCATTTTCAAGGGCTTAAGTTTCATATTTATTACCTATGGCAGCAAAAAGTTATATTATTTGTTATCTTCACATCACATGTTCCGCCCCTGAGTGTCCAGGTAAGGGACCAAGTTTTTCACACTTTTAACATTTGAGGTCCATCCCTGTCTGCCTTATCCTTCATTACTAACTGGACCACAGCAGCAGGTGGGATCCAGTGAGTTAACTCCCAGCCAACAGTAGAGCTTTGCCAGCAGCTGTCAAAATCAGTCCGGGGCAGGCTTTAGCAAAAACTGTCCTTTTGACTTTCCTCACACAGAACTCATATCCAACTCGAACAATTCATCAAGGACTTTTGATGGCAGCTCTGCGAGTTTCTGAGGTTACTTTAGAAATCCCATTGTTTCCTTTTATTTAAGTGTCTTTGTTTTTCTTCAGAGTAAATTTGATGACATTTTTTTCTTCTTTGCATCTCAGCTTTCTTATTTATGATTAAGAAGGCTTATGGCAAAATCAACAGTGCTGGAATCATTTGATGATTTATGTAAACACTCTCTCTGATCATTATCAGCATTCTCACTACTACTGGATGAGTACTCTCTTTCTTCCCCATTTTTGAAAAACACAAGTTGATTTAGGTGACCATAGTGGGGAGGGACAAAGGTGAACATTATCTGGAAATTTTTGTACAAGAAATATCAAAGCTTCAGTGAAATTTTCATTTTTCAATGAGCAGGTTTTTTCCACCTAAGGTGTTGCAACATAGACATTTGCTGGTGACATGCTGTCCTGAAGGGTAGATCATTCCCATTTCAAACCTTGTGAAAAGTCCAACACCCACACCAAGATATGTACAAGTGTCCAAGGAGTGTACATCTCATGATGACATTTGATCTACTTCCAGTCTTCATTGCATCTTGTTTTCTGTTCTTAGTCTCTGCCTTTGCCATTGGTTCCAACATAGAATGCATCCTTTTCCATGATTCCCTCCAAAAACAAAAACCCATTTAGGAACTTAGTTATGTAAGACTTTCCTGAATGTTTGGGGGAATTGGAGGGGGTTTATAGTGAACAGTGACTGGCATTCCTGGTGATAAAAGTCCCCTGGCTCCTTTATCTCTTCTCTTAATCTTTCTCTTTGCTCTTTCACTCTTTCTCAGGAACGCTCACCCTACTGCTGCCCACCAGCATCTTCCATTTTCTCATGCAAGGCCACTGGCTTCCTCCAATTCTTTCACAGATGATGCTGGGCCAGATGTATCTCTTGGCCCATTCAAGGATTTCACTGAAGTTTTGACACTCTTATACAACAATTTCTAGATAAGAAATTCGTCCTTGTTCCCATGCACTCTCTGGAGAAAGGAGGGAACAGAGCTCTAGTCTCAATCAGGAGGCACATTTCATGAGAGTCAACACTGAAGACCTATTAAGTATTTACTCCATGAATCTTACTTTGCTTTGTGGAATTTTTGTCTCAGTCCCCCACAATTTGTTCTTTTGTTAGTTCAGTCCCTCATAGATAATAATTCCTCAAATATTGAGCCAAAATCCCTTTCCAGATTAGTAGACATGAGGATCCCCAGTATATACATTGGAAACCAAGCTGGATACACTGGTGCAGAGTAAATCACCACTTAGCTCCCCAGTGGGGATCTCATCAGTTCAGTGACAAAATGACTGATGGAGTCAGACAGAAAAATGTGCATTTTTGCTGTCCAGCAAAATAATATACAAAAATACATCACTTTTTAATGGATGTAAGGGAACTGAACAATTCAATCTGGTTAACATATAAAAGCAGCAAACTCCTACGTGTAATCACGAAGTTATTGTTTTTGAAAATGATCTATTGGCTTGCTATTACCACTAAATTGAAAAGGAATGAACGCAAGATTTGTGAGCTGTAGCTGGAGTTGGGGAAGAGCAGAAAGGAGGAGGAAACTGAGATGACTGGAGACGAATGTCTCACCTACGGGAAAAGCCCAGCGGTGCTATTAGCATCCCTGTAATTACTGCTAACAACTACCCGCACTTCCTATGGGCTCCACATGCAATGTCTCATTTAATCTTAAATCAGCCCATAAGAGAGACGCTATATTTGTCTGTCATAGAGAGGTTAAGTAACTGGTGCTCAAGGTCACCCAGACAGTAAGGGCAGAGTCTGACTCCACAGCTGGTACCCTTGACCTTCATATTATATTGCTTCCCTGGAAGGTCCAGGAGGGAATTTTCTTTCCCCACATGAATGTATATAAGAATTCCAATGGCTGTGACCAGTAGGATACCTTTTGTGGATCACAGAGCATTGTCTTGCCTTACAGAGGATACATGCAGTACTCATCACTACGTGTGTCATTTTAGTGCTAATAAAAGCTACCTTCTTTATTTTGACACCCACTGCATTCCTATTAGGTAGGAAAGGAAGGTATTATTCAACGCATTTTACAGATGATGAGAATGAACATTCTAGAAGCTTTTGCATCTTAAAAAGAAAGGAGGTTTGGAGTAATTCAGAGCTTTATTCATGCACTGGCCCCACCATTAACTGACTGTGGTGCCTTGGGCAAGTCACGTACCCTCCATGGGGCTCCTTTTTCATATGCAAAGAGGAATATTAATACCTCCCTCTAAGGCTATGGTGAGCAGTAGAGATAATGAGTTTAAAATACCTGTCCCAGTGTCAGGCACACAGTGGGCTTATTCTTTGTGCCCAGAAGGTGCAGTGTTGTCTTTCTCTTGGGTTTGAGGAAAAATGGGGTCCTTAATTTCCAACCGTGATGGCTTCCAACAGGTCAGAATCAGGAACTGGGCATTTCCTCACATGTCCCATGGAGACAGGAAGGTAAACTTCCCAATTCAGTGAGCCACCCAATTGCCACCATCTATTCAGGGAAGAGGAGAGGAGAAAGCATGGAGAAGAGGGAGGGAATATTCCTCCAACCAGGTTGATGGAAAAACAGAGAGAATACATGTGAAGGCCCTAGAATAAATTAGTGCTTAATAAATATCTGTTCCTTTCCTCTCTTTTCCTCACTAAAATCTAAAATTTAGGGCCTTGTATTAACTTTAGTATGTGAGTCAAATACATTCGCTCTCCATGGAAACCATTCATGCATCTGTGAGAGTTTAGTAGAATCGCCCTCAAATCAGGTAAGGAGCTGTGGACTGTGGCTTTCTAAGAATGTCCATGCCTTTTCTCAAAAACATTATTGCTGTAAGAAGTGCCATTGTCTTCACAGTTTTCCACATTAAAAAAATAGTTTTTATGTTTTTCTCCCCTGATGCCCATTCGTTGTTTTTTGTTTTTTTTTTTTTCTGGAGTAATTTGAAGCAAATCCCAGACACTTATGCATTTCACTTATAAATAGTTCATTATGAATTACTAACAGATAAGGACTTTAAAAAATAACTGCAATACCATTATCTCACCTAGAAAATTAATAGTAATTCCTTACTATAATCTAATACCCATTTTCCAGTTTCCTCAATTGTCTCAAAAATGTCTTCTTAGAGTCGACTTGCTTGGATTACATTCTTTCCTTTTAAATTTCATTTCTCTTGTTCTCTCTCCTTCCCTATTCTAGAAACTCTTTAAAGGATTTTTCAAAGATACATATGGGATGCTGAAACAAATTAATTCCAAAATAAGTGAGAAAATATGGCAAAGGGGTGAATACAAGTAGAAAAGACAGATGGAGCCAAGATTGGGTGAGGACACAAAACGCCTGCTGTGAAGTTGCATGAGCCACCCATTTCCTTCTTCATTTTCTAGCAGGCATTACAAAGAGGACACATGTGCATTTGTGGGACTCAGAGTTGATAGCACACAATAAAATTGCTTAGGAGAAGCAGGAGCCGAGAGACATTTTTCCTGGAGATCCTGACAAAAGGGACATTGGGTAATCTGAAAACCCATGTTCTCCATAGACCCCCACGTTCTCTTGAAATACAAGAGCAATGAATGTCACAAGGATTTTTTAAAATCGGATCCTGAGTATTCTAATGGTACATCTGAGAATCAACTCCCTTAGAGCATAAACATTTTTGGGGGTTGAGTCATGACCATGCCCAGATCGCTGTAACAGCTGCCTGGCTGATCTTTCCTGGAGTGGCTCCCCACCTCACCCAGCCCAGCCGGACTGGCCTGAAGGCCCTCCAGGCTGACCTTCCTAAGGGACTGCTTTAAGCCTGTTGCTCCCTTGCTCAAGGCTCTTTGGTTTTTCCTTATCGTCCACTGCACGTTCAAGTTCAAGTTTCTCTACTGCGGTGATGCTTCTCAACTTACTCTGCTGGTGTCTCAGATCCTGAGGAAGGAAAGAATTTGAAGAAGGAAGGTTTGCTTAAGAGTTTCAAAAGCTTCAGAGAGGCAGAGGAAAATGAGAGCCTAGAGAGGCCCATGGAGTTGGTCACTAGTTGTTCATGGAGTGATCGTTAAGAGAATATTTTCTGAAAAATGGCTGGAGGTCAGAGGAGACCTAAATTTAGGACCACAGGTTTTAACACTTAAACACTCTTTGCTTGTTTCATGTAGGCTTTAACTTTGTGATCTCAGTGCCCGGATTCCAGTCCCAGACATGTCACTACTGTGGACAAGTGACCTAATCTGGGTGTACCTCAGATTTCTCATCTGTAAAATGAGGATAATGCAATAATACCTCTCTAGAAGGTACTTACAGAGAGACTGAGTGAGCCACACAGAGGAAGAATATGTTCCTGTTAGTTGTCATCCCCCCCAGGTTGAGGGCCATGCCTCTTTGTACCTAGCACAGCAAGTCTTTTTTTAACATCTTTGTTGGAGTATAACTGCTTTACAATGTTGTGTTAGTTTCTGCTGTATAACAAAGTGAATCAGCTATATGTATACATGTATCCCCATATCCCCTCCCTCTTGCGTCTCCCTCCCACCCTCCCTATCCCACCCCTCTAGGTGGTCACAAAGCACCGAGCTGATCGAGCTGATCTCCCTAGCGATGCAGCTGCTTCCCACTAGATATCTATTTTACATTTGGTAGTGTATATATGTCAGTGCTACTGTCTTACTTCGTCCAAGTTTACCCTTCCCCCACCCCGTGTCCTCAAGTCCATTCTCTACGTCTGCATCTTTATTCCTATCCTGCCCCTAGGTTCTTCAGAACCACTTTTTTTTTTTTAGATTCCATATATATGTGTTAGCATACGGTATTTGTTTTTCTCTTCTGACTTACTTCACTCTGTATGACAGACACTAGGTCCATCCACCTCGCTACAAGTAACTCAATTTCATTTCTTTTTATGGCTGAGTAATATTCCATTGTATATATGTGCCACATCTTCTTTATCCATTCATCTGTAGATTGACACTTAGGTTGCTTCCATGTTCTGGCTATTGTAAATAATGCTGCAATGACATTGTGGTACATGACTCTTTTTCAATTATGGTTTTCTCAGGGTATATGCCCAGTAGTGGGATTGCTGGGTCATATGGTAGTTCTATTTTTAGTTTTTTAAGGAACCTCCATACTGTTCCCCATAGTGGCTGTATCAATTTACATTCCCACCAAGAGTGCAAGAGGGTTCCCTTTTCTCCACACCCTCTCCAGCATTTACTGTTTGTAGATTTTTGGATGATGATAGATACAGATAATTCTGTTGATTTGAGTCTTCTCCCTTTTTTTCTAGATGAGTCTGGTGAGTGGTTTATGAATTTTGTTTATCTTCTTAAAGAAAAAGCTTTTAGTTTTATTGATCTTTGCTATTGTTTCCTTCATTTCTTTTTCATTTATTTCTGATCTGATCTTTATGATTACTTTCCTTCTGCTAACTTTGGGTTTATTTCTTCTTCCTTCTCTAATTGCTTTAGGTGTAAGGTTAGGTTGTTTATTTGAGATTTTTCTTGCTTCTTGAGGTAGGATTGTATTACTATAAACTTCCCTCTTAGAACTGCTTTTGTTGCATCCCATAGGGTTTGGGTCACCATGTTTTCATTGTCATTTGTTTTTAGGTATTTTTTGATTTCCTCTTTGATTTCGTCAGTGATCTCTTGGTTATTTAGTAGTGTACTGTTTAGCCTCCATGTGTTTGTATTTTTTCAGTTTTTTTCCTGTAATTGATATCTAGTCTTATAGCACTGTGGTTGGAAAAGATACTTGATACGATTTCAATTTTCTTAAATTTACCAAGGCTTGATTTGTGACCCAAGATATGATCTATCCTGGAGAATGTTCCATGAGCACTTGAGAAGAAAGTGTATTCTGTTGTTTTGGGATGGAATGTCCTATAAACATCCATTAAGTCCATCTTGTTTAATGTATCATTTAAAGCTTGTGTTTCCTTATTTGTTTTCATTTTGGATGATCTGTCCATTGGTGAAAGTGGGGTGTTAAAGTCCCCTACTATTATTGTGTTACTGTCAATTTCTCCTTTTATGGCTGTTAGCATTTGCCTTATGTATTGAGGTGCTCCTATATTGGGTGCATAAATATTTACAATTGTTATATCTTCTTCTTGGATTTATCCTTTGATCATTATGTAGTGTCCTTCTTTTTCTCTTGTAATAGTCTTTATTTTAAAGTTTATTTTGTCTGATGTGAGAATTGCTACTCCAGCTTTCTTTTGATTTCCATTTGCATGGAATATCTTTTTCCATCCCCTCACTTTCAGTCTGTATGTGTGCCTAGGCCTGAAGTGGGTCTCTTGGAAACAGCATATATACAGGTCTTGTTTTTGTATCCATTCAGCCAGTCTATGTCTTTTGGTTGGAGAATTTAATCCATTTCCATTTAAGGTAATTATCAATATGTATGTTCCTATTACCATTTTCTTAATTGTTTCGGGTTTGTTTTTGTAGGTCCTTTCCTTCTCTTGTGTTTCCTGCCTAGAGAAGTTCCTTTAGCATTTGTTGTAAAGCTGGTTTGGTGGGGCTGAATTCTCTTAACTTTTGCTTGTCTGTAAAGCTTTTGATTTCTCCATCAAATATGAATGAGATCCTTGCTAGGTAAAGTAACCTTGGTTATAGGTTTTTCCCTTTCATCACTTTAAATATGTCCTGCCACTCCCTACTGACTTACAGAGTTTCTGCTGAAAGATCAGCTGTTAACCTTATGGGGATTCCCTTGTATGTTATTTGCTGTTTTTCCCTTGCTGCTTTTAATATTTTTTCTTTGTATTTAATTTTTGATAGTTTGATTAATATGTGTCTTGGTGTGTTTCTTCTTGGATTTATCCTGAATGGGACTCTCTGTGCTTCCTGGACTTGATTGACTATTTCCTTTCCCATGTTAGGGAAGTTTTCAACTATAATCTCTTCAAATATTTTCTCTGAACACTTTCTTTTTCTCTTCTTCTTCTGGGACCCCTATAATTTGAATGTTGGTGTGTTTAATGTTGTCCCAGAGGTCTCTGAGACTGTCCTCAATTCTTTTCATTCCTTTTTCTTTATTCTGCTCTGCAGTAGTTATTTCCACTATTTTATCTTCCAGGTCACTTATCCGTTCTTCTGCCTCAGGTATTCTGCTATTGATCCCTTCTAGAGAATTTTTAATATCATTTATTGTGTTGTTCATCATTGTTTGTTTGCTCTTTAGTTCTTCTAGGTCTTGTTAAACGTTTCTTATATTTTCTCCATTCTATTTCTAAGATTTTGGGTCATCTTTACTATCATTACTCTGAATTCTTTTTCATATAGACTGCCTATTTTCTCTTCGTTTGTTTGGTCTGGTGGGTTTTTACCTTGCTCCTTCAACTACTGCTTATTTCTCTGTCTTCCCATTTTGCTTAATTTACTCTGTTTGGGTCTCCTTTTCACAGGCTGCATGTTTGTAGTTCCCGTTGTTTTTGGTGTCTGCCCCCATTGAATAAGGTTGGTTCAGTGGGTTGTGTAGGCTTCCTGGTGGTGGAGACTGGTGCCTATGTTCTGGTGGGTGGGGCTGGATCTTGTCTTTCTGGTGGACAGGGCTGCATCCGATGGTGTGTTTTGGGGTGTCTGTGACCTTATTATGATTTTAGGCAACCTCTCTGCTAATGGGTGGGGTTGTATTCTTGTCTTGCTAGTTGTTTGGCATGGGGCATCCAGAACTGGAGTTTGCTGGACATCGGGTGGAGGTGGGTCTTAGCATTGAGATGGAGATCTCTGGGAGAGCTCTTGCCAATTGATATTACGTGGGACCGGGAGGTCTCTGGTGGACCAATGTCCTGAACTCAGCCCTCCCACCTCAGAGGCTCAGGCCTAACACCTGGCCAGAGCACCAAGACCCTGTGAGCCACATGGCTCAGAAGAAAAGGGAGAAAAAAAAGAAAGAGAAATATATTAAAATAAATAAATAAATAAAATTTAAAATTTATTAAAATAAAAAAGTAGTAAAAAAAAAAAAAGAGTAACCAAATCAATAACCAAATCCACCAATGATTACAAGTGCTAAAAACTATACTAAGATAAACATAAAAATCAGAAACAAGTCACTTGCAGACAGCAAACCCCAAGTCTACAGTTGCTCCCAAAGTCCACTGCGTCAGTTTTGGGTTGATTCGTTGTCTATGCAGGGTACATCAAGTTGACTGTGGAGATTTAATCCACTGCTCCTGAGGCTGCTGGGAGAGATTTCCCTTTCTCTTCTTTGTTCGCACAGCTCCCGGGGTTCAGTTTTGGATTTAGACCCGCCTCTGCATGTAAGTCGCCCTCAGACTTCTGTTCCCGCCCAGACAGGACAGGTTTAAAGCAGGGGCTGATTAGAGGGCTCTGGCTCACTCTTGCCAGGGGGAGGGAAGTTTATGGTAGTTATAATTGGCATGTGGGGTGATCCTGGGGTAGCAGAGGCCAGCGTGATGTTGCAACAGCCTGAGGCGCGCCATGTGTTCTCCTGGCGAAGTTGTCCCTGGATCTCAGGACCCTGGCAGTGGCGGACTGCACAGGCTCCCGACGGGAGGGCGGGGCAGGGGGGCATGTGGATAGTGACCTGTGCTTGCACACAGGCTTTTTGGTGGCTGCAACAGCAGCGTTAGCATTTCATGCCCATCTCTGGTGTTTGAGCTGATAGCCGTGGCTCCCACATGTTTCTGGAGCTCGTTTAGGCAGTTTTCTGGAGCTGCCGTCTGTGGGCAGACAGAGAAGGAATCCCCTCTCCTCGCGAACCCCAAAGCAATGGTCTCTTGCCTCTTAGGCAGTTCCAGACTTTTTCCCGGACTCCCTCCCGGCTAGCTGGGGCGCACTAGCCCCCTTCAGGCTGTGTCCACGCAGCCAACCCCAGTCCTCTCCCTGGGATCTGACCTCCGAAGCCGGAGCCTCAGCTCCCAGCCCCCACCTGCCCCGGTGGGTGAGCAGACAAGCCTCTCGGGCTGGTGAGTGCTGGTCGGCACTGATCCTCTGTGCGGGAATCTCTCTGCTTTGCCCTCCGCACCCCTGTTGCTGCGCTCTCCTCCGTGGCTCCGAAGCTTCCCCCGCCACCCATCCCCATCTCCACCAGTGACGGGGCTTCCTAGTGTGTGGAACCTTTTCCTCCTTCACAACTCCTTCCCCGAGGTGCAGGTCCCGTCCCTATTCTTTTGTCTCTGTTTTTTCTTTTTTCTTTTGCCCTACCCAGGTACGTGGGGAGTTTCTTGCCTTTGGGGAAGTCTGAGGTCTTCTGCCAGCCTTCAGTAGGTGTTCTGTAGGAGGTGTTCCACATGTAGATGTATTTTTGATGTATTTGTGGGAAGGAAGGTGATCTCCACATCTTACTCCTCGGCCATCTTGAAGGTCCACTGCACAGCAAGTCTTAATGTTTACTACAGTCTGCATCTGCTTCCCTTTCATTTTTCTAAAAATTTTCTCCTACCTCTTATTAGTAAATCTCTGAAAAGGACGTTTTTAAAGAGTAAAGCAAGAGAAACAATTGTTAAGGTTAGTTCTTTCACGTTAAAAACTATAGTAAATAGTTACCAGGGTTTGAGGGGAGAAGAGTGGGGTAGTTAGTGTTTAATGGGTACAATTTCATTTCTGGATGATGGAAAGTTCTGTAGATGGATAGTGGCAGTGGCTGCACAACAATGTGAATGTACTTCATACCACTGAATTGTACACTCAAAAAGAGTGAGAATGGTAAAGACTATGTATATTTTATCACAATATAAATACTAAACGAAATATAGGCTAAGAAAGAGTTACAATTTAATTTAATTCAATAAAAATCCTAAAAAATGCATAAACAGTTACAGAATTATAAAGTTTAAAAGGCTTACTGACTCACTGACTATCCTGAGGAACAATTTGATCAGTGAGAAGATTTTTCTAGAGTAGTCACATGCCTTGTTTTGAGGTACAATAAAAAGGTACGATAAAAACCCCAGCTCACACCAGCAGATGGGCCCTCTGGTACCATTGTGAGATGTGGAAATGGCACTGGTTTGAATACATTGGAGATTCCAAACTTTATTGTCTGAAATTCTATTTGCATTCAGCCATGACCCATGTTTCCATGAGATCATCTTTCATCAGATCATATTATTTATGAAATCCAATTTTAGAAGAAATGGATCCAGAATCATTCTTTGGACACATCAAGGTCTTCAGTGGGATGGCAGAGTCAAGCCATCTGGCCCCACTTTTCTTTTTGAAATCCACTGAACACGACTAAAATACAATAGTTCTTGAAAATTAGAAAGGAAAATATACATGAAACTTGAAAATAGCCCAACTCCTGATTAACACAGTCAGATTGGGCTTGGTTAAGAGGGGAGGCTGAAAGGAAAGCTCAGGTAACACAGAGTTTGCCTGAAGTAGGCCAAGTATTCTAAGGAGAGAAATCAATGGCTTCTGTGAACAGCGAGGTCTGGGTAGGAAGGTGAACTTGGGGGCATCCCTGCGCCTTGTGAGAGGATGCAGAGCTTAAAGAGGAAAGGAAGAGACATGCCATCTTTGCTAAAAGGCAGCATGGAAGAGTGGGCGATGGCCTTGCAGCTGAAGGGAGATAAATGCTGAATGCCTCCGTGTTGACCATCATGGCTGGCCAAGCCTACTTCCTGTCAGATGGGAGACAAAACCACAGGGCAGAGAGAAATCCAAGCGGATGATTGACCCAGCTCACTTCTCTGTACCCTCTGCCTTATCATATTTTAGAAAATAGTTCACCTATGTAAGAACAGTCCACATAATAAATTAATGAGTAATCTAACAGAAATATGAGTATTAATGCAAAAGGAGTTTGTGTGGAACATGATGCAAATATACTGCAAAGAATAAATAAATAAATGAGAGGGGCATGGCAAAAGGCAGATTAGCATTTCATAAAATTTTGCCATAAGGTAGATAAAAATCGTAGAGAAACACTTTTCCATTAAAAATGATAAATATGGCTTTTCTGAAGCAATAATTCAAAGAAGAGCTATACTGGCTCAAGTAAGAAATAGTTAAATTACGGAAGTGATTTTTACAGAAGGAAACATAAGGCTCTGGAAAGAAACAAAGAGTAGATTTAGAAAAAATAAAGGAAAATAAATAAGAAAGAATATTTAAATATTTAAAATGATTATTGAGCATATTATAGATATGGAAAGCAGGAAAAGGAATTTCAACTTTCCCATGAATTGTGTCTCTAATAAAGGAAACAGAACAAATATAACAGAATAAATATTTCATCAAATAAGTAAGACCTAAATCCATAGTTTGAAATAGGTACAGCTGTTCCAGGAAAAAAAAAAATAAGAATCAGCAAAATCAACACTGAAACATGGCTTAGTAAAGCTGCTGGACTTCAAAGATAAAGGATAGAATCTAGGCCTTAAAAAAAAAAAATCAAACAGAAATAAGAGGAAAAATATAACTTTGGTTATAGAATTTTCTTAGCAATATTAACTTCTAGAAGATGATGGAAAAAAATGTTGCCAAGTCCTCAGAAAATGTGTGACCCAAGAACTTTTTTTACATAGTCAAATTGTTGTTTGATATTTCCAAGCATGCAAGAATGCCAGGAAAAAAGAACTTCTGTGTCCTTTCTTTAAAGAAAATTACTTGAAGATGCCAATCAAGAGATGAAAGGAATAGCTGTGGTGGTGAGAAGAGCAAGCACTGAATTTAAGACATGGAAGCAACCTAAATGTCCATTCACAGATGAATGGATAAAGAAGATGTAATATATGAATAATGGAATATTATTCAGCCATAAAAAAGAATGAAATAATGCCATTTGCAGCAATGTGGAAGGACCTAGACATTATCATACTAGGTGGAGTAAACCAGACAAAGACAAATATCACATGATATTGCTTATATGTGGAATAAAAAAAAAAAGATACAAATGAACTTATTTGCAAAACAGAAATAGACCCACAGACATAGAAAACTAACTTATGGTTACCAAATGGGAAAATGGGGGGAGGGATAAATTAGGAGAATGGGATTAACACATACACACTAATATATATAAAATAGGTAACCAACAAGGACCTACTGTATAGCACAGGGAACTATACTCAATATTTTGTAATAATTTATAAGGGAAAAGAATATAAGAAAGAAAAAAAAATATATATGTAAAACTGAATCACTGTGCCTGTACACCTGAAACTAACATGACATTGTAAATCAGCCATACTTCAATAAAATAAAAAATTGGGAAAAAAGGCTTAAGGCTAAGCAAGTGTAGGAATTATGACTACAGAATACAATGTAATGTAGAAATAATAATAATAACAGTAAAATAATAGTAGTAGTAAAACAAGCAAAAAATGAGAGGTAGGGAGAGGGAAAAGCGGTGTAAGCATGAGTTCCTCATCTTTGTAGCACGATTTCCAAACTTACCATTTAAAATGATAAACCAAGTGATGGAGGTGTCAGTGTATTAGTTTAAAGTATAAAGGTAACAACCAGAAGTATTATTGATGATAATAATATAATAAGCCAAAATTGAGCAGTGTAGGATAGGCAAGATGTAGTAGGTGTAAGTGTAGAAATTGTCTCATGTTTTGTAGTGGTGAGTCATCAGGTACTATATAAAAATTTTAAAATATGATAATACATAAAATTATAAAGGTAACCATTAAAAGATCCTAGAACAGACTCTAAACCTTTAGAATGATCAGAATGAAAATACTCACACAATAAAGAAACCAAGGACCATATAGGAAAAAATACATATGTGCGTGTCTTCAATTTGTGTGTGTGCAACATTATAAAGGAAAAATGCAATGAAGGATGATGGAATTGTGACCAAACATTTCTCTCATATCCAGAAGTGTGAAACTATTGAAAGAAAAAAACCTCTAAGCTTAGATCACAAAGCACAATCCAAATACATGCTATACTCAGACAAATGTAGCCAAAATCATGCCAGGCAAATGCAGCAAAAGAAGCAGGGCTCCTGATACTCATGTTAGTTCAGGGTGAATTAAGACAAAATCATGAAAGATAAAGAAGGACATTTTATAATGGAAAAGGATATAATCCATAATGAAGCTCTAATTTTCATGAATTTTTATGTATCAAATATCAAAGCATCAAAATTCATAAAGCAAAAGCTACTGGAAATATAAAGAGAACTAAGGAGGAACTTGCTGACAAGAGGAAGCTTGATTCTCTTCTCTCATCCCATGAGAGTAAGAAAAAAAAAAGTGAGAATAAACCAGGTTTGAACGACATAATTAATAAGATAGATCTAAGCAGTAGACACACACACATCTATTTTTCTAATTATATCACCGAAATGAAAAATACATCTTCTTTTTAACTCTGCAGCATTAAAAAAAAAAAAAAACTACAGTAAAGTAATCCCCAGTAAATCCCACAAGCTGAAAAGGTGTTGAACAGAACACATTCTCCTAGCTTAAAGAAAAAAACATATTAATGACAAAAATAAACAACAAAAACTCTACTATCCAGAAATTTAAAAGCCAAACAGAAAGAGAAGAATCTCCCATGGAAAAAGCATGGTTAAAGGCATTACTCATCTCATGCCAGTGAGTTGTTATGTCACCTGTTGGGCTTGCTACTTCATTGACTAAGCTTCCCTGCCACCCCCAAAAACGGCAGGAATAAAATTAATTTCTTCAGTGTGCTTTTTCTAAACTAGAAACTTCCTAATAAACATGTACAAGTGCTCTACTATGTTCATCCTAATTCCTTATATAGGTGTGTTAACTTTATTTAGAATTTAATTGCACTTGCCACATACAAGAGAATAAACTATCTTAAAATTCCTTTTTTGAATTACTGCCTTGGGTTTAAATAAACAAGCTTATGTCCTTATGTTTTAAGACACTGCAAGTAGCCAATTGGAGCAGCCTGACTTAGGAAGCAGACAGGGTAAGGCTGTCATCACCAAGGTGGCATTGCCATTGTACTGACTCTGGAATCTGAGGCCAGAACTCCTGGGTGAGCCTGCTCACATTTTTGTCTATACTTGGCCTGCCTAGGCTGTGTGCTGATGAAATTTCTGCTCTCCCCTCCTGTCCTGCAGCTGTACAGACATTCTTTGCACCTCTAGGCTGTGTTCTGCTTTGCCTACACCTGGTATCTGGAAGCCTTAGGAGCTTGGAAACTACGGATAGCCCACTCCCATTTTCTTGGTGAATATGTAGCACCTGACCCACATGACAGCCTATAGGATGACCAATCTGTCATGAGTTTGTGCTTTCCTATCTCACTCAGAGCTTTGCCTCTTCACTTATCTGGAAGGGGTCTGGTACCTTGCTGGCAGAGCTAAAGTATAACTGTGACCCAGAGACACTGTCCAGATTATCTCCTCCAGGGACCTTCATCTAATATTTAATAGTTATCCTCTTCTCATGCAGCTTGGCTTGTGCATACACTACTAAGTTTTTATATTAATTAATTTCCTTTTGCCTTTGTTTATATGTAAATAATTGGTAAGAAAATAATATCTGATTGAGAAAAAAAAAATAAGCACATAGCCATTGAAAACTCACTTCATTTCTGTACAGTGTACTAGGTCCCAATTCCTTTGTCAAAACCTGGAGTCCGGGAGGAGATTGGAGCACAGTCTCTGATAAAATTTATAGTGTCCACCACAATATTCAAACCAGCCTTCAATATTTGGGGGAAAGTTCTTTGCAGCAAAAGCATCCTGATGCAGCATTATGTGTGATAATGATGAGAGTCTACTTTCTTTACGAAGGCAACAGATCTTGATATTTTTCTTCAGGGGCACCATCAGTGCAAATTGATTCACATATGTCAAGCGTTAACTTATGCTTTCAAAAAGCAGGCACTGACAGGATTGAGCTCATCAATTCCTTTGTAATTGTTCGCAATGGTTCACCAAAGAAGATTTCTTTGCTCTGTTTCTCCTTTACGTATATCACAAATACGGAGGCTCACTACAGCCGTCAACCTCAGATGACTCAGATGAATACCCACTTTGAGGGGACTCGTGTGGCTGTCTTCCACAACTTGCTCTTCAATGAATTCGAGAAGAGGTCACATCATTTTCTCGGGAACCTGAAGAGAGGGTTCTTGTCTGCATTTGCTTCCAGTACTATTTTTGGGAGGAATCCCTTTCAATGCACAAGATTCCACTAATTTTTAAATTATTGTAAGAAATTTCCTTCTCTCGCCACACAAATATGCAATAGGACAGGAAACTCAGAATAAACAAGGGCTCCTCAGGTGCCAAACCCAAACATTTCAAGACATTTCTAGAAACAGTCTCATATCCAGCAGCATAGCCTTCTTTTGTTGAAAGGTTAGACAGTTCTGATGGCTTGAATTTGAAAAAAAATAAATGGCACCAACACATTGAAGTGTATAGCCATTGTAGACTGAACCTCTAAGGAATATAGTTCTGCTCCCACTTATGTTTCTTTAACATGGCTCACTCCCCAATATATGGATATTTCCCTGAGTTGATGCTGAGTTTTGCTTAGTGAATTAACCTTGGCACTGCCCATATTACCTGTGTAAGTGTTTTGATAGCAGCTAACTTTTAACAAGCAGTTTCTATGTTCCAGGCTCTGTGCTTTCCAAGCATTATTGCATATAATCCTCACAGCAACCCAGTGTGGGTTAGAATATTATCATCGTTTTATAGAAGCAGAAATTGATGCTTAAGTATGGTTAAAAGAATGGGTTTTTCAAATCCCATTTCCCACTAAAAGGAACCAGGAGTTCTTGGGGAAATGGCTAATTCTGTGTATGCTGAGCCTACAACGCCTCGTCTCACCACACAGCAACGGAGCTAGAAAAGACTAGGGAGGTTAGGGTGACCATCCCAATTTGCCCAGCACTTTCCCCATTATCAAGCTGAAAGTCCGTGGAACAGGAAACCCCTCATTCCCAGGCAAACTGGGACAGTGTTTATGTCAAAGGGACCCATGAGCCAACTTCAATAGCCTCCATGAGACAAAGAAGGATAATTTGAGCATAAACAAAGATAATAACTATAATATATTGAAATACATCACATACATATAAATCCATGAATTCATAATGATACTAAAAAAATAACAAAAACACAACTAATTGGTCACCACTGGAGAGAACCAACTCATTATTTTGAAAATCAAGCATTTATCTGGCCTTTCTAAAATAAACAGTATTCTTGAGTATTAAAATTGTAGATGAGGGGAAGTTTTTTTCTATAAAAATATTCCAGCTATTACATGAAGATAAAAATTAGAATACTGCCATTTTGCAGCCCCTAATTAATCTAGGCATTGAGCGTATACAGCTGCTAATTTCACCAAAAGAGAGACAACCAAATATTATATACAACCTGTTAGAAGAACTAACACCACCTATGAAGAATTCGTCTAGATCTAATTACAGGAAACCCAGAGGACACAGGGCCATGTTAAACAATATCCAGGAATACAATCCGCAAAACACAAACTGTGGTAAATTCTACAGGACAAATGACCAGTTTTCTCCAGCCAGTAATTGTATGAAAAAAAAAAGATGAAAGCAGAATGTAAAAATTAAAATAAATTTAAGAAATATATAACCAATTGCAATGTGTGGACATTATCTGGAAAATGATTGAAACCAATAAACTATAAAAAAATAGAAATTTTCAGATAATTGTAAATTTAAACAGATTGTATAGCTGATGATGTTTAAGAATTATTTTACATTTTTAAGTGTGATAATGGTAGCCTGGTTTTATTTGTTTTAAATGAATCTTTATGTTTTAAAGATATGTACTGAAATGTTATGAATAAAATGATATAATATGTTATCTGGGATGTGCTTCAAAATAATACCCTGTAGGGGTGGGGGAATGGGTTACAATGTAAATGAAACAAGACTGGCTGAGTTAATAATTGTTGAAGTTGGGTGAGAGAGGTACATGGGGATCCTCTACTATTGCATCTATTCTTGTAGATTTTAAAAATTCTTCATAATAAAAAGGAGAGTGAGAGAGATATATTATTGATGAGACTTTTTTTCATTTATGAATGTTATTTTTTTAAAAACGTTTATTTATTTATTTATTTTTGGCTGCATTGGGTCTTTGCTGCTGAACGCGGGCTTTCTCTAGTTGTGGCGAGCAGGGGCTACTCTTCGTTGCAGTGCGCGGGCTTCTCATTGTGGTGGCTTCTCTTGTTGTGGAGCACAGGCTCTAGGCGCGTGGGCTTCAGTAGTTGTGGCACACGGGCTCAGAAGTTGTAGCTTGCAGGCTCTAGAGTGCAGGCTCAGCAGTTGTGGCACACGGGCTTAGTTGCTCTGAGGCATGTGGGATCTTCCCAGACCAAGGCTCGAACCCTTGTCCCCTGCATTGGCAGGTGGATTCTTAACCACTGAGCCACCAGGGAAGTCCCAAGATTAAGTTTTTAATGTCACATAGCTAGAAAGTAGATGACCCAGGATTTGAACAAACAAAATTTTAGTCTAGAGTTGAATTTCTTAAGTTCTCTACTATCCCAAAAAGTATCATGAAAGGTGGGTATTAATTAAACAATGACAGAGAGCTGAACAAAAGCAACTTATCACTTCTCATCTCCCTAGTGATAGTCATTTCAGTCTAAAATGTCAGATGGGCTCTGTGTAAATTTTAGAAAACTGAGCTTTTTCTACATGGTTTGGCTGAGCTACCATAATGCTTCTATATTTATTTTTCTGCAATTTCTCTTTCTCCAAGGAAGAACATCCCATTTCCCTAGAGGATGCATACATTCCTAGTAAAGAATCTCTCAGGAGACAATAATTATTTTCAAAGGAAAGTCAGCCTCAAGCCTTGACTTTGCCTAAAAGATGACACTTAATTTCAGTCATTTCATGCTTCTGTGTTTCACTTAAGGATTTTCTAAGTCAATCCATGGTTGACTTGTTGACTTCCCTCCTGCTTCTCAGTGGAATTGTATCAAAATTCTGAGTGCCTTAAGCCATCAGGGCATGGGGAAGGGACAGGAAAAAGTGCCTAGTCTTGTTTGCCATCTATCCATGGGGAATCTGCCGCTGTATCCTTAGCCATATTGGTGTTCAGACGTTGGCAGAAATACACACGTAAGAGCTCTATTCCCCCACCTAGTCTCTGTCCAAAGTCCAATCAGATCGTTTTGCATCTCACTTGGCCCGATGGTAGGGGTCCTTCAGGTCCACTGACACTCACTGAGCACAGCTCCCTTGGATGAGCTTCTTCACCACTGAAGCTGTGTCAGGACCCACTGCCCAGTCTAATCTAGTGCTGCTCCATCCACTCAGGGTAGGGAGGAGATCTGTATCCTTACTGCTCTTCTAGGTTCCACGTAGGAAACGAGACACAGATCTCCACTCTCATGTCCTCCAATTGACCAACTGTTCCATTGTTCTTCCCCTTGTAGATTTTGACCTCAGGAGAAGACAGAGTGCAGTATCCCTTATCAGACTTCCTTAGTATTGCTTTCCTTTTACTCTTTCTTCTTCCCCACGTCCAAGGAAATTTTATCTAGTATCCAATGGGCAGAAAACTCACTCTGTCTGCTCATGTAATCTTCCAACTCTTTTGTCTCACATCTGGACCTCAGATTTTGAGGCTCAAAAGCTAAGAATTAACATTTAATTTTTGTTCTCTGCAGTCAGCTGTGACCTTCGTACAGGCAATAGATTCTCCATATCTAGCTGGCTAAATATGGCAGGGTCATGGGTTAACAGGGAATACGCAAAATAGACCATAGCTGCTGACACATTAAAACACTGTCTTGTCACAAGAGGATAGTAATTGTACTGAATGGGCTGCAGCAGAAGTCCATAACATCTGGAGTGCTTTCTCTTTACATAGCTACTTCTGAAGGAAAGTGGTTTCAATTGGTTCTTTCCAGCATAAGCTGCTATGACATGCCATTTTCTTTTTAAGTGAGACTAAGTCTTCCAGTCTAGGTAGAGATGATTAGACCAAAGAGCAATTTATTGGACACAGGCTACTGCTTATGAACTGAATATGAGGGAAGATGTCTTGGAGGTAGCTGGGCAAGGTATTTGACCAATAAGTTCAAATATTGACCAAATAGTCAACTTATATTGGACAGGTACAAACTGACCCAACCAAATCTTCCCCTTTATGATTAATAGTTGCTAGAAAAACAAAGAGAAGACAGTTCCGTTGAGCTAAGGTAGCCATCCCAAAGAATCCTGAGTAACTTGTTGGTAACCAGAACTCCCACTGTATACTGCAGTGTGGGGAATTTGGGGGTACAGAAATGATTGTGTGGTTGAAGGGGTTAACTCCCATGCTACCTCATGTTCTCAAATATATTTGCATTACTTCTGTATCACCTAGGTAATCTAGCATGCATTTTCCCTGGGTCTATAAAGAAATTGATGACTACTACAGTTCCTACTGTCTTAGTTCTGGCTACTGTAACAAGAATACCATAGACTGGGTGGCTTAAACAGCAGAAATTTATTTCTCACAGTTCTGGAGGCTGGAATCCAGAGATTAGGGTGCCAGCATGGTGGGTGGTGTTCTGGTGAGAGCCCTCTTCCTGGTTTGTAGACTGTCTTCCTAAGCCCTCTTGTGACTCTTTTTAAAAGAGGACTAGTCCCATCACGAGGGCTCCACCCTAATGGCCTACTTCCCTCCCAAAGGAATACCATCCCACTGAGGGTTAATAATACCATCCCACTGAGGGTTAAGATTTCAGCATATGAATTTTGGGAGAACATAAATATGTAGTCTGTAACACCTACCTTATAGGATTTGAAATAAATGAAATAAAGTATATAAACTTCCTACCACAGTGCCTGCAGCATACTAAGTAGCAGCCTAATACATTTAAAATTTCTTGTTGACTACTATTGATTGACTCATTAATTTATTGCTACTGTGGATTTTTTAGTTGAACCAGTGTCACTAAAATATTTTCACTATATTTAGAAATCCTTAGTCACTAAAATATTTTCACTATATTTAGAAATCCTTAAGAGCCTTAAGAATCGTTATTTAGTGATCATTATTAAACATGTATTAAAAAGTTATGTTTATTTGCTACAGTACTAGGAAACTCAGTGGCAAAAGGTTTTGCATTTATTCTTTCTGAAAGTTATGAAGTCCCTGAGGTTAGAGAGGATAAGCAAGAAACTCTTCTCCTCTCAAGGTTTTCTAATCTCATGAAACAGGTAATTATTGTTGCTTCCTGAATTGAGAGGAAAAAAATGTTACATGATTTGCTAAAAATTATCGCAGACCTGGTGACCATCTGGATCTCCTGACTGTGTCTGTAATGTCCTCTCCAGAGGGTGGCACAGTTTCTGTAATAACGTGCCTTCGTGATCTATTGCTGTATAATGAATCACCCTCACACTTAGTTTAAAACAACAACATTTATTAACTCACGGTCTCTGGAAGTCAGGAATCTGGGGGCAGTTTAGTTGGGTGCTTCTGGCTTAGGCTCTGTCAGGAGGTTGCAGTCAAGATGTTGGTCAGGGCTGAAATCACATCAAGTTGAAGTGAAACGATTTGCCTTCAAGCTCACTAGTGCCTCATGGGCTATTGGACTGAGGGCCTCCGTTCCACATTGCCTGTTGGCTAGAGGCTTCCCCCATTTCCTTAGCATGTGGGTATCTCCATAGAGCAGCACCCAACCCAGAAGCTGGCTTTCCCCAAACTAAGTGACTCAAAAAGAGAGTAAGAAACAGAGTGACCCCCAGACAGAACCTTAGTCATTTATAACCTAATCTTGGAAGTGTCTACCCTCACTTCTGTCATGTTCTTTTTGTTAGAAGCAAGTCATGGAATCAGGCCCTGCTCAAAGGGAATTACACAAGGGCATACATACCAGGAAGTGAGGTCATTGTGGATCATCTTGAAGCCTACCTCCCACACAGGACACATCTGACACTGTCCCAGGCAAAGAAAAGCCTGGGCCTGAAACCTCTGTGCCACGGCTGTGTTGCTTGAGGGGTTTTTCTGACTATGTGGAGAGTTTTAGTGTGAGGACATCACATGTCAAAGAGAGAACTTACAATGGATCTGAAAGTAGATCTAACACCACGTTGCTAAATTCAGTTTGACAGAGATAATCAGAGTGGAGGGTCAGAAAGAGGGCTCTGCTTCTTCCATGTCAGTAGTCTCAGGCCTGTTTAAACCCTCTGGCCATTCAGCAAATGTCACTAAGTTTTTAGGGATTTTTGTTTAGAAAACAGCTCCAACCCAAAAGACAATGAGGGGGTGTCCTTAGAGACTATCCATGTTTCCACGTTTACAGATTTCTCACAGGAGGCAGCTGTCACAGAGGGTATTAGAAGAACATGCATCATACCAGGATCAGCTGCCTCTGCATTCACTAGGAGTCTCTTAGTAATATATGATAATGATTTTGTCTTTTAAACCTTATGGTCTTCTTGAAATATCTCTACAGTAGTACCTATACTTATTATAAGATTATTCACAGAAGATACTTTGACACAAACACTTCTTCAGCCTTCCGCAGTCTTTGAATCTATGACCAAGGCCAACAATGCACAGAAAAGAAATACATGTGGCTGGTAGTGCATAGGGTCAATGGGCAGCAGGTCTCTACTTCCTGCAAGGGCCATGGGAAGGAATGGGTGAAGAAGGGTTTCAGTTGGGAAAGAACAACAGACGCCATAGGGGAACAGACACTCCCACATGTTGCCAGTAGGAGGGTATGTTTTTACAACCTTTATGGAGGTCAATTTGGCAATATACATCAAAATTACAACATGCTTATACCCTTTGATCCAGAAGTCCCACTTGAAGGAATTATCTTAAGAATACATTTGCACATACGTGTGAAATGATATATCTAGAATGTTATTTATTGCAACTCTGTGTGTAGTAGCAAAAGCCTGGAAATATTTAAATGTTCATCAGTGGAGGAATGGTACAAAAAAATAATGGCATGTCTTCATAATGTAAAATTATATAGCTGTAAAAAAAAGTATGAAGCTGTCCACACAAAAATCTGGATGTGGACGTTTGTAGCAGCTTTATTTATAATTGCCAAAATTTTGAAGCAAGCAAAATGTCCTTCAGTAGGTGAATGGATAAACTGTGATACATCCATACAATGGAGTATTATTCAGGACTAAAAAGAAATGAGCTATCCAGCCATGAAAAAGCATGGAGGAAACTTAAATGCATATTACTAAGTGAAAAAAGTCAATCTGAGAAGGCTACATTCCATATGATTCCAACGATATGACATTATGGAAAAGGCAAAACTACAGAGATAGTAAAAAGATAAGTGGTTGCCAGGAGTTAGGGATGAGGGAGGGATGAAAAGGAAAAGCATAAAGGACTTTTAATGCAGTGAAGCTACTATGTATGATCATATAATGGTGGTTAGGAGTTATTATACATTTGTCCAAACCCATAGAGTGTATAACATCAAGAATGAATTTGAACTATGGACTTCGGGTGATAATGATGTGTCAGTGTATGTAGGTTCATTGATTGTAACAAATGCACCCCTCTGGTGAGGGATGTGATAGTGGGGTCAGTTGTGCATGTGTGAGGGCAGGAGATATATGAGACATTTCTGTAGTTTCAAATGAATTTGCTGTGAATCTAAAGCTACTCTAAAAAGTTAAGTCCATTAAAAAAAGTATGAGGATGCTCTTTGTGTAGTAACATGGAACATCTTTAAGACATACTGGTAGACAAAAGCAGGGTCTTTCCTGTGAGATCATTCAGTGGAAAAAGAACTTTGAGAGGTGGGGTACCCACCTTCTTAATGTAGCTCAGTGGTGTGGGGAGGTATTTATATAATTTTCCACCTGGACTTATTTGCCTTTCCTAATATGCTATAATGTTTGGGGAGAAGGACTATACTCAAAAACATACCTTCTCTTATCTTTTTGGTTTTTTTATGGTAAAAATACTTATGAGATGTTCCCTCTTAACAAAATCTTAAGTGTACTATATCTTGTTGACTGTAGGTATGATGCTTTAGAGCAGGTCTCTGGAGCTTATTTATCTTGCTTAACTGAAACTTTATGCTTCTCGTTTATGCCCCTTATGGTAACTCCTCATTTCCTCCTCTCCTCAGCCCCTGGCAACCACCATTCCACTCTTTGATTTCATAAATTGGACTATTTTAGATACCTCACATAAGTAGAATCATGCAGTACTCATCTTTCTGTGACTGGCTTATTTCATTTAGTGTAATGTCCTCAAGGTTCATCCATGTTGTTACATTTGGCAGAATTTCCTTCTTTTTTAAGGCTGAATGATATTCCATTGTATGTTAATACCAAATTCATCTGTCGATTGACAATTAGGATGTTTCCACATCCTGGCTGTTGTGAATAGTGCTATAGTGAACACAGGAATCCTAATACCTCTTTGAGGTCCTGATTTCATTTATTTTGGATAAATACCCATAAATGGGATTGCTAGATCACCTGGCAGTTCTATTTTTTTATTTTTTGAGGAACCTCCATACTATCTTCTGTATGCTATACCATTTTGCATTACCAGCAACTGTGGGCTAGGGTTTCCATTTCTCCACATTCTCGCCAATGCTTGTTGTAAAATACACTTTGTCTTATTTTGGAAGTGTTGTTTGACAGCATCTTCTGTTGAGAGGTACAGATGTGTGAACTCCAAAGGGCTTCTGTGGGTGGCTCAGGATCAGGTTGCAAATCCATAGTACGTCCAAATTAGCCAGTTTATCTTGATTCAAAAACAAACAGTTCATTAATCACACCATAACCTCCTCTCACCCTGTCTCCCTATTGCCTGCCTGTAAGGGAAGCTACATATTTATTTATTGAACAAAGCAAAGCTCCTGGTTCCAACTAGTGGAAGAAAAAGGTCAAATTGCCAAGCCATGATGTAATCAAAGGCTAATGGTGAATAACTTTGAGGTCACATCTATGGTATAGAATTATTTGGAAGAACAGGGGAGTCTTAGGCAGTTAAAATGCCTTTAATGACATTGCCATGGAAAGAATGTGAGCATGTTGGCAAAGTTAACTGTATGGGGACTGCTTTTGGCCATCACCTCAGAGGGTCCAAACAGGCCTGAAATTGGTGGGAACTCAGAGCTAGTGCCCTTTAAAAGAAAAGAAAAAAAAGGGGGGAGGTAGAAGAATGGAACTGTTGTTTCTGGAAGATACGAGCAGAAATTGTCAAACTCTGATCCTCTGGTTTAGGAGAGAAATTGTAAGAAATGGGAATGACCTAACCCAGAAGGCAAAGAGCATATTCCCACTGGCTCTGATGACCCTAAAAATTCTTTCCAGATGCCTGACTTCATGGAAGGGGAGAAGAAGTGCCAAAGAGGAAAGTGGGAGGGAAGGGAAGGTAATGAACCACCAACAGAAAATAACGGGAGGAAAGTACTTTATATTTCCTCTGAAGAAATCATGTTATCTTTAGTTCTCACCAGAATTTGATCAGAGAAAAAATTTTTTTCTGAAACAATAGATACAACTATTCATGGTGTGTAATTCCATATCAGCTTCCACTCTTACCAGAGTAGCGAAGGTGAGTCTCTCAGTATTGACTGAGTCCCTGCGTCAGGTGCTGAGGAACAAAGGTGAAGTCAAGGAACCCAGAGGACCTAGTGACAGAACCCTGTAAAACATGGTTTCTCTGAGCACGAGCCAGCTGGCCAGACATGTGTCTGCTAGGGCTTCTCTGTTCACGGCCAGACCCAGCCACATGGGTTATAGTGACCTGCTGTGGTAGGACCAACCAGGGGCCAAGGTAGCCAGGGATCTGGCCTTGAGCCAGCCTGGTACTTGAGCTTTCTTCCCCTGGAAGGAAAATGAGAAAATACTGGTTATATTAATGTTGAGTATTTTTTAATAAGCAAGCTTGATCTTTATCATGTTATAAAATGCTCATTCCCAAAATTCTCTTACACTCTTTAGGTGTGTGGTATGCGCTGCTGTCAATTTGATGCCCTTATGCCGAGAAGCCAACATTTCGATTTCACGGGCCCTAGGAACTTGCGCTTTTGCAGGCTTCTTTCTCCCCTCCCACTAAATTTAAATTATATTTTAAAAATATGTTTTAAATTTATTTTAAAAAGTTAGATTTTATAACTGTATTGTATAAAGAAAAATATATCAATACTATATATCATCTTTTTCTTCAACCTAAAAGTTTATTTTTCCCGTCTGATTTTAAAAGAATTAAAACATTTTTCTGGGTCCTTAAAGTATTGTGGCCCTAGCACTGAGACTGCCATGCCTGATGGATAAATTGGTTCCAGATGCCAGCCTAAACCTCATTGTCACATTAATGCCTCCAGTGGAGATGGTAGTAGATGGCATGGTTCTGAATTCACTGTAGCATTGTATACCAACCAGCTGGCACGTAGAGATGCCAGATTATTTCATTTTTTATGCATGTATTCAGATCAGTGTTATTTCTTATTTCTTGTATCAGCTCAGGGCATTTCAAAGGTCTTTTTAACTTCACTGCTTGCTCTATGTCCCACAATGGTATTCAGAGAGATGAAAAGTAAGAAAAATAGGATTCAAGCAACAGAGCCATTCTGAAACTCGAGGGAGAGGGAATTGCTTACAGTTATCTTATGGATGATCTGAAAATCAAATGCAAAGAGTCAGTAATCATTCAATTCATAACAAACATTGCTGATGAAAAGAATCAATAGAGAATAAAATTGACAGAGGCTAAAATTGCACAACATGAACTTTGTTGTTGCCAAATATGGATAGGAAAAGTAAAATCTTGGCAAATTTTGGACCTGCAAAATTTGACACAGGAAAATTGGATTTTATAAAAATAGAAGATACAAATCAAAATTCACTTTGGCAAAACTATAAAATATGATAAATCAAAAAGTAATCAATGAATAAATCCTTGAAAAGGTGAAAAGGCAAAATAAAAAGAAATTAATCCTGATCCCAATAACTTTTCTAACACAAATGCAAAATATAAAAATATAACTGCATTGTATAGACAATTTATCATATATTAAAATATGGGTAATAGAATTCAATTTGGAAAAAATAATCAATGTGAGTAAAATTCTAATTAAAATGTTGATAGTCATAAATATGTACTCAATACATTCTTATAATTTAAATGATGGAAATAACCAAAATTCAGAGTTAAAATGGTATAAAAAGATATAGGATGTCCCAAAAGTCTTAGTACAGTTTTAAATTATTATAACAATTTACTTAAAAAAATCTATCTTCCTGCAATAAAGTTTAAAATGTTTAATTTAGTTATACATCATATATTATTGTAACTGCCTAAGGATGTTCTAGAAGGATAGTCCCAAACAGATACCAGTGGTAACCTCTGGGGAGGGATGTGGGACCATATGGGACAGAATTTATGAACTTTTTGAGTTTGTAAGAGCTTGAGACTTTTTGCTTTTTATTCTGTATGAAGTTGCACTAGCCCCATCAGCCAGCTAGGACCAAAAAGAGGCAGATTCTGTCTTTAAAAAAATCTCTTTGGCTGCCCATTGCTGGTCCTGCTTTTCCACCACATCAGTAGCACTTCTAGTGTCTTCATCACTTCCCTTCAACTCTTTACACACTTAGCCTCGCTCATTTTCTGGAGTTGCAGCAAATTCCCCTTCAGCACTTTTTCTCTCTCTCATATGGGAGTATCCATCTTGCTTTATGGTCAGAAAATACATACAACTTTGTGAGTAGGTAAGATAGGTATTGTTACACCAATTTACAGATGAGCAAGTGGAGAAGAGTATAAAGTACTTCTCCCAGTCATAAGACTGGGTTTATGACCCACATTCCCAGCTCAGAGGCCCCTCTATTGTAAAGTTACTCTTCTGAGATTTTAACCTGGAAGGTGTAATATATATAATAAATGTCCTACTTAAAGAAAAACAGATCCACAGTCCACTTCCTAGATCAATCAGCTACAATGGCTCCCCATTGCATAATTAAAGTAGTCCAACTATAGATGTATTGGAAAAACAGGGACTTAGAAGAATTTGGAAAAAATTATAGTGCAAATATAATGATTTTCTAAATAATTCCTTTACATCTTCAACTCCCTTTTAGGTCTGTGTGATTATTTTGCAGTTCACTAATTATAAAGGTGTACTTAGAGATAACAAGGAGAGAGTAAGGAGGACAAATGAATGCTCTTCTCTCGTTGCTGGAAAGGATATGCAGGCTCTAACATAGCCTCTTAATAAAACTCTGATTCTCTTAAGAATTAAGACTGCAAGGAAGTCTTGAAGTGTTACAGTCTAGAGAAGAGGGGGACCCAGCACCCCACTCTGCCTCCTGCTGTGCTCTTTCTGGATTTCCCTGGCCACCTGCATGTAACCTCCGTAAGTGCACTTGTCTGGCCCTAGAGTGTGTGATGGGGCACTATTGAGTCTGTGCCTAATCCACATTTCAGCAGTGAAGCTGCCAGCTGCTTCTCAGTCTAGGAAAAGTAAAAAAGTCACTTTGAGTTGGAGCTCTTGTGTTCTTCACGAAGACCTCTTGGTTAAGCAAGTATAAAGTGAGCAGACACTCCCTGCTCCAGGAAAAAAGTAACAAAACCTTTTCTATCACCTGTATTCGTTGCCTGTTAGCATGCAAAGCTCTGGGAAGGAGTGGAGCAATTTTTCACCACCTTCGTTATCACTACTTTAATTGAAGAAGCCACTATGGACTAAAGCAAAAGCCTTCTCACCAGTCTGCCAGCTTCTATTGATATTTTTATTCCTCTGCAATTTGTCCTTCCTACTATACCCAGAGCAATCTTTTTAAAATGTAACTCACGTTCAGTTACTATTTTGCCAAAGCCCTCCAGTGGCTTCCCACCACATTCAAAACAAAGTCTAAATTCCTTTCCCCGTGGCCTACAGGACCTTCCTCATCTCCTGTGACTCTGAACCTTGCTTTGTCTACTTCAGCTACTGGCCTTCTTGCTATTCCTCACGTATCAGTCTGGTTCTGCCCAGGCCTTTGTGCTTGCTGTTCCCTCTGCTATCAACACTCTTCCCCAGATCATCACATGACTTGTTTTCTCAGTTTATTTATGCCTCTGCTCTAAGCTCTTCAGAGGATACTTCCTGGCCATTTTATTTAAAGTGGAACCCACCCACCACTACTACTTTAGCCTGACTTTGTGCCCCCATGGCATCTATTTCTACCTGTCATTACGTTATTTGTTTGCTTATTATCAGTATCATAAACTAGAATGGGCACACTCTGAAGCCAGGAATTTTGTCTTATTCACCCCTGTATCTCACATAGAATACTGTCTGACCAATAGTCAGCGTTTAATAATATTTGTGAAAGAAGGAAAGAATCTTGACCTCAGTATTATAATTTTTATACATTTTCTTTCTCAGAAAACCTGAAGGTAGCTTTGATACATCCCTTCAGAAGATAAGACAGTGTTTCTCCTTAGCTGTTTACTTGTCAATAATTGTCAGACCTGTTTCTTTGAGGTTTCTCCAAGTCACCATTGTCCGTGGATAATCGTGGGCAGCCTGGATAGAGAGCTTCCACTCAAGGTCATCTAGTCTAGTCCTTGACTTTAGATGCACTATTGCATTGCCATCTCTAACCTGAAGTTGGAGTTCTCATTTGATTTTACCTGAATTACTTTTCTTTCTGGATAGAACCTTGTTAACTCCCCATTGTCTCTATGTTGTTCCTTTTTCCCCCCCGGGGTTGATTTCTCTCAATGGGAGCTGACCTAATCAGCAGGTGGGGATTTAGAGCTATTCACCCATGCCTTCTTGACTTTTCGTTTGTGTCTGTCTCCACCTAATGAAATTACTGTTCTTCTTCTAAAGAGGCAATTAAAATGCTTTGATTTTTCACCAATAAATGATATTCACCCTACTTTTTGGAACTCAAAATAGAATAACTTGCTTGAGGAGAAAGTGGTCCAGTCCTTGCCTTAAGAGAAAGAGAATAACCTTCCTTAGGCTTCTCTCCATTTCCACACTCCTATGAAAACCAATGTTAACAGTTGGTGTATATCCCCTTAATACCTTTTTTCACGCTCATGTAAGAATACACAGAGAGTTGTTATTTGATTAATTTCATAAAAGTTAGTATCATCCTATGTACATGACTCCAACTTGCTTTTCTCCCTTAACATGACCTTACGGATGGCTCTCTTCTAAAATCAAGTAAGAGCTCCTACACTGCTTTTTAAAGTAGCAAAAGATTCCTTGATTTAAATATTGCCACAATTTATTCACTCATTTTCCCACTGAAGGTCAGAATTTTGCCTTCTGTGTGTTCACTGTTGGTTGACAAGCCCCATTCCATGACTATTGCCCTACTGAGCATTTTAGATAACTTGATTTCCTGCTGAGCGTTTCTACAGAAATTCCAACTCATCATCAGAAAATGGAGATTTGCTTGAAAAGCTTTAGGTAATTTTCCTAGTGCCACCCTCTTTCCCTTGCCATTGATCTCATGCAATAATGTGGTTAGAAATTGTGAGGTGGTGTGGAGTGTTTAATGGGATAAAGACTTTGCATGTGCTTGTGAACAGAAAATAGGCACACAGAGAAAGCCCTGCACCCAGAGGCTGGGGGCCAAATTCCAGTTTTAATTCCAGTATCTAATTAACTGTGTGATCTTGGTTAAGTCATTGGCACTTTTAGGGTCTTAAGTTCTTTCAGGTTCAATTAGGGAGGTAGGTAATAAAATGCTTCTCAATCTAGGGTTCCCGAGGCTATGGGAAATAGGGAGCATGTTTCTAAGATACGTGATTGAAAACTTTTTTAACACAACATTGTAAATCAACTATACTACAATAAAAAATTTTAAAGATTTTCTATATTTAAACATTCATGGACATCTTATGGCATACAGTGAAAAATCTGTATGAGTGAGACTAAGACTTCGGACCCAAAAGAAAATCTCTAGTTGTAGTTGGCTGTCATGGGGATTGCTCTTTCTTTTCATCATTTTTACAAAACAATGCACTGAGCAGAGAGACATCCTACCCGCTTCCCTCCAACTCTAAAAATGGTGAGGACAGGACAGTATTCATTCCAAGTGCACCTGTCTCTCAATTTAGGCAGTGGATAAGTTTCTGAAAAAGGTTGAGAAATTTTAAATGACCAGGTAAAAGAGTATATTTTAGTGGCGCAGACTTCTTAAATCAGTCATACCATGTTGCATTAATTAGAATAATTTATTCATTTAACAGATACTTACTGAGTGTCAGCTCAAGGAGGAGTGAAACAGGAGGAAAGGCACGTGAGGGACATGTGAGGCCTGAGGAGGAAGTGTGCTTAGAGGCCAGTGCACCTGCAGTGAGGGAGGGGAAGGTAGTAGGAAATGATGTTGGACAGGAACCAGGTTCTGCCTGGGCCCCACCCTGGACCAATTGAAACCTAATTGATAGGGGTAGCACAGGCATATGTATAATTTAAAGCTCCCTAGAGGACTTAGATGCCCACTAGGAGATGAGAAACACTGATGTGGGACCTTGTTGGCTTTTACACTGAGTAAGGTGAAAGTCATCAGAGAGGCTTTTAAAAATAATTTTTTATTGTGATAAAATACATATAATATAAAATTTACCATCTTAAGAATTTTTAAGTGTACCGTCCAGTGGAATTAAATATACTCATAATATTGTGCATCTATAACCACCATCCATCTCTGTAACTCTTTTTATACTGCAAAACTGAAATTCTGTACCTATTAAACAATAACCCCTCATTCTCTTCCCCCCTCAAACCCCTGTCAACCACCATTGTACTTTCTGTTTCTATGAGTTTGACTAGTCTAAGTATCTCATGTAAGTTGGAATCATACAGTACTTGTCTTTTTGTGACTGACATTTCATGTAGCATAATATCTTTAAGGTTCATCCACATGGTAGCATGTGTCAGAATTTCCTTCCTCTTTAAGGCCAAATAATATTCCATTGTATGTATATACCCCATTTTACTTATCTATTCTTCTATCTATGGGCCCTTGAGTTGCTTCCGCTACTGTGAATAATGCTGCTATGAATATGGGTGTACATGGGTGTATGGACTCTGCTTTCAATTATTTTGGGCATATACCCAGAAGTAGAATTGCTGCAACATATGGAAATTCTATTTAAAAATTTTGAGGAATAGCCATATTGTTTTCCATAGTGCGTGTACCATTTACCTTCTCACCAACAGTGCAAAGGGCTCCAAGTTCTCCATATTCTCATCAACATTTGTTATTTTCTGTTTTTTATAGAAGCCACCCTAATGAATGTGAGGTGGTAACTCATTGTACTTTTGATTTGCATATTCCTAATTATTAGTGATGCTGAGAATCTATTCATACTCTTATTGGCCATTTGTATATCTTTTTTTCTCCAAAAAATATCTACCTATTCAAGTACTCTTCCCATTCTTGAATTTTTTTGTTGCTGTTGTTGAGCTTTGGGGTTTTCTATATATTCTGGATATTAGTCCCTTATCAGATATATGATTTGCAAGTATTTTCTCCCATTCTGTGGGTTGCCTTTTTACTCTGTTAATACTGTCTTTTGATGCATAATATTTGTTAATCTTCATGAAGTCCAATTTGTCTACTTTTTCTTTTGTCGCCTGTGCTTTTGGTGCCATATCCAGGAAATCATTGCCAAGTCCAATGTCATTAAATTTTGCTCTATGTTTTCTTCTAAGAGTTTTACAGGTTTGGACTTCCATTTAAATCTTTGATCAATTTTGAGTTAATTTTTGTATATGGTGTTAGATAAGGATCCAGCTTCATTTTCCGGTATGAGGATATCCAGTTTTCCCAGCACCATTTGTTAAAAAGACTGTCCTTTCCCCATTGAATAGTCTTGGCAGCCTTATCAGAAATCATTTGACAATACATGCGAGGGTCTCTATTTTATTCAATTGGTCTATACATCTGTCTTTATGCCAGTACCACATTGTTTTGATTACTGTAGCTTTGCAGTAAGCTTTGAAAAGAGGAAATGTGAGTCCTCCAGCTTTGTTCTTTCTCAAGATTGTTTTGTCTATTCAGGGTCTCTTGAGATTCCATATTAATATTAGGATGGGTTTTTCTATTTCTGCAAAAAAAATGTCATTGGGATTCTGACAGGAATTGCATTGAATCTGTAGATGACTTTGGGGAGTATTGACATCTTAACAATATTAAGTCTTTCAATTCATAAACATGGAATCTGTTTCCAATTATTTATGTCTTCTTTAATTTCTTTCAGCAATATTTTGTAATTTCCATTACACGAGTCTTTTACTTCCTTGGTTAAGTTAATTCCTAAGTATTTTACTCATTTTGATGCTATTGTAAATGGAATTATTTTTGTAATTTCCCTTTCAGATTGTTCATTCTTAGTATAAGGAGATGCAACTAATTTTTGTGTGTTGACTTTGTACCCTGCTACTTTGCTGAATTTATTTAATAGTTCTAACAGATTTTTGTGGAATCTTTAGGGTTTTCTCCATATAAGATCATATCATCTATGAACAGAGACATTTTTACTTCTTCCTTTCCAATTTGGATGCCATTTATTTCTCTTTATTGCCTAACTTCTCTGGTTAGAAGTTGTAGTACTATGTTAAATAGAATGGCAAAAGCAGACACCCTTGCTTTGTTCCTTATCTTGGAGGAAAGGATTTCAGTTTTTCAACATTGCATGTGTTGTTTGTTGTTGCTGTTTTTAATATATATAGCTTCTATAATGTTGAGGTAGTTTCCTTCTATTCCTAGTTTGTTGAGTGTTTTTATTATGAAAGTATGTTGAATTTTGTCAAATGCCTTTTATGTACCAATTGAGATAATCATGTGTTTGTGCCCATTCTTTCTGCTAATATTATGTATTACATTGATTGAGTTTTGTATGTTGAACCATCCTTGCATTTCAGGAATAAATCCCACTTGACCATGGTGTATAATCCTTTTAATTTGCTTATGAATTCAGCTCGCTAGTATTTTGTCAAGGATTTTTGCATCCATGTTCATTAGGGATGTTAGTCTATAGTTTTCTTGTAGTATCTTTGTCTGGCTTTGGTATAGGATAATGCTGGCTGCATGGAATGAGTTTGGAAGTGTACTCTCCTTTTCAATTTTTTGGAAAAAAGATTTTTTGAGAGATATAGGTATTATTTCTTCCTTAAATGTTTGGTAGAATTCACTAGTGAAGCCATCAGGTCCTGGGCTTTTATTTGTAGAAAGATTTTTGATGACTGATTCAATCTCCTTACTTGTTATAGATCTATTCAGATTTTCTATTTCTTTGTGGTTTAGTCTTGGTAGGTTTTGTGTTTCTAGGAATTTGTCCATTTCATCTAGGTTATCCAATTTGTTCTTCATAGTACTCGCTTTTACTCGTTTTATTTTTGTAGAATCAGTAGCAATGTCCTCACTTTCATTTCTGAGTTTTAGTCTTCTCCCTTGTTTTCTTAGTCCATCTAGCTAAAGGTTTTATCAATTTTTTGTTGATATTTTCAGAGAACCAACTTTTGGATTCATTGATTTTCTCTATTGTTTTTCTATTCTCTACTTCTTTAATCTATGCTCTAATTTTTATCATTTCCTTCCTTCTGCTAGCTTTGGGTTTAGTTTGTTCTTCTTATTCTGGTTCCTTAAGTTGTAAAGTTATGTTGTTGATTTGAGACCTTTCTTGTTTTTAATGTAGGTTTTTAAAATAAAGCTTACAATTTCCCCCTTAACACTGCTTTTGCTGTGCCCCATAAGTTTTGGTATGTTTTTCTTTCATTTACCTGTAATTGCTTGCTAATTGCCTCATAATTTCCTCTTTGATTCTTTGTTATTTAAAAATGCATTTTTAATTTCCACAAATTTGTGATCTTTCCAGTTTTACTTCTGTTGTTCATTTCAAACTTCATCCCATTGTGGTCGAAGAAGATACTTTGTAAAATATCTGTCTTTTTAAATGTGTTGAGACTTAATGTGTGGCCTAACCTATGGTTTATCCTGGAAAATGTCCCATGTACCCTTGGGAAGAATGGGTATGCTGTTGTTGGGTCGAGTGTTCTGTACATGTCCATTAGATCTAGTTGGTTTATTGTGTTAAGTCCTCTTTTTCCCTTAACTATCTTCTGTCTGGTTTTTCTCTCCATTATTGAGAGTAGGGTATTGAAGTCTCCAACTATGATTGTAGTGATATTTCTCCCTTTGATTCTTTCAGTTTTTACCTCATATATTTTGCTAATCTGTTATTAAGTGAAAAAATGTTTATAATTGTTATATCTTGCTGTATTGAAACTTTTATTAATATAAAATGTCCTTTTTTGTCCCTTGAAAACTTTTTTGGTTAAGGTCTATTTTGTCTGACATTAGTATAGCTACTCCTGCTCTCTTTTGGTTACTATTTGCATGGAATATCTTTTTCTATCCTCTCACTTTCAATCTATTTTAATCTATTTTTGTCTTTGGATTTAAGGTGAGTCTCCTATAGACAAACCATAGTTGGATCATATGTTTTTATCCATTCTGCCAATCTCTATTTTCTGACTGGCGATTTTAATCTATTTCCAAGTAAAGTAATTACTGATAAGGAGAGCCTTACTTCTGTCATTTTGCTGCTTGCCTTCTAGCTTTTTGTTCCTCATTTTCTGCATTACTGTCTTCTTTTCTGTTTAGTTGATTTTTTAATAGTGAAACATTTAAATTCCTTTCTTATTTCCTTTTGTGTATAGTCATAGCTATTTTCTGTTGAGTTTGGTTATTACATTTAGTATCCTAAAGTTATAACACTCCAATTTAAATTTATACCAGCTTAACTTCAATAATAATTTTTAACACAGTAATCATTTAATAGTTTTTAACATACAAAACTCCTACTCCTTTACAACTCTATTCTCACTCCTTTCAGTTGTTGATGTCACAAAATTATATCTTTATACATGTGTGCCCCAAAATATAATTTAAGAATTCTTTTAAATGTATTGGTGTCTAAAATTATGTAGAGAACAAAATGTGAGGTTACAAACCAAGGGTTTAATAATATTAGCTTTTAGACTAATCATTTTTTTAAAATATCCTAGTCTCTTAAATCATGTAGAAAACATAAAATGGACTTACACACCATTGTTACAATAATACCAGCTTTTATAATTACCCATGTGTTTACAATTATTTACATTATTGAGAGACACTTCTTCATACAGTTTCTAGTCTTTCTACTGTCCTTTCATTTTACCCTGCGGGACTCCCTTGAGCATTTCCTTCAGGGCAGGTCTAGTGGTAATGAACTTTCTCAGCTTTTGTTTATCTGGGAATGTGTTAATTCCACTGCTCTTGAAGGGCAGTTTTGTTGGATATAAGATTCTTGGTTGAGAGCTTTTTTTCTTTGAGCACTTTTAATGTATCAGCCTTCTGGCCTCCAAAGTTTCTGATGAGAAATCTACTGATTATCTCATTGAGCATCAGTTGTATGTGATGAGCTGCTTCTTTCTTGCTGCCTTCAAGAGTCTCTCCATTTGATTATAATGTGTCTCAGTGTGGATTTCTTCAAGTTCATCTTACTTGGAGTTCATTAAATTTCTTTAGTGTTTATATTCATGTCTTTTGTTAAATTTGGGAAGATTGTAGCCATTGTTTTTTCAAATATTCTCTCTGTCCTTTACCTTCTCTCTTCTTCTTCTGGGACTCCCACAATGCATATTTTGGTCCACATGATAGTATTCCATAGGTCCCTTAGGCTCTGTTCATTGTTTTTCACTTCTTTTTCTTTCTGCTCTTCAGACTCAACAATTTCCTTGCCCTATCTTCAACTTCACCAATTTTTTCTTCAGCCTGATTAAATCTGCCTTTGAATCCTTCTAATGAAATTTTTATTTCACTTATTGTACTTTTCAGCTCCAATTTTCTTTTTGGTTTCTTTTTAGGTTTTCTACCTCTTTACTGATATTCCATTTTGTTCACACATCATTTTCTTGACTTTCTCCACGTCTCCCTTTCATCCTTTGAACATCTTTAAGATGATTGATTTAAAGTCTTTGTCTAGTACAACTGCCATCAGTTTCAAGGACGGTTTCTGTTGACTTATTTTTTTTCCTTGAATGGATCATACTTTCTTATTTTTTTGTATGCCTTTTGAGTTTTTGTTGAAAACTAGGCATTTGAATCTGATTACATGGGAACTCTGGAAATCATATTGTCTCCTGTCCCCTGGGTTTGCTGGTTCTGTTATGGTTTCTGGGTTTTGTTTTGTTTTGTTTTTCAATTGTTGTAGTCTGTCTCTATGCCAAGGATCATCCTGGTGTAAACTTAAGATCATCTCAGGTCTTTTCTGAGCCTATGCCTTTCCCTGGACATGTGCATTTACTTTCTAATTTTCCCCATATATGCAATTGTTTTTGAATGTCCTAGCCTTACTGTCTGGCTCCCAAAAAGGGAAAAAAGAGAAAAATGAGGAGGTGGGGAAGGGTTCCAGTTCTTTAAAACCCCTGTAAGTTACTTTAGCCATACGGGAAGAGGCTTGCAACAATGGGGGGAGGTGCAACAACAATGGTTGCTCTCCTCTTTGTCTGCATCTCTGTGATCAGAAGCAGCAATCAGCTATCAAAGCACAGATCCCTGACATTCGGTGGACAGGGTACTTTTTGCCCGCCCTGGCTCCTACAAGCTATGTGCAGGCTGCTCCAGGAACACATGCACAGCTGCCTGCCATGCAGCTGGGAGTAGGGGATAAGTAGCTGTTACTGTAGTATGCGCTGAAACTGACCAAAATGAATTACAATTTACTGTTCAAACCTTTCCCTGCAAGTTGCAAGCCAGACTCCAGAGTTCCAAAATAGTTACATCAGACAGATTCTGCCAGTATATTTGTTGTCTAGATGGGGAGACAGATTTCTGGTGCTTCCTACTCTGCCATCTTCCCCAAATCCTCTCCCATTGGTGGGTTTTTAAACAGAGCTCCTCTATGTCTATGAATCACTCTGGATGCTGCATTAAGAACTGACCACAGGGCGGCAAGGGTGGGTAAAGGGGGACCTGATAGGAGACTACTCCAATAATCCAGGAGAGATATAATCATACTTGACCACCATAGGGTTGCTGTGTTGATAAATACTTGAATCTGGATGTATTTTGAAGGTAGAGCCTCCAAGATATCCTGCTGAATGAGAGGCAAATAAAATTTTATGGCAAAGAAAGTGAATATAAGAAATGCCTATTTTTGAAATGAACAAAAATAGTCATGGAATTGTCCCAAGAAGCCACAAGGAACATTAGTTTTGACCATTTGCTCTGACATTCCCTATCTTCTCATTAAAATTCTTACCACCATTTTTGGTCATGGGCCCTGGTTTTGCAGACCCAGCCCTTTCTCTCCTCTGAACTGCATTGGCATGACCTAGTCTTACCATGTATTCTCATGGATGAAGCCTGTGACTACCCTTTTCAATGGGCCTGAAAACATCCATTTTGGCTCCAAAGATGAAAGCTGTTTTCTGCTTCTCAACTGAGGGCCTCCCAGAGATGATAGCCGATATTTTTACAGTAACAGCTTTATTTGGAAACACACAAAACCACCTGGAAAAATAGTATAGCCTATTGGTAGCTCTCCTGAACTACTCTGCTAGCATCAGAACCTCCAAAATTTTAGCAAGTGTTTTAAATTGTATAATTCTGAAATTAGTATGTCTTGCCAAAAAGGAGTTGGCCTACACTCTTAAAGACTGTAATATGTGACAGTAAAACACATTACTCATCTGCTTTTTCAATCTCTGGTACTCTCTACCAGGGGGCAGTTTATCCTTGAGAACCAGAAAATATCTTTGAGATCCTTCGACTCAATGAGGAGCACTGGAGAGAAGGGAGAAATCCCTCACATGTGACAGACATTTTAGGGGATGTAGTTGTAATTATTCTTGTCTTCAGACTCCCAAAAGTACAGTTCAGTCAACATTGTGAATCACGGAATTCTCTCACTGGTAAGCCCCCTTTCAAGGGTGTTAAATGTCTTGCTTGGCACTTTGTTTTATTTAGCTAACTTTTCAGCCTATTTTAACACGTGGAACCTCCTGAAACATGAGCCAGAGAGCGTACGAATCTAGCTCCATTTCGTTCTGGTCTGTCACTTTGGTGTTAGCATTTTCCTCACTCTTGTTTCCAGTTTGAGTTATGAAACCATTTCAGTTCAGTTTTAATAACCTCCCTGGCATGGCAAGCTCTACAAGAGCTGCCAAACTTAATACGTTGACTCCTTGTGAAGAGGGCAGCAGCTCTGGCCAGTGGAGGACGGGAGGTGGATTTTCTATAAATGCATCCGTTTTCCATTACAGCCCTTTCTGATTTGGTAGCAGACTGCCAGGTGCAGCTGGTTTCCTCTTCTATACACAATCATTTTTGACTTTGGTTTCTGAATTTCCTTGTCTCCTGACTCACCCGTGATCCTCTGACTAAATAAACTACCTCGTGATCAATCTTCCTGCCCGCAGAGTAGGTCCCAGAGCTCAGCAGCCATGAGAGAGCTAGCTTCACCCTGCACGACAAACCTCTGATCAGTGACTTCCATGTGTGTTTGTGGGGGCTTCCACGACCACCATAGGGAAACAGCTGCTCTGGTGCAGAGAGAGCGCCGTCTTTGTGGAGTGAAAGCAGGATTCTATTCTGCAGATGGATTTCCACATGAGCTGCAGGCATGCCACTGAAGGTGTCAAAACTCTCTGAAGCTGCACCAGTGAAAACTTTCCCCCCAGCCACTCCTCTGCAACAAAACAAAGGTCAGGCTAGGAGTCTGGGTCCCTAGTCTTCAGTCTCATCCTTTCCTAGATTCTGTGCTTATATAAGATGCAGACACACTCAACTCATTGGATAAAGGACATGAAAATATTCATTTCTTACAAAATGTGCAATAAACTGTAGATTTCATGGGCAGGTTTATAATATAGAGATGCCCTGCTTTAAGCCAATGAAATGCATGAAATTCCAAATTTATAAGCAAATAGAAAGGTTAAGGCAGTATAGAATTACTTGCTTTACAAGAAGCGTGGCAATAAGGAACTTTAAGTAGCTATTCACTATAAGGACAATAATATACCATCATTTCTTTATTCAGATAAGGTGAGCTACTCCTATAACAAGAGTATTTAGAAGAAAAAATAGGTCAGAGACAGATCAAAAAGGCTGCCCAAAACTGGTGTGTAAATTCCCATCTGGGAATGTGGCCACCTGTAATTTCCTTTAGAACCACAGCTTAATCTTATTACACTTCCACTAAAATTCTCTCGGGAAATTAAGTGTTGGGGGTTGAGGGGTAAGGTGTCCTCGGGTTTTATCTGCTTCTTACCACACATGTGTTTGTGGCCTCCGAAAGCAGAGGCCTCAGAGCAGAAACCTCAGAGATGCAAAGTCACTGTGTGGAAAGAGCGCAGACATCTGGGCGTCTTATCACCTGGGAGTTCTCAATCTTTTCTTCTGCTACCGCCTGTGATGGGTGATGATTTATTCCCATGGGCATAGACTGCAGGCTGCTGCATCAATAAAATAGACCAGGAGTGAAGTGCAGCTCTGCAGGTGCTGGCTGAAACCCCACCGCTTTCTCCCCTGATCAGGAAAGTGTCTTAGAGCGCAAGTGAACAAAAGAAGCATTATTGGAGGGGTAACTTGGGATGTACTCTTAGTGCTTTTACGCTTATCATCTGAAAACTTTGGTATCTTCTAACTCTTTTTAGTAAGTTTGCTTGTTATAAACGTCCCCCCTGAGATTTGCTGGTGTAATCTGCCATTATAAGGCTACAGACTGGAGGCCTGGGAGGGATTTGTCTGTCCTCTGAGCATCCAGAGTCCAAGAAGTCAGGAACAGCCTCCCCTTTGGACAGCTCCAGGTCCTGGCAGACCTGCTTAAGGGATGGAGCTACAGAGAGGAAGACAGAGGGGAAAACTCTTGCAGGACCTGGAAAAAGCCCTCTTATGCTTTTGAGTCAGGTCCTCCCATGCAGGTAGATGCTCACCATTCTGATCCAGCCAGTTGTTTTTGTTTTGTTTTGTTTTGTTTTTTTCCTTTTTCTGTTGCCAGTGGTCTTCAAAGGCACAGCCCTTTTCTGAAACATCACAGGACCTTCTAATTAGCAGTCTCTGGCCGTGTAGAGTTGCAGCTTGTTTTATGTGTCCCAAAATAACCAGGCTTTTGCAAGTTTTTAAAACCCAAATTTTAATTCAAAGATATAACCTTAATTTATTGGTCCCAAGTTAAATGAGCACAAATTCTTTTGTAATATTGAAAATTATTTTTAAATTTAATAAAAATGTTCATGGAACTATTTTTTTTCCTTACTGGAAAAATAAGATATTATAGCAACAAAAAAAGGATCTTTAAAAAATGAAAAATCTCTTGTTATTACAACTTTTCTTCTCTCTCCTCCCCTGACCACTGGGGGACTTAACAGAATTCAGGTTCCTTGAATGGGAACTATTCTGAAGCCTGGTGTGGGGCTGGCCACTTTGATTCATCAAGGTTATATGTTAGTTAGAACAAATGGTAAAGGAGAAATTACCTCCTTATCCAAGGAGTGTCCTCAAGAAAGAAGAGTCAATGGGGACAACAGGGGCTTCTAAATTTGGCTTTGCAGAGTCTCTTGTGGGCATGGGGTGAAAAGTGGGGAGGGAGAAGGGAGCAGATATGGATTGAATGTTTGTGTTGCCCCCAATTCATATGTTGAAGCTCTAACCCCCAGCGTGATGGTACTTGGAGGTGGGGCCTTTGGGAGGTAATTAGGGTAAGATGAGGTCATGAGGGTGGAGCCCCCATGATGGGACTAGTGTCCTTAAAAGAAGAGGAAGAGACCAGAGTCCTCTCTTTCTCTCCACCAGATACAGCAAGAAGAAAGTTATGTGCAAACCAGAAAAAGGGCTCTCACCAGACACCTTGATCTTGGACTTCCTAGCCTCCAGAACTGTAAGAAATAAATGTTTATTGTTTAAACCGTATGGTAATTTGTTATAGTAGCCTGAGGTGACTAAGACAGGAGGAGAAAAGGTTGAGGGGAGCAAATTCAGGTTTTTTTCTTCCAACTAGAGAAACTCCACTTTCAGAAAAAGAGGGATTCTTTTTTTATTCAAACTGCTGTGTGTGTGTATGTGTATAGACATTCTCCAGGCTTATTATTTGATACCAATGCTTTATTGTCATTTAATGCCAAGTTCAATTTAAAACTTGGGGGTGAGAAATGATTATACTCTTAAGAAATTGCCCAAATTTCCTGTCTCCTAAGATTACTTACTTACAGAGGAGGGAACAGAGAAAAAAATTGGATTAAAAAAAGTTACAGGTAATGAAAAAAGACAATTCTATCTTTTTTTTTGGTATGGGCAACTGCACTTGATATTGTGAAAGCAAATGATATATATACCTCCAGGAACTCTTCCAGAAAGAGCTACTCAGTAAGGGGGAGATTCATCATTAGTGCATTTGGAAATTACAGCTCTGGTATGTTTGCAAAGGATCATACATAGTCATGAAAACTCAAGAATAGCAAAGTCAATGAGTGTATTTAGAAGTGTGTATTCCTCTCCTGTCAAAGAATCTCTCTGTACATGAATGGCAGTTGTGTTCTCGATTTGAGGAACTGTTTCTTCTAATCAAACAAAATTCAAGCTAACAGACCAATAGATCTTAGCAGTACAGACCATCCTGTAACAGAATGGAAAGAGATGTTTTTGAAAGCTTGATTGTTAGTGATGCCCATCAGTGTCTTTCAAGTAGGTAAATAGTATAGCATGTAACCATAAATACAGATTACAATGGCATGCAGTGTTATCATTCTGAAAAGAGGGAATTAGACCAGGGAACCTCTTCTCTATGCTAGAAACTGTTCCTCAAAATGCATGTAGTCTACTAACTGAGGAGATCTGGCTTTTATAATAAAAAAGGTACCTAATAACACAAAATCTGTGCCCAGTAGCCTATTGTTTCTGGTCATTATGAGAGACATCAGCAATGAGACTCAGAGATGGGATGGTGGTAGGAACATGAGCTTTGGAATTTGATTCACCCAGATCCAAATCCCAACTCTCAACAGAGTCATCTGAGAAAGTTATGAAGCTGCTCTGAGTCTTGTTTTCCTCCTTTGTAAAATGAGAACAAAATGACACATCTCACAAGGTCAAGTGAGATATGAAAATCATCTAGTAAAAACATGCCTTGCCCTCAGTAGCCACTCATATATATTGGGTTTCTTCTTTTCTTACAGTCTGAGAAAGGATGTATTATCTTATCAGGGGACAGGAATCTTGAGTGATTCAGCTAGGCTTCCCTTTTGATATTTTTCTGCTTGGTCCAGAATGCAAGGCCAGTACATGGAGAAATGCATGGACATGTCCAGGTAGAATATTAATGATAGGAGCTGCATGGAAGTTGTTCCATTCACTAGCATCAATGTGAGTTTCCCATCTTCAGGTTCTGCTGAAGTGCATGTGGTGCCTGAGTGTTTACCTGCCTGGTGATGGCTCTGCCCATCAGCAGTGATGAAACCTTTAATGAAGAAGTTTTCAGAAGTCCTTTTAATTCCATTTCTTGGAGATGAAGTAGGGAAAAATCAGTTTTCTTGGAAATTATTGCAATCTGGCAAGAACTTTGAAAGTTGTTGGAGACACTGAAATTGGCTTGGAATTATCAAGCAGTTCTACTCTGTTTTAAATATTAGGCTTCCTGATGAGATTTCATTGAAGAAAGATTTCTGTGGCTCCAAAGAATTTGTAAACCATTGGCCTAGTGCAAGAGAGCCATAGTCTGAGAATGAAGAACCCTGTACTAAACTGAGTTCTGTCACTCATTTGCTGTGGGACACTCTACTTTTGTGTGTCACTTTCTTCAGAGTTAGAACAGGGAAAATATCATATATTGGGGGCATGACAGTAGATTTTTTTTTTTTAAGCCTAAAGCAGTATCTACATCACAGAGATCATCTGAACACCCCAAGTTCACTTTTTCCTCAACAGAAGGTTTGCTGTTGTTTAAATTATCTCAATATCATAATTGCCTTGATGGCATCTCAAAACGCAGCTGAAATTAATTAGTTCATTGTGGAAAAACAGAACTTCTTTTTGCTTTCTTATGTTTTTTAACAGTAGGCAATAAGAAGTTTCCTAGTTCTTTCAGTTAAAGAAAGGACATTTATTTTTACATAAATTTGTTTTCCCGCCAATTCCAAAACAATATTTTCATGGAGCAAATCCCAGGAATAAGTAGAAAAAAACTTCCCGAGTTCCAACTAATCAGTGTTTCCTGTGAGTTCATCAATCCAATTCAACTGAGGGTGAAAACCACCTTTGTTCAATTAGAGTATGTGGAACACTATGCCCTTCACACCTGCTTTTCTAGCACACACAATGTGCAAACATTAGGCCACACAGGCGTTGCAAATTTACACCGTGAAAACATGTATCTAAATATTCTCACAACAAGAAATATTTTCCAGAGCAATGCTTTATAATTAATGACAATGCTTGTGAGCATTCATAAGAACATTGTGCAATAAACATAAATATTTGATTACTTAATAAATGTAAATGTGATATGAAGTATAACAAACACTGATTTAAAAGCTGACATTAATTGCCAATAGAAACTTAATCATAAGCTATTAATTTACCATAACATCTGGGAGTCTTGATTAAAATTCCAATAACCCAAAGAATTGTAACCTATTACACTCAATTTAGAAAAAGCAAATAGTGACCATTTCAATTGTAAGCTTTTATCTTACTCACCATGCACAGCTCTTACCAAATGTAATCCTACCATGAGATAACTTTCCTATTTTTTGAAAAATGGCAGATAGAACACAGTGTACAGCAGGTTTCTATAGAAGCAAGATTTGGAGCTGAAAGGAGTGTGGAAGCTTCATAAAGATTTGCATCATTTATATTTTTATTGAAATGAGGATTTGGTCCAGGAAGAAATGGTAACAAATTGGGCTGAAGAATCCAGTCATGGGGGACTCTAAAATGGATTCCAGTCTTTACTGGGAGGAGGAGAAAAGGAGGCAAGAAAATCACTTTCCTCATTCTTTACCCCTAGGCTACTAGCCGCAGCCCATGAAAAAGATCTCAGCCTCTACCCACTTGGAGACCTCCTTAACACTTGCCATTACAGGAGTCACTAATCTGATTGGTCAGAATTTGAAAGTGATCAGACCACATTTGCAGAGGGCATGGTCTGCAAAGGGGCCACCCTCCTGCTGTTCTACCTGTGCCCAGGTGGGCCATTAGCCTCCAAGTCTGCCCCATAGGCACAGGCATGTTTCCTCTCTCCCTCTCTCTGTAGGACACCTCACCATACAGAATCCAAGATTTAGATTCAAGGTGGAAAGCCTCACTCTCATTTGCTTTGGTTCTAAGTCCCATTTTCCTATCCAGTTTACCTGAAGTCTTGCCTTTTTTAGTTTTCAGCTACTTACCCAGATTAATAAGTTGATATTTCATGTTCCATTTCTCTAGTTATCACTATTTGTTCTGTCAAACCTGAGTGGGAAAGAGAGGCAAGTCATTGTCAGGGAGTATTTTGGGGAGAGAAGGGGCATAGGGTACTTAAAAGGAGTCTTCTTCAGTTCTCAGAGCAAAGAAAACATACAGAAAACAAAGACAAAGCATGCCAAGGAGAGACATCCTGGAAGGATGTTTTCTCTTCCCATCCCATCTCTTCTGTATTAGCCACCTGCTGCTGCCTGTATGAAGACTTTCTGGAGGTGACAAGTGACAGAAGCAGAGCTGCATCTAGTGCCTGAACCATTACATGCTCAGAGACAAAAACAAGTGACCAGGGAATGAATAACTGGGAAAGATAAACTGAATGCAATGTTTTGTTTTTCAAAATAACATTTTGTTTCCTGATTTGATGTGTATGTGGAAAATAGAAAAAAAAGCATAAAAAGGAAAGCAAATATCATCTGCATCCTACTAACCAGGAATAGTGATTTTCTGTTTCCGAGTTCCCCAAGGCCACCTCTAAGCTGTTGGCTGCCCCGCCTGGTTCTGCGTAGACTCAGCTGCTGGTTGGAGTACAGGTGTTAAAGACCTCATTAGCACACTTTTGCTACTCACTTGGAGAACTAAATACTCTCAAGTGACTCTTAAGTTCTCCCAGCACAATCCATTTCTGCAGCTGGCAAGTCCAGAGTTTTAGAAGTTTGTGTGTCTCTGCGGCCTTCTCTTGAGCCATTCTGATTTGTCTTTCAAAAAGGACATATGTAACTGCACTGTGTTAGGCCCAGCTGTTCCTGATTTCCCTGCTCCAGCTTCCTTCCGCACACATATTACTGGTTTCATTTTATTTGTGGGGCAGGGAGGTACTATCATTTTTATTTCTTTCCCACCACTGAACAGAGAAACAAAACAAGAAGCAATGGTTTAAAACCATTTCTTTCTTCACAGCTCCAATCTAAACTGTCCAAGGAAATTAAGTCCCCATGTGCTGGGGAGTTGTATTTCTGGCTGACATGCAAGTAGAGGACAGGACCTTTCTAACTGTTGAATAGTAGGGCACAGAGAAGCCAGAATCCTAAACATGGTATTGGGTCCAACGTGCTCCAACATGCATGTGCCCATGGGTGTGGTGAACATGCTTTCTCCTTAAAAAGCAGGGCGAGGTCTGAAGAATACAGTTCAAGTAACAGAACAAAGTGATTTTTTTTCCCACAAATGTATTTTCTTCCAACATTTTGAGCAATAGATCACATTGTTATATTATTTCTTTCTAATCATTCCTCTTCTGTTTTCTTGTCAGCCTTCTCTTTCTTCTCCTAAGTATGGATGTCTCCAGGGTTCTATTCTTGATTCTTTGTCTTTCTCTTTTATAAACCCCCTCTCAGGGAAGTGGTAGCTCACCTTGACTTCAGTTAGCACTACTCTGCAAAGGACACCTAGACCCTCCCTGAACTTCCCTGAAAAACAGTCTAGCAAAGCTAAGAGTGTGCATTTTCAAGTCCCAGAGCTACACTATTGCTGTGTGCCTTTGAAAAAGTTTTTCAGTCTCTGGGCCTCCATTTCTCCATCCATACAGTGGTGAGCAAAGCATGAGACAGTACCTGAAGGCATTTAAGTATTAGTGAAGGTGTGTTGGTTGTAAATTATCTCAGGAGAGTTTGTTTGTTTGAAAATGTCTGTATTTCATTTTGATTAAAACCAACTTAGGGTCCCTTTATCTTTTGAAAAAGTCATGCACGCACGTGGAAAATTTCAAAATTACAACAGGGTATGCATACATGTAAGTCTCTCTTAACTTTTATCCCTCAGCCACCTTCCAGAAGAAACTACTTTTTCATGCCTCACCTTTTTCTAGCTGCTAAGAAAATTCTCTTGGAATAGCTCTTGAAATATCTTGTTGGATATACAATAATTTATTATTCATTATCCAATGTGTGGATTTCAGGTTAATTCCTATTTTATTATTAAAATCAGTGGTGGACAGGTTTGAATACAACTGAGGATAGATTCCTAGAACGGATGTTGATGAGTGAAAGGATATATGCAAATTTTGTGATTAGGTTTTTTTGAGCTATAATTTACACACAATAAAATTAACCCTTTTAAGCGTGTAGATCTATAGGTTTTGACAGATGCATACAGTTGTACACCACCACCAAAATCAAGACACAGAACACTTCTATCACCTCAAACATTTCCCTTGTGCCTAGTGACTCCCTAGAGTCAGCAGATTGTTAAACTTTAAGGAATTTTCAAAGCCCATTGTTAAAAACAGCCATTATTTAAAATTAAATTACATAAACTTACAACTCAATATAATTATATTTTTTCAAAGGTAATAAGTACTAAAAACTTGTTGCTTTCTAATTATTTTACACTGTACTATTATCTGTGGCTGTGTAGTTATTAATATCTATTTTATCTGTATGGTGGAAATACCATATACTACTGTGCTGCTTTGCATCTCTTCGCAACTCCATGTTCAGTGTCATCACTTTGGGAGGTTAAAATTGGCCATGATGGGAATATTTACACTAGAGAAACTGGCAAATGCTACAAATCAGAGAGTTTTTATTTGGAGAGGTTGAAGATTTACCAGCATACTATGTTCACACCCCTTTATGCCACCCCCAGCCCCTGGCAGCAACTGATATATTTTCTGTTCTTATAGTATTGTCTGTTCCTGAATAAAAGAAATCATATAGAATGTAGTCTTTTGAGTTTAGCTTCTTTCATTTAACCTAATGAACTTGAGATTAATCTATGTTGTATGAGTAGTTGTTCCTTTCATTGCTAAGTAATATTCTATTGTATGAATGGATATACCACCGTTTGTTTACCATTCACCTGTTGATTGATATTTGAGCTTTTTTCAGTTTGGGGTGATTATGAATATAGCCATTATATATATTAACATATAGATTTTTAGTGAATATTAGTTTTTGTTTGTCTTGGGTAAATTCCTAGGAGTGAGACTGTGGGTTCATATGAGAAGCATATGCTTTACTTTATAAGAAGTTGTCAAACTGATTTTCAAAGTGGTCATACCATTTTGCATTCTGACAAGTAATGTATAAGAGTTCTAGTTACTCTTTATCCTTGCTAACTAACATTCATTTTGGTCAGTTTTTAAATTTTAGATATTCTAATAGGTTTGTAGTGACATCTCATTGTCACAGGAGCATTGGTCTGACATAACCTATTACAAGGTTCTTATAAGTAGAATCTTTTAATTTTTGAAGAATATTTTCATAAAATACATAATTTATAGATTGACTGTTATTTTCTTCAAGAACTTTGAAGATACTATTCCATTGGTTATTGGCTTTTAATCTTTACATTGTGAAAAGTCAACAATCAGTTTTATTATTTCTACTTTGAAGGTAATATGTCATTTTTTTCTGTACCTGTTTAAGAGTTTGTTTTTTGTCTTTGGTTTTCAGAAGTTTTATTATTATGTGCTTATATGTGATTTGTTTGTGTATTTATCCTGCTTGGGGTTAGTTGAACTTCTTGTACCAATGGCTTGGTGTCTTTCATCATTTAAAAAAAAAATTTACAACCATTATCTCTTCAAATATTACTTCTTCCAAGATGTTTTCTTTTTTACTTCTGGGACTCAAGTTACCTGAATTTTAGACTTGTAAACCTTGTATTAGGTTCTTTTATCTATTTTGTATACTTCTGGCTCTCTACACCTCCATCTAGATATTTTCTCCTATTTTTCACTAACTGTGTTTTAAGTCTTCTGTTAAACCTATCCATTGATATCTTAATTGCAGTTACTGTTTTTTCCATTTATTTCCATTTTCATATTTGCAATAATTTCTATTCTTTCTGAAACTCTCCCACTTGTTATTTAATTCCTAAAAAATATTAACAATAGTTATTAAACGCCTATGTCTATTCCAAACATGGACTTTATAATAACTATTTTGTGAGTCTGTTTATAGTGTCTGAATTTTTTTTCTTGGTTTTCAGTCAAGATTTGCATTTTTTGTATGCCTTGTTACTTTCGATTGAGTGTTGGACATTGTGTATGGGGCACAGTAGACATACTTTAAGTTTCTGGCTTATATTATAATGTTATTTTGACCAGAGAGAATTTACTTTTGTTTCTGAAAGACAACTATACTAGGATAAGATCACCATAATCCAATTAGGGAATGAGATGATCAAATCTAGGCTCCAATTCTTATGAAGTCTGATTTATTTCCAGGCCATTCTTATTCCTAGTGTGTAAATTTTGAGGGTCCCAAATGAAGTCCGAGGGTATATACCAGGTCCAATCCACCTTGGTGTGCTTTGAACTCCAATTTTCACCAACCCCAATCCCCGCTCCTGTGAAACTACTGGAAACTCCCCAACTTTTCAATCTCTCAGGCACTGATTTTGAAATAGGCAGTCAATCCTCTTGAGGGAAAAAGTTGCCCCAGATGTCAGATCATGACTCTTGGATTTCCTTCTCATCTGGATCTTGGCCCTCCAAATTCTTACTCTCTTGGTAGTTTCAGATGCTCAAACACATTTTTAAAATATATTTTGTCCAGTTTTATATTATCTCAATAGGAGGGTGGGCCCTAAACAGTCTAGATAGTTATTTTGGGATGCAGTACTCTATCAGTAGTTTTCAAAAACTTCCCAAGTGATTCTTTTTTTTTTTTTAAGTACGAAGGATCTTTATTCTCAGGTCTGATATTGAATCTGTGGCTGCAGATGATGTCACTATTTTGAGAATAAAAGGTCCCATTATCTTCATCCTTTGCAAGTCTTCAGCCACAAAGTTACACCTTATTCTCATAACAAGATAAGTGAATCAGGCTGGAAGGGGATTTAGGAGGTACACTGATGATAAAAGCAAAGGGAAACATACACTTTTACAAGCATATTGTCCCAGTTACCTTGAAAGTTAAATTTCAGATTAATTTACAAAAGTAGTGACAGAACCATGATTTCAGTGAAAATCAACACAAGTTATACCTTAAAAAAAAAATCAGTTCAGAAATACTAAGTCAGGCAAGCATGCAAAATTCAGAGTATTAAAAAATGCAAGGGCTGGTTGCCCAAACAGATATATCCCTCAGAAAAAGGGATATGAAAATGCTGAGCAGAACCAAAGGAATTAGAAGCTGAATTAGCAGACAAATTCCCTCATTTTATAAATGTGGGCAGACATTAACTGGCGAAGTTTACTCAGCTAGATTAAGGGTGTACATAGATCTAATTCCTGGTGCTATTTGCAACTACACATATCTAAAATACAAGGAGATAAATATCTGGAACACATTAGGCCCACTGATTTAAACAAAACAGTTCAACACTGGGGGTGAAGTTATTGTAGCACAGCAGCACATTATACATATTTAAGAGATTAAATGGAAAGAAGTAATCTCTTAAAGATTTTAATGCTCAGTTTTGATACACAATCAAGTTTCCATCCAATTTTCTGATGTATAGCAAACTGTACTAGCTTAAAAAAAAAGTGCTTTCTTCAGTTTTCTTCTACACGTTTTTTGGCCTTTCAAAACTGAGCACTGGGTCATTTTACTGTAAGTAATGTGATGTTATATATGTACCTTCTAATTGCACGTTTTAGGAATAAACAAAATCCACATTTCAGTAACTGAGAGTGTATTTATAAAATGAAAACCTCTCTATCAAAATACGCTTTTCACTGGGAAAAATAAATAAAACAGACAAATGGATCTACGCAAAGTAAAAATTAACTTTGGTAGATTTCAGTGTAGGACAGTCCATAACAAGCTTATTTGCCCTTACTCCCCCAGAGCTGATCATCTTCCAAGTTCAGATTTTAAAAATATTTTTTAATTGAGATTATTATGTTGACATTTGTTTCTCATTCCACATCATCTTCAGCCAAGCTCTGAGCACTTACAATTCTCTGACTAATTGTTGGGAGCTTAGTCAGAAGCATCTGGAACACTGGTGGTGGAAGAGTTTGCCGCAATACTTACAGTAACTGCTGTGGATGTCCACACACAGCAATTGCATTTGTCAGATGGTCCACACCCTTCTCATATTCACCTTGAGCTAGTAACTCTTCACCAAGCTGTATTTCTTCGAGGAAGAATTTCTGAACGGCTTCAGCATCTTTAAGGTCAGGTAACTTGGAAAGTCCAGCTCTCTCCTTGGCAAGCTTCTGTTTCTTTCCTCGTTCTCGCACCCTGTTCTTGAAGTTGAGGTCACTCCGTCTCTTGCGGTCGAAGTAAATGCAGTACCCGATGAAAACAGCGATGGCGCTGTTCCGGCCCACCATCTTCTCTCCAACTAGGAGTGGGGTCGGCGGCGGCGGGGCCCGCGGAGAAGCTGTTGGCTCAGGACCCTCGGAGCAGACTCCGCCGCTCAGTACCGACGCCCGCTTCCCTGGTGATTCTAACGGGCAGCTGCAGTAACAAACCACAGACATAGAGCATAAAAGGCATGTAAGATTCTTCATGAATTGATTCCTTCAAATCTATGTAACCTAATGTTTTACCGCAGTCTTTTCTCTATACACAGGCTCCCAAGCCCATATGCCTTCCAGCCTGATGGAACTACTTACCATTTCTGATGTGCCAGACCACAGTGCTCTCTCTTATCTTCAACCTTTTGCATTTATCACCCTTCTTTGCCTGGCCCACTCCTTTATTCATCCTTTATATCTCGTTTTAAGTGTTACCTCTTCATATACTACACTTAACTGTTATGTGTCTTTTCCATCCGTTTGTAAGGCTTTCTAGGATCTGTTTGCTGCTTTAAAAGTAGGACTAGGTCTTCTGAGCTGTTCTGTCAGTCTGAAGTTCCACTTCTTTTCCTTCAATATACCTCCCATTTCTTCCTCTTCTGTCCTGCCACCACCTTATACCCAATCATTAAGGCTGTGAGGTCCTTGAAGGAAGTAACTGACACAGGTGCTTAAATAATTGTTATTGAGTTGAATTAAATGAAACATTTTTCAAAACTAAAATTTCATGAAAACAAGACTGCCTCAGAAATCTGAAGTCTGTATTTAATCAGTCTTTGTTAAATTCAGTCCATATATACCTGAATAGTAGAGAGAAAATAATATCTGTTCACTGTAAATGAAAATAATGCTCAATTCTTACTCTGTTGAGTAATTATTTACTCTGTGATGACTTTCCTGGAGATATCATGTAATTGACTAACTTTACTTAGTGCTTGATGTGTACCAGGCATTATATTGATACTATCTTTTCCCATGTGTCTTCCCATTTAATCCTCACAATAATTCTATGTAGTAGATGCTGTTGTTATTAAGGCTAAGAGGTGCTAGGTCCCCTTACCAAGATTATATATCTGGTGAGTGGCTGACTCAGGACACAAACAAGGTATATCTGACCCTAAAACTCATACTTGTATAACATTATACTAAACACTAGTAGAAAAAGCACAGCTTTACACCTGTGCTCAGACCTTATTTCCATCAATGGTGTATCATAGTACAAACTACTTAAACTTTCAGATCCTCCGTTTCCTCATCTATAATAACTGAATTCAATACTTCCCTGAAAAGTTCTGAGGAAACGGTCTGGCATGATGTCAGGTGTGTTATCGGTGCTTGATCAATATGATTACACACACACACACAAACACACACGCACACTTTGTCCACATCTTTATTTCTTTTATTGCTGACTTTTTCATACCATCTGTTATTTGACTATAACTACTTTAGTTATTTATGCATTCTTTTTCTATACTCTAGGCGGTGCTAGCATAGTTTTAACTAACTTCATATGAATTAATTACTTACCAGTAGTGACATATTTATTATCAATTGCACAATTGCTTTATGGAGTTCTAGTAAAACATTACTTCAAGTGTAAAATATGTCTAGTTAAGAACAAATTACCCATGCTAATAAACAAATTTGACACAAGCCATTATTTGCTGAGCTTAAAGCTGCATTTGTTGAAAAGCCTCAAGTCATTTCATTTTTGCTGAAGACTCATATTTAAGTAATTGTGTAATATAGTCATTCATTACTGTCAAGCTACACTTCTGTCTGCCTTTACAGCAAAGAACACAGTCCAGCATTTAGTGCATGTTCTACGGAATTATTTCTCATTGGGGGGAAAAAAGACAGATTTCTAAGAATCCTGGATGAAAGGAAAAAGTAATGGGTTAATACTGTTCAATATATTATTTCATAAAGTGGTCATATTTCAGCACACTTGCTTTTAGATTGTCCACCTAGGTTTAGCTCATCGCTTTGATTAAAAAAAAAAAAAGACCACATTGATATTAGTTCCCTTGGTTGGTTTGAATATTAAGATCTGTTTAACAACTGCTTTCTGCACATACAATTGGTTCACCCATGCAAGGGATCCATCTGTGACGCTGAAGTGGGTGAGGACACCTGCAGGCCATTTATAGGACTGGCCAGAGAGGTGACTATAGTGAAGGGATTGGTTTCCTAAATTTTTCTGATAAGAATCACCCTGGGCACTTGTTAAATGCAGAGCTTCCCAGGTCTTGCTCCTAGAGACTCTGATTCAAAGGGTCTGAGCACTTGAAAGTCTAACAAAAAGCCCAGGTAACTTTTCAAACTTATCCTCAGGTACATTTGGAAAACACTGTTATAAAGGTTATACGAGCTTTAAAAATACTTGTTTATTTGAGAAAATGGATGCAGTTTATCTTCTTGTGCTTCAGTATGTATGTATCCAAAACTCTGCAGGCTCTACCTTCAAATGTGTGCATGTTTATAAACCTGCTTCTCAACAAAGCATATTTCATTAAGTTTATCTAAGGCTATCGGGAAGAGATGGATTTATACAAAGGACTCTGGAGAAGGGAAGGGAAGCAGTGGCTCCCCTTGATATAACACTTGGGACCCAAACTCTCACAAGCCATTTTCTTGGAGGATTCAGCACTGGAATAGCTGCACTGGGGCTGAACAAAACCCCACTTACCTGCCACAAAGTAGCATTCTGCTTTTTCTATGAATGGCTCTTGCTACCCTGGCTCCAGCGGACTGAACCAGGGATCAATGGGGAAACCAGGAACGCTAGGCACATGAGAAGCCAACTCCCTTTGCAAAGGCTTGGTGAGAAATTTTGTCCAACAATAACAGTTCCAATCCAACGAAAACCCCTTTTGGAAAAGAGTAAATGCCAAGGTGCAAAGAGAAGGCAAGATTTTCAAGTTTAGACTGCATACTGAATGACACTGGCCAATTGTCCTGGTTTCCTAAAACACTGAGACCCTGAGTAACTATAGCTACTGAGATTCGTCACCTATTATACCACAATTCCACAAAATCTTAACATAGAGACTTTTCCCCAAAGTCATCTGTTCATGTCCCTTTCTTGCAGACCTAACTAGCAAAGTAATATAAGCACACACTGTCCAAAACTGAGCACTAACCCCATGTCAATCAACCACAGAGAGCTGTGGGTCCTGGGAAGTTCAGCGTACAGCATATATTAGCTACTTTGCCTTTAATCTAGAAACCTGACTCTACTGGTGAAGGTTTATGTAATTTTCAATGTATACAATGACCAATACATCATGGCACCATCTAACCAGAATGGATGCTGGCTATCAAATACCAACTTTGTTCAAGGTTCTTAGTTGAGAACATACAATCTACTCGAGCTAGTTTAAGCAGGAAGGGATTTATTTAGAGGTGCTGAACGTTCACATAATCATTGTGAGGGCTAAAGAAATAGACTCTGATCTCAGTTTTCAGGATATGTCTCAAAACAACGCTGCAGAACTGGAAAGTCAAGGGAGCTTCCACATTTGACATGATCAAAAGCTAAAGAGTCAGCAAACTGCTGCTATAGCACCTGGCTCCAGAATCATACTGCCCTCACCGCAGTCCACATAAGCAAAATAGATGCTTTGTGATCTACCTCTCTCCCCACATGTAGCTAATACTGTAGTGTGTCAACTCAAACTCCTTTAAGCTCTAAAGCACGGTCCTGAAGCATGGTCCTGCAAATGACAGGAATGTTGGCTGCAACTCACCACTAAGAATTTCCCTTGGCCATAGGAAGCTGCATAGCCTAAAGAATGCATTCCACACCATTGACTTGTTGCTGCAGGGCTGCAAAGACCCAGCCTCCTTGCTTCCATTCGGGGCAACTCTGAAGAGCCATCCTGGCTACAGAGCATCTTTTTTTTTTTTAACATCTTTATTGGAGTATAATTGCTTTACAATGGTGTGTTAGTTTCTGCTGTATAACAAAGTGAATCAGCCATACATATACATACATCCCCATATCTCCTCCCTCTTGCGTCTCCCTCCCTCCCACCCTCCCTATCCCACCCCTCTAGGTGGTCACAAAGCACCGAGCTGATCTCCCTGTGCTATGCGGCTGCTTCCCACTAGCTATCTATTTTACGTTTGGTAGTGTATATATGTCCATGCCACTCTCTCACTTTGTCACAGCTTACCCTTCCCCCTACCCATATCCTCAAGTCCATTCTCTAGTAGGTCTGTGTCTTTATTCCCGTCTTGCCCCTAGGTTCTTCATGACCTTTTTTTCCCTTAGATTTCATATATATGTGTTAGCATACGGTATTTGTTTTTCTCTTTCTGACTTACTTCACTCTGTATGACAGACTCTAGGTCCATCCACCTCACTACAAGTAACTCAGTTTTGTTTCTTTTTATGGCTGAGTAATATTCCATTGTATATATGTGCCACATCTTCTTTATCCATTCATCTGTTGATGGATACTTAGGTTGCTTCCATGTCCTGGCTATTGTAAATAGAGCTGCAATGAACATTGTGGTACATGACTCTTTTTGAATTATGGTTTTCTCAGGGTATATGCCCAGTAGTGGGATTGCTGGGTCATATGGTAGTTCTATTTTTAGTTTTTTAAGGAACTTCCATACTGTTCTCCATAGTGGCTGTATCAATTTACATTCCCACCAACAGTGCAAGAGGGTTCCCTTTTCTCCACACCAGCATTTATTGTTGGTAGATTTTTTTTTTAATTTATTTATTTTATTTATTTATTTTTGGCTGTGTTGGGTCTTCGCTGCTGCGCGCGGGCTTTCTCTAGTTGCGGCGAGCGGGGGCTACTCTTCCTTGCGGTGCGCTGGCTTCTCATTGCAGTGGCTTCTCTTGTTGCGGAGAACAGGCTCTAGGCGCGCGGGCTTCAGTAGTTGTGGCACGTGGGCTCAGTAGTTGTGGCTCGTGGGCTCTAGAGCGCAGGCTCAGTAGTTGTGGCGCACGGGCTTAGTTGCTCCGCAGCATGTGGGATCTTCCCAGACCAGGGCTCGAACCCGTGTCCCCTGCATTGGCAGGCGGATTCTTAACCACTGCGCCACCAGGGAAGCCCGTTTGTAGATTTTTTGATGGTGGCCATTCTGACCAGTGTGAGATGATATCTCATTGTAGTTTTGATTTGTATTTCTCTAATGATTAATGATGTTGAGCATTCTTTCACATGTTTGTTGGCAATCTGTATATCTTCTTTGGAGAAATGTCTATTTAGGTCTTCTGCCCATTTTTGGATTGGATTGTTTGTTTTTTTGTTATTGAGCTGCATGAGCTGCTTGTAAATTTTGGAGATTAATCCTTTGTCAGTTGCTTCATTTCTTACAGAATCAGCAGAAGCCTCTGTTGCTATTGTATCTCAGTTTAGCTTCTTCTTCCCATCAGAAGCAAGTGGGTACAATTATTATAATGAACAACAAGGTCTGAGTGGCCGCCAGGGAGCCTGACTCATAGAGAGCCATGGAGATGATGAATAGAATATGGCATTCCTAGGGGCAAGAGAGATAGGCAGCTAAAAATCTATACAATCAAAAGAAATTAAAAATGGATGGTTAGGAGACTAAGGGTGGCAATGCCAATAAGTAGTTCCTAGACTTGAGCTGATTCTCAGATCTGGAATCCACTGACTGAAGAAGAATCTGGGTCACCAGGACGAAGGATCCCAGAGCACCATGGTACTTGTATATGGTAGTGATTCTCCCTGCCCCTCCCTAAAGGGATCTTTAGCTACTTGCTTGGGTAACTATATACTGAGAAAAGGAAAATACTCAGATATTTTGAGAACTAGTGGACATGGACTCCAGGTTGACTTTGATAGCTGGGTACCTGAAGCAACATGGCCCCACTGTTGGATATGAGAGGTAATAAATGGAGTTCGGGCCCAGGTGTGGATCACTGGGTCCGCAGACCCACCTACTGGTCATTTCAGTGGTACCTGAGTGGATATTTTGAATGGACATATGTAGTAGTTGGCAAATCTTCCACACTGGTTTCTTGGCCTGGGAGGTTAGCGCTACCATAGTGGGGAATGGCAAATGGAAGGCTTTGAAACTGCCTGCCTCTTCCTGCCAAGATTGTAAATAAAAAAATAATATCACATCTTGGGGCCAGTGACAGAGATAAATGCCAACACAAATACTTTGGAAGCTTTGGTAAGTCTATGAGCTTCAGAGGATAGGAGGTAACCCTTTGAAGTTCAGAGGCCCCATATCAGTACAGCTTTTAGGGTCTGGGCATGCCAGGGCATCGATTCCAAAGTAAAGGGCATGTTATTGTATCTTGTACTTCCCACCACTAAGAAGGAAGCACGTGTGTGATAGACCTCTTCAGGTTTTGGGCACAGCAAATTCCACACCTTGGAATATTTCTCCAATCCACTTAAGTAAGCCTGCCTGCTGGGGCAGCTAGAGGTGCAGCAGGAAGGGCAGAACAGCAAGGGGTTGTGCAGCAAGACCAAGTTTCTGTACAATAGCCAGGCCACTTTGGCAATACTGGGGTACTAGCATAGAGATATCTGTGGTGGAAACAGTTGCCCTGTGGAGTTTATTTATCCTTATAGGGGAAATTTATCCTTATAGGGGAATCATAACACAGGCACCTAGCAAAGCAATTTATATCTGCAACATGAAATTATATTCCATTTGAAGAACCATTAGGCCCCTAGCAAGGCAATTGATATCTGCAGCATAAAATTATATTCTATTCCATTTGAAAAACCATTAGGCCCTGACCATGGGCATCAAGTGGCCATCTGGACAGAGCTGCCCATCTGTCAGATCCACCAAGTTATATGGTTGGTGGCCCAACAGCAATCTGTTGTAAGATGGAAGTAGTGCATCTGGGACTGGCACAAATTAGCTGCACAAGCAAGTGACCCCAATCCCTGTGTCATCCACCACTCTTGCACTGGTGCCGCTCAGTGCACACACATGGCCACATGGTGAGTCCCCTATTGCCAGCTGACAGAAGTGGAAAAAGGCTAAACTTCATTCACAGATGGGATGCTGTCCTCTAGGACACAATACACTCAAAACCAACCAACATTCTATGGTGCTGTGCCCCCAGTAGGTAGAATGCATGTGCCTAGGAACTAAGGGGTAGAAATACGAGTACCCCAAATTATCACACTCCCAGTGATCTACTTGAGGGAATCTGTGCTTTCTATCCCTGAACCTTTAGGCACTATGGCGCATCATGCCAAAAGACCAGCAGTCAAGGAAAGGAGTCATCATTGCAGTTAGGAACAATTAGCATTGATCACCAGAAGGAGGTAGGGAGTCGTTACACAAAAGATGCAATGAACTACAGTTCTGGCATTCTGAAGATTGACTGGAATTGACATCTTTTTGTTTGACCCTGTACAATTTTGATGATCAATGGACAAGTGCAGTAGTCAAGCCTGAAAAGAGCATGCTGACCAGGGATTCAGACCTTCCTTCAGGGAGGAGGATTTGGTCACCGCAACAGTGAAGCATCTAGAGCAGCGGAGGTGATAGCTAGGAGTGAAGGGAATATAGAAGGAGCAGTAGAGAAGGGAGACCATGAGTATCAGTTGTCGCCTTAAAACCAGCTGCATCAGTGGAGACTGTATTCATTTGACCAACCTCCTTTATAAATTTTCTCCAGAAATGATGCCAACCAAAATCCCAGAGAAGCTGTTTGCAGATGGGGTAAGTATAGTGTAAGCAAGTTAATCTGAGCCGCACAGTGGGTGCTCGGTAGTGGACTTTAGGGATCTGTGCTGGGCCATCTACGTTCCCCCTTCAGGACCCAGGCACACAGCCTCCCAGCTGCCAAGAGAGTTGACTGCTGATAGCTCTGTCCATCTTTGAAAATCGCTCTTGACTGTTAGGAGCTGCCTTGCCCAAGGTATGCCTTGTCCCTGGGGGCGGCCTATGCCCATTGCCTAATAGATGCAGGATACAATATACTAGTCCCTTCCGTCTTGATTAGGGACACCTCTGACTGGCCTTCCCAGTGCAGAACACCCGCGGGATTGGTTGAAGTCCCCTTTGCAACTACATTACAGTTCAGTTTCTCTAAACTCGGTCCATTCCTGCTTCTCTCTTTTCCTTCTGGGTGTTGTTCCTGAAGACAGTCCCTAATAAATCTTCTGTATGCAAACCTTTGTTTAGGAATCTGTTTTCAGGGGTTCCAAACTAAGTTACCATATAACTTGATTTCAAATCTAAGATGTGGTGCATCTGATTACTGCAGTCTACTTCACATGTGAAATGCTAAGTGTAAGGGGTCTGGGAAATGCAGTAGTGAGCCTTGCAAACTCTGAACTACTGGAAGGCATGCCTGGATGGGGTAGACTGTGTGCAGAGGGAGTTGGTTTGCAGTATCCACCATGCCAACCCATGAAGATACATCTTAGAAACCTGTACAGCGCGCTAATCTGCCTTCAAAAGTAGGAAATGGTGGCTGAAATTATTATTAAATTTTTAAATTATTCTTGGAGCAAAGAGAAAACTTGCTTCTACCTCAATGTCTTTGTTCCCCTAATTGTCAGCACAGAGTGGTTTCTCCTTTGGAGTTGGCTAAGCACTGCCAACAGGCCAAGTAACAAACTGTTCAGATATGTGTGTAGAATAATTCTCTGTCATGTGGGTTTGGAAGCTCTGTGAAGGGCACTGATATTCACTGATGATTTACTTTGTACCAGGCATGGCATAAGGTGATTTCCTGATGGATTCAGGAATAGCGACTTGATGTTTTGTGTATTACCATGCAGGAAACTGGAAACAGAAACTGGGGAGTTAAATCAGTGTTTTGTTTTATTTTGTTTTGCTTTTGTATCATAGTGGCAGCTGTGGGATTTGAACTTTCTTCTGACTCCTAAGTCCATTCTCTTTCCACAATACTGTGATGGCTATTGAAAAGCAGGGAGCAAGTCTTCCCTCTCAACCAGAGTCTAATTGAGTGGCTTGCTCTGTCGGGCTGATGAATCAAAGGGTCCTGGTTTTACATTTCCCCAAAAGATGTGTCTGTCGTGTGTGGTCTCACTGCCATGGAGCATATCCTAGGCAGCAGTCCATCCCATGTGCCACTGGACACAATGGGAATCAGTCCAGATAGACTTCCTAGGCTGGCCACAGCTCCAGTACCATCCCCATGAAAACAGCTTGGGGGTCAGGATCTGCTAAAAGCAGAGCGGAAGGAGTGCTTTTGTGTCTTAAAAGCGGTGCACAGTCATTGCAGTGTTCTGTAGAGAAGATGAGCTTAAAGCAAAAACATGCAACTGCAGCATCTCAAGCATCTTTACCATGCCAAAGGACAAGAGTTCAAAACCTTTGTTGGCAAATTAGAAGGCAATTTGGACCTTGTCAATTACCTACCTGAACACATGGGAAGAATTTTTCCCATCTCTGCTCAATCTGGTCTAAGAATTGCATTTATGGGAAAGGAACTAACATTTATTGAGTGACCACCGTGCCTGGGCACTGAGTTCCCCCAGTTACACTGTGAGTTTGGGCATTGTTACCAGTTTTTATGGGTAAAAAAATTGGGACTTGGGGAAATTTAGTAAATCACCCAACATCCCCACACTGAGGAGTACCTGGCTGAAATGCAAGTCCAGTCTGTCTGGCCTGAAGCCCACGCTTTGTCTGAGACACTGTTTAGGGAGAAAAGCAAGACAAAGTGAATATTGCTGAGCTAGTTTCATCAGAACTCTTTTGCTGAAATGCATTTGCTTCGTCTGTCTTAGGAATCAAAGGTGGTTTTGCAGCATCTCTCTGGAAGGGATGTGTTCACAGATGGTGCATAGATTTCTCAGCCAAGAGCTCTTAAATATTATGTGACTATATTCTCCTGAGGAATTCCCTGAGCACACTGGGTCTTCGTGCCTTAGACTACATGGACACCTGCACACACAAAACTCACACTCTGCCGTCCGCGTTCTCACACACAGATGCACATTTTCTCCCATTCTCTCACACGCTCCCTCTCTCACAACACACCTGTTACTGCCTCTCAACAAAGGCAGTTTTGTACTGTGAAAGCACCAATTCAGAAGGAAAACATGAACCATATGGAGGGAATGGCAGAAGGGAAGTTCTTAAGCAAATAAATAACATAACTTGTCTCATGAATTTTCCCATTTTCCCTTGGGGTGAAGATGAAGTAAAGGGAACTAGTGCCCACCTGCCCAGTGTTCTTGCCAACTGCAGTTTGTTTCCAATTTTAATGGAGAACAGTAGCCCTTTCCTAGGACTAACCAGTCAGTGACCAAGGGAGGCAGAGCCTGGAAATGTCAGCTGCTTGGAGGAACTGAATATAATGCAACAGATTCCAGAATATTGAGGGAAATTAAGATATTCCTTTGTTGAGATTAGCTCCAAGTCCCAGATACCCAGGAGAAGATGTAATCTGGTACCAATTCATATAATTTTCCAATGGTAGTCCTACTGAACTATATGTATCTATAAATGTATAAGTTGTCAGGTCAATAAAATATGTTTTTTTCATTATCCCACTGAGTAGAAAACACCATGTTGAATCCTGCAGGAAGTTTTCTAAGTTGTTTTTCACAAAAGTGTCCTGAAAAATCCAAGTGCTTGATGTGAGAAATTCAAAACTGAAGAGTCACAGGGTTTTCTCCCATTTTCTTTTGCCTATCTTTCTCATCGAGGAGAAAGAAAACCTTAGCAAAATAAATAAAAGCAGATAAAGTGGCCTGTGAAGAAGTGACAAGCATGGAGTTGATGGAAATAAGTTTTTAGTGATCATTTTCCCAGTTTCTTCATTCTACAAATACACAAGAGGCCCACAGATACTGCCGAGATGGTTCTCCAGGATCAAAAGCTGGCAAGGAGGGAGCAGGGCAGGGCTCTGACCCCATGTCCAGTGTCATTTTCCACTATATTACCCTGCCTGGAAGGAGACTGTTAGAGGGTAAAAGGGAAGCCTGGAACTTTCCCCACAGGTATAATTTGTCCATAAGACAACATGAAAAAGAGTTAAGTTGATTCCATCTTCAAAATGATCCCTGTGTCCCAGGAGTCATGCAGATGTGACTATCTTGGAATAAATTTGGAGAAATATTAGTTTTCTCCCTCCTGTGCCCTGAAATGAATTGGTTGGCGCGGTATTTTGCATCGCATGGCTCCTGATCCAATTCCAGGGAGTGTCTCGGGCACCAAGAAGGCTGGAAGCCAACATTTGATATTTCTGTCTTAAATTACACTTGCAGGGCCCATGAACATCTCATTTGCTAATTCCATTTCTCACAAAACAAGCCAACATCTGCCTTTTGTTATTTCTAACCCTCGTTGTTTCTGAAACACTCATAATACGTTTTGAGTAAAAGTGCCTCTACAAAAACTGCCTGGCAGGGCCTGGGCACAGTTATACCACTGGCAGAAGGCTCACACCCTACCTCTCCCCTTGTCGCCTACACTCAGAATGCTTCCTGAGGCTACCTGGAGTTTGCCCAAAAGGTGGGACTTCAAGATCTCTGGAAACGATAAAAAGAGAAAGAATGAACCAGGCAATTTGTGGTGAAGGCATCTTACAGGATCAGGAGGGGACAAAGGCGAGAGCCTCCTTTCCTTTCCTTGTCACACATGGCCAACTTTGCTATTTTCCCTTGAACCCCCATTTTTCATAAGAGGACATTCTTCCACATCCCACTGCTGCGTGGAGAACAGAAGGGAATGCTTGAAAGAAGGAGAGAAGGGAGAATTTTTTCTGCTTTGGTCCTATGGAAATGAAAGAGGGGTTTAGGAGATGGGAGGAGGGCTTTGGGGAGGGGGGGCTCCCCATCGTGATTCTTTTTTTAAAATTAATTATTATTGGTGTATAGTTGATTTACAATGTTGTGTTAGTTTCTGCTGTACAGCAAAGTGTATCAGTTATACACATACATATATCCACTCTTTTTTAGATTCTTTTCCCATATAGGTGAAATTGGGAGATCGGGATTGATATATACACATTACTATATATATTAAAAGAGATAACTAATAAGAACCTACTCTATAGCACAGGGAACTCTACTCAATACTCTGTAATGACCAGTCACGATTTTTCATCACAAGTTTGGCTAGTCTTTGTAAGATATAGCACAGCGGCCCCATTATGAAGGAGATCGTTTAGGTCACATTTTTAATCTATCTTTTATTCACTGGAATCAATCCACATTCCTCTGCAACAAGTGAATCGCAGTTGTTCGCTGGAGTCACAGAAAAACTGAGGCTTTGGAGTACAGCTGACATAAGCAAAGGTACCCCCCCCATCGGCCCCCGCACAAGGAATTGTATAAAGTTCCTGCTTAAAAGTCTTACTGCTATTTCACAAATTCAACCGAACTCAGGACACATGGGGATAAAGGGCTGTGTGTAGGATAGAAAATGAGGAATCAAATTTAGAGCTGAAAGTTCGAATTAAAATTCTGCCTCTGCTGATTTCTGACTAGATGGCCTTCTTTGAGTGGCCTGGGTTCTCTGAGCCTCAGTTTCCTTAACCATAGATTAGAGAGAATTTGTGAGATTTAGTTGAAAATCAGATAATGTGAGATGAAAGCACCGTGAGGTTGCTCAGTAACTGTGAAGGCTATTCAAATGAGAGGAGTGGTCATCCTTGCCCAGCTGGTAGCTGACCACTCCTCAGGGGTCTGTTCTCCCCCAGGAAAAAGCAGAGGCCTTGCATCGAGTTATTAGACTTTATGAAACATGACCTCACTGTGAAATCTTAAGCAAACAGAAGCTTTTCCATTCTTTTAATTGAAAACATTGCTAAAATGTTCGCTTGGCCCCTTTTCTTGCCTTATGAAGTAGCACAGAAAGGACAGAACAGAATCTTGATTCCAGCACTTTCAGAAGCCCCAGCATCACCAACTGGCACCAGAGATGTGAACATGGAAGAGGAGATTTCACTGGGAAGGAAGCAGAGAAGAAACGGGGGCTCAGGGAGTCCAGGGCACATCCTCCGCTTCATGTCTGTCCATAATGGAGCCTGAACCAGCTGGGCTGTGCCGAGTGCCTGATCCTCTGCCCTCCAAACCCCCTTCTCTTGCAGTCAGTCCTCTCACACTCAGTTCACGGTAACTCCTTCTCCCATTTGCTCAGGTCCAAACCGCTGAGTCCCCCTTGACTCCCCTCTCACACTTTCCACTTTCACTCCATCAGCAAACCCTGTGGGCTTTGCCATTCTGTTCCGAGAATCCCACTGCCCTTTCCCACTTCACGCTGCCACTCCAGTCCAAGCTGCCATCGTTTCTCCATAGATTATTTCACAAGCCTTCTTGTTTCTGCCCCCATCTCAAGGTGGCACCAGAGGAAGCCTGTTAAAGTGAAAGTCAGATCATGTCACTCCTCTGCTTAAACTCTCCAGTGGCTCCCCGCTTTACCCAGATGGAAGCCCAAGTCCTTATGATGATCTAGAAGATCCTCTTATTGTGGCTCCTCATTTTCTCTCTGCTTCATCTCAATATTCTTCTTTCACTCTTTCCTGGCCTCATCATTGTTGCTTAAACATACCAGGCATTCTCTTGCTCCAGGACCTTTGCACTTGCTGTTCTCTTTCTTGGACAGCTCTTCCCCTGGACACCTGCAAGGCTGGCTCTCTCATCTCCTTTTGGTCTGTATTCAAATGTCACTTTTTCAATGAAAACTTTCCTGGTCACCCTGTCTAAAAAGGTAACTTCCTCTCCATTCCCCTCCCCCTAAACTTTCTAAAACTCTTTTTGTGCTTCTTTTTTCTATTAGCACCTATGATTATCTCATATATTACACAACAGACTTATTGTTTTATTTTCCTCCCCAACTAGAATGTAAGTTTCATGAAGTCAGGGAGGTTACATTTTGTCTAGAGCAGTGCCTAGCACAAAGTAAGTACTCAATAAATAATTTTTAAGTAGGTGAATTGAGTGACTTCAAAAAACCCTGACCACAGTAGTTTAAACAGAGAATAGAAATCTTACACAATTGAAGTTCCGATTAGGCAGGCTAGGGCTCTATAACAATGCCATCAGGGACCCAGTTTCGCTCCATTTTTCCATTTCACCACTCTTAACCCATAGGTCTTTATCTGTAAGCTTTTTGCTTCCTGGTTGCAAAATGGTTGCTGCACCACCAGATTACACATTATCTTTCCAAAGCAGAAAGAAAATGAAGTAGAAATAGGAAATGGCAGCCTGAGGAAAACAACAACTTTCCCAGAAATCCTCAGCTTATATAACATTAACCAGAACTTTGTTCCATGGCCACCCCTAGCTTCAACATCAAACAAAAACTGGGGTTTTATTAGTGAGGAAGAGAGGGGAATGCATGTGGGGCGGCCAGCTCACAGCATCTGCCATAGAGCTTAAGTCTCTGTGACTCTTCAACACCAGCTCATACTTCTGTGCTCGGACGGGATGGGAAGGGGCTTATGAGACCTCAAGGCAAGCAGAAGGACATGGGGAGAGCCTTAGGTCAGACTGCTGCTGGAGAAAAAACTCCAGTCCTAATCTGGAACAGGAGCTCTGGAGTAGAACACTGAAAACACTTCAGCAGCCACATTCCCAGCTTGGGGATGAAGCTGACCAGAAAGGATAATGGAAATGCAGAGAAAGAAAAAGATGCATGCAGTCAAGGGAGAAAGTCCTGGTAGCCTTCAAGTGTTTGCTTCCAGGGATTTTCTAGCCCTGGTGATGGTGACACTTTTATTGTATGCTTTCATGTAAATGAGAGACAGGTGAGTTTAGACTTGACTTGCTGTCCTATCTAAACCAGCAGTTCTCATCAAGTAAGAGTCAGCTGGGGAGGTTTGTCAACTTACACTGTGGGTGCCTGTCCACACTCCTCCACAGCAAGAGGGGACGCATGAAATCTGCAGTGCAAACCCTCTTCTTTTCCCCCAAGCCGTGAATATTTTCAAACACCTCCCCAGATGATTCTGGTACCCAACCCCCGTTTAACAGTGGGGCCCCTCTGTTCTAAACCCAAGGCAGAAGATCTGGTGCAGAGGATCAAGCTGATCTGTGTGAATAGCCGATTGGGGTCCCTGCCCCCGGAGTGATACAGATTCCCTGTGCGATGAGCTATGCAGAAAGCGTGCTGTTAGGTCTGAGCCTCCTCATATCCTGTGTTCAAAAATAGGTCCGATGCTGCTTGGGGGCAGGGGAGTGAGGAAAGTGACAAGAGAGAGATGGGTCTAGCTCCTTTTTGTCAGAAAGCCGGTGTCAGGAACCTGGGCTGCAGCTTACTTAACGGTGTCTCTGTTAACTTCCACCTCACTGCCAGTCACCACCCTGCCCCTGTCCCAGCTCTGAGGCCAAGCACTGTCCTGCAGCTGTGCCCTGCTTGTAAGGCTGAGGGTCACCATGGAATGGGCTGCACGCAGACTGAGAGCAGCGCTGCTGGAGGACTCCAAATGCGAATGCTCGCTGCAGAGCCTCGGGTGGGAAAGCAGTCACTAGACTTATTTATTCAGCTCCTTTTTCTTTTCCAAATGGCCAGAATCCTGGACTGAGAAACAGAGTCTCACCCCTTCAGCACTCTGGTAAGAAAGGCTCACTGCCCTTCTGGGGAGAAAGAGAGGTTTATGCCACGTGTCTGCTGTAATTATGACAGGAAGCGCCAAGAGCTCAGGCTCTTTCCCCAAAGAGTCCTGACAAGGCTGAGGACGGAAGATGGAACCTCAGTTTCTCCACCATCTCAGAGGCATTGCCCAGGCTGCCTGAGAGACTTCCTTGTCTTTGCAACCATGGGCTGGGTATGGGCAAGAGAAGCCCTCTGTGTGTGTTGGTTCGGTGGGAGGGGGGAGGGTGAGGACCTACATACTGTGATTTAAAAGTGCCATGACATCTAGAAAGGTCTCAAAACTTGTTACAAAATGGGTAGTGGAAAGGTCTGGAAGTTTGACTTGTGAGAAAAGATTTGGGGCATCTGATAGGAGATTTCAAATATTTGAAGGCAAAATTAGGTATGTTCTTCAAAATATCAGCAGGAAGAGCAAAGGAGAAGTTGCAAAAAGTTGCACAAGTTCTTCCTGTTTTCCTTTGACTCAGCAAGAGCTGTAACACAATGGAACAAGCTTCCTCTGGAGGTAGTGAGCTTCCTGTCTCTGGATGTATTCAAGCAAAGACTGAATGGTCATTGAGCAGGCATGTTGTTGAGTGGACTTCTCTTTGGGTGGAGGCATAGCCTAGATGGCCTCTTCCAACTTTGAGAGTCTTAAACCTATGCTGTCCCCTTTGCCTGTATGACTCCTGAATGTCCACCACTGCAGATGGCAGGTCTCTCTCTTTCTCAAATTACTCTTGAGGGAACAAAGACTAACAATTCTCACTGGAGGGTTAATGCCTCAAAAGCTTTTCTCTTCTGACAGCGGGCATGACTAGGCTGAAGCTTGGCTGGGCTTCAGCTCACTCCTCAGTCAGCTCTTACAGGTTCGCTGGCAGTCTCAGTAGAGTCAGTGTGGTTACTCTGCTGGGCAACTTCCAGATAAATTTCCAGCTCTTAAAAAACAGATTCCCGAGGCCTCTGATTCAGCAGGTCTGAGGTCGGGTTATAAAAATGTTTTCAGGTGATTCTGATGGTTTGTCAAGATTTGGGAACATTTTCCTAAGCTTTGCCTCAACCAAACCCCCAAGGATCAACTGGGAAGGATGGTTTTGACCTTAATCAATCAAGCATGTAAATTTCTATGGGATGTTCTTATTCTGATCCATGTGTTTGCCCAGCCCTAAAAAGCTGCCCCTGTCATCTGCTCCAAGTCTCAGACCCACTGGCCACTGGCATTGTACCTTCGCTGTGTCTTTGATGGCCAGCGCTCTTCCATCCCAGCCACACTCCTCCCCCACTTCTCCAACCTACATCTTTTGAGACTACTCATTTCAAAAGGCGTTATGACCCCCACAAAGATGGCTAAATTTTTTCAACTATTTGTGCATAATGTTCATCTGGGATTTGAACCTGATGTACATGTTTCACTGTGTGGTCCTGGTTTGTTTGTGTATCCTCTCCCCGGACCCTACCAACCTCTATTCCTCAAGGGCCAGGACTGTGCCTTCCCTCTTGGGATCTCCTGCATCTAGCACAAAACTAGGCACAAACCCTGTGCTCAGTATTTGAGGGGGGAAGGAAGGAAGATGAGAAGGAAGGGTGTGCTTGTCCCAAGGATTACGTCTGTTTTCAACAAAGATTGCTTGAGCATTGTGCAAAAATGCTCGTAACAGACACAGTTGGGAGTGGGGCAGCACGCGTGCATGTGAAATGCACAGAGATTGGGGACTCTGAGTGCTAGTAATTTTTTCTATGTCTTGTCAGAGTCATAAGGCATCATTAGGCTGAGAGCACAACTCACCACTCTCACCTGCCTTTGGCTTCTCCCAACAGAGGTCTCCAAGGTGTTACACTTTTCCTCATAAAGACAGCCGGTTATTCTGATGGCAGAATTTTCTAAAGTCATTTACTGACACTGTTTTTTAGCAAAAACCATGAGTACCATGAGACGAATACATTATGGAGACAACTGTCATCACGACCACATGTGGTATTATTTACTCACGTCAGTTTGAATGATTAATGTGGAAAAGTGGCTGGGCAGCTAATAAGATTGAGGGCCGTGTAGAACAATTTCTGTGTGATTTTAAACAATGCCCACAGTGTCTGTGGCAAGTCACAGAGACATGAATCGCTGGCACCACTGGCCCCCTCTGCTGACTGGCTTTCTCGGCTGCGTTCTCCCCCCACGCTCCCCACCCCCAGAGACTCCAAATTTTCCAGCTACAGCCAAGGAGGAGAAAGTGGGGACGCTTTTCATTTCAGCAGCCTGGGGTTGTGAGCGGTGGCAGCTATCTGGCTGACGTCACTGGTGACTCCTCAGACAGCCAGAGGACAGAGAGCCTCATGGGGCCTTGTAATAGAGTCCAGGACTGCTGGCCGGTCTTTGCCCCCTTTAACGCGTGGCTACGTAGGCAATATTAAAAACCAAATAATGGTTCATTCTCCAGAGAACCATCATTGAAATGGCAGAGTTTAAAAGCGAACAAAGTACTACAAAAAAGTCAGGGATCTGTTCTGTAGGCCTGTCAGGTCTGTAAATATCTAGAATCTTGCTTACCGAGTACTGGCTTGATGTACAGCCCCAGGGAATAAGAGTTTTCTGTGTTCTTTTCTTTGTGGAAAGCCTGAGAGATGACACAGTAAAACAGTTTATCAGCCTCCACCCTGACTACTAGTTCCATGCTTATTACTATTACCTCCCTTTTACTGAGACCTCAGTGTTGAGAGCTTGCTAGAACCATACTAAATGCCTTGAGCGTGTCGCCTTGCTTTAATCTCAAAGTTGGGGTGGAAACGGAGGTGTAGGGAGTTAAAGTAAGCCGCTCAAGGTCAGGCAGTGGTAAGTGACCAGCTGGGACTGGAATCCAGGGCTGTGTGACTCCAGAATCTGAGTTCGTCACACATCTGCCTTGTGTGTCACCCGCTTTCATTCCATTCCTTTGGTTTTTGTGGTGTGTTGGGGGGAGGATATGGGTCTTAGTATTATGAGAAGGAAGTAGAGGACTGCCTACCACATGGTGATGAGCAGGCCCATGGGTGGGCTGTGGGAACAGTGGGGCGGGGGGGAGGTGATAGGCAAGCGGGCTGCTGTCTCCAAGAGAAGACACTGAAAAGAAACCGGCTTTCTCCTTCCAGATTATAAATCATGGTGCCAATCTCAGCAATGTTGGTTGAGGGGTATTCTTTTCCAAGAATACTGGAAGAATTCAGGATTCAATGCAGCTGTGAGGCAGGATTGTCTAGTGCATAAGATACAAGATACATTCAGCAGAAACGGAAAACTCTGAATGTCTCTTAGAAATGTCCTCGTGGCTCTGACCCCTGCTGAGGAGTTTCCTAATACTCTGAAAGGGATCTCTGGCAATCTTGAGGCACACGATGCACACGTTTGGACACGGCTGTGCTCCTCGTGGGGCCCTTGGTCCTGCTACAGCATTCAGATGGTGGTCACACTTCTTGTCACCCCTGCAGGCAAATCTTTGTGAAGGATGCTCGGGGACAGGATGAGAGGCTGTCAGTGGGGTGCTGACACCACTGGCCCTTGTGTGTGTGGTTTGTGATACTAATGTCAGACAAGACCTGGAAACAGAGTCAGTAGCTTATTTTCCCGTTATATGAAAAAAGCTATATTTTTCATGCCAGCAGACAGCAACAGACAAAAAGACTTTTTCTGTCTGAGAAGTTTATAAAAGTGTTCAAGGAGAGATACAAAGAAAACCAGACAAAGAAAACCAGAATGGAGTGACAATGTTAAATCTAAACATTTGGTTCCTTTTACTAAGAATACTAATTCCTATGATTAATTTCTTTTATTTTGGAGGGTTTTTTTTTATGCATATTTCTTTCCTGTTTTGACTTTTGATCCAGCATTAGTCATGTTTGACTCAGCATAATCTCACACCACCATTGCGTCAATGTTTTCCTATCTTCATCCTGCTTTGGGGGACAGGTACGGGAATAAATTCACCTTTAAAAAACAATTATTTTGTAATTATCCCTTTTCACTAAAATGTCTGGCTAGAGCTACCTGGTCTGACTGACTTTTTTTTTTTTTTTTTTTTGATGTCTCCTGACTTGAAGACAACCCCAATGACCAGGTCTAGATGGTAAGATAGAAGCATATACATCCATCGAAACCTTCAAAGTACCAGCCACAACATCAGTTGAGCCAGCTTCCCAGACTCTTTACTCTTGGTTAAATATTGGACAAAATTTTAATTAATCATGTGACTAAATCTATTAGTGTCAATGATCCATTTTGATTGATAGTAGAGCTCCTTTCAAGCTAACAATGCCACAATATTTTGTGCCCATGATATGTATGCAGTGTTTCTCAAAAGATGTTCCTAGAAGAGAATTGCCCAAAGTGCTGATAAAAATGCAGATTCCTGGTTCCCACTCTAAGCCTACTTAGTAAGACCCTCTGGAGGTGGGCCCAGGGACACACATTTTTAAAATAAGCTCTGTAGGTGATTCTTGGATGTACTAAAATCGAAAACCACTGGTTTAGAGCTCAGGTAATTTGAGCAACACTTGGATTTCTGCATGGTCAACATTAATGATTAGGGAAGGTTCAGAAGTCCTGAGAACCGACATTCATCTATTTATTCATCCACTGAGCCTTTATTGCATACCTCTGATATTCAGTCTTGGACCGAGAGCCCAGATGAGTGTGGATTCTATAGAAGCCTCATTTTCCTTGCCTTTGGAATGGAAACGTGGGTCTAAAATAGTGGTTCTCTTGGTTTTTTTCAGACGACATGAGGCTAGAACTCACTGTGGTAGACCCGTTTCATCCTTGCTACTCATTTGCTGCATCATTCTCCTCTCCGTGACACAGGTTGCTGAAATGTTGAGAAAAACTAAAGAAAGAAAGAGCTCTTAATATTTAAAACTTTGTTTTCAAAATTTCGAGGGCATTGGTGAGCTTGCGGATGTGAAAGAATCAGTTTCCATTTATTTATACTACTTTCAAAACACATTTTTAGCAAGGTTTCCCTGGAAATTTTATTGTTGCCTTTTAAAATATTCAGTAAAATCATCATATGATTAAGATAAAAGAAACAGTGGTTCCTCAAACCTGCATGTATATCAACATAATGGGGAGCTTGATAAAACTGCATAGTCTCTCCCTACACACCCCCTCCGCACACACACAACACACACACACACACACACACACGAACACATTCTACAGAAACATGTTTTTCCCCCCACTGGTTACACTTTATATCCTTTCTAGAATAAGATAAAATGTTAGATAGATAGCCCATATTTTAATTAATCACCCCACTCTTGTTGTTCAAGGTGATGGAGTTCAATTCTTAGTTTCATAACGAATACATACCGTGTTGATTTTTTCATGATTTCACCATTTCCTTAGGACAGATATCTAGAAATGAATACTTCATGTGGTAACTTCTCTGAAGTTGGCTCAGCTCTGCTTTGCCCACTCTCAATGCCAAAGTGAGACTATGTCCCTGAGAAAGCATGGATAGGTCTATAGGCTGGTCTCTGACCTCAAACCGTGGGGTTGTTAGGGTAGAGGGGAGCTGCTATAACAAAGACACCCCACTCTACGGTGGTGTAAATCAGATGGAAATTTATTTCTCTCTCACTTTACTGCTCAGATAAGAATGGTTCAGGGCCAGTAAGAAGACTCTGACATTCTTAACACATGGCTTCCATTTCTGGTTTCAGAGTGACACTCCATTCTCATTGTTTTACAGACAATGAGAAGGAGGAAATAATCTGGGGGAGCACCCACCAATTATTTTAAATGCAAGATCCAAAAGTGGCACACGCCATTTCAGATTGTATCCTACTGGTGGGGACCCAGTCACTGGTTTCACGTAGCTGCAAGAAAAGATAGAAAATGAAGTAGTTACCTGGACATCCATGTGCTCAGCTAAAATTGGGAGAAGAGATTTGGAGACACAATTAGCAATCAGCCACACTTCCAACTGAGGTCTTAGAATCCAGAAGGTGAGCAATCCAGAAGGGATTGTGTACTTGATCCTTTGTTCTATGATCCCAGTCTTGCTCAACTTTGAGCCTTTGAGATGTAAGCATTAGAAACATTAGAGTCAGATGGTGAAACCTTTGCTGATCTGACAAAGAATCAAGGTTCATGACACTCCTAAATGTGGCATTTTTATAGAGTATGGACAGACTGGAGTTGGCAAAGTGCAGGTGTCATTAGCTACAGGTTCATTTGAACTCCACAGTGCATTTTTCCTCTCTCTTTCTCTCCCTCTCTCTTCCTCACTCTCTTTCTCTCATTCTCTACATTTCCTTCCTGTTTTGGAACTCTCCTTTTTGCTATTGATAGGTACACAAGGAAAAAATTTAGGGTATCAGTGGAAAAGAAACAAGTTCTAAAGTAGAATTTTCAACGAGACGCCCAACAATGGTCTATTCGCACAGCTGAAAGCTCTACTCACAAATCTCTTTCTCTTTTAGATTTGTGAGGAACAAGGGGTTATATTCTCTGCATGGGATTTTGCTTCTGGGCTAGGGTTGACTGCAAGTTTATTGGAATGAGCACTACGTTTTGTTTTGTTTTTTACCATAAGGGACTTCTGCAAAGAGCCCCAGTGTTGCGAGGAAAATGGAGAGAGTTTGCAGAACAGTTCTTTCCCTTCATTCAAAATTAGGTTCAAGCTGGAAACCTCTGGTGATTTTTCAAGCCTTGTTTTGAATGAAATAAGCAGACATATTTGAATTAATTAACGCTGCAAGGTGACTCTTAGCACTGAGACTGAGTTAGTGCCTGATAGAAGGAACACTGAGCCAGCAATCACAAAGCCCCTGTCCTAGCCTTTGCCTTGCCACAAACTCTTTGTAGGACTATGGGCAAGTCACCGACACTTCTGTGCCTTGGTCCCCCAGTTATATAAATTCAGAGACACTTATACACTTCTAAAAGAAGAATAATTATAGATACTCTAGTCTGACTTTCTTACAATAACACAGGAAGACTGAGGTGCAGTGAGCCCTTGTTGATCATCCTCTTCTCCATGAACCAGGTAGAGTAGACCATTCCCTTCTTGGAGATCCCTGGACCCTACACCCTAGCACTCTATACTATAAATCTCACAATACTGGGTGGCTTATATTTTATTTATTGGTCTGCTTTCCCATGGACTTCTTAAAAACAAAGCCCATTTCTTACCTGTATATGTTGTCCCTGCAGTGCCTAGTACTATTGTTGGCTCATAGTAGGTGCTTGATGTTGGATAAATGAATGAAATCAAGTGCATCCAAAGTCAGATTGCTGGAAGGGGGCTGGTTAGTGGCTGGTTAGGGCCAGGTCAATCTCATTTTTCTCAAACCAGTCTTTTTCTTATTCAACCTCTTAGTACCCTCAAGAATAAAAGTAAAATGTGATGTCAAATGAAAGAAGTACTTGAGCACTAGAGATTCTGGTACAGGATGTGAGTGATTTCCTCTGCTCAGGCTTGATCTACTGTTTAGTCTGTTGGTCCTTAATGACGATTTGTTCTTATACTTGAATTCCTCTGCTCAGGCTTGATCTACTGTTTAGTGTGTTAATGATGATCTGTTCTTATACTACTCTGTTCCTTTTTTCTCAAGAACCTTTGTTTGAAGTGGTTGGATAGAGGTACCTCAGGCCAAACCAAGGAAGAAGATATTCCGCTGAGGCCCAGATCACTTTGCAGGAACTTTTTTTTTTTTTTTTTTCGAGAAGAAAGCACATAGATCCTTACCTCTCAAGGGGGGAATGTCAAATAATTTGGGATCTTTTTTTTTTTTTTAATTTTATTTATTTATGGCTGTGTTGGGTCTTCGTTTCTGTGCGAGGGCTTTCTCTAGTTGCGGCAAGTGGGGGCCACTCTTCATCGCGGTGCGCGGGCCTCTCACTATCGTGGCCTCTCTTGTTGCGGAGCACAGGCTCCAGATGCGCAGGCTCAGTAATTGTGGCTCACGGGCCTCGTTGCTCTGCGGCATGTGGGATCTTCCCAGACCAGGGCTCGAACCCGTGTCCCCTGCATTGGCAGGCAGATTCTCAACCACTGCGCCACCAGGGAAGCCCTGCAGGAACTTTTAATGTCAAAATCTGAAGCCCACGGTATCCATTATCTAAGATCAGGGCTAACTCTCCAAGATGAGGCTTGCAGGAGCTGCCCTAAGAAAGGAAGAGTGCCTCCTGCCTTTGGAATTGGGCACAAGACTAAGAAGCCTATGCCTGGGGCTGTCACCCAGGTCTTCAGCTGACAGTGCTGGGCCTGTTTAAGAATGGGGTCCACACTCTGGTCGTCAAAATAACTGCTCAGAGCAGGGAAGGACATAGCCCAGAGTCTCAGGAAGTCCTGAAAGGGGCTGCTTTTAGCACACGGAGGGTCTAAGACAACCAAAGCCACAGCAACAAACTGAGGAGGAAGGAAGGCAACTGGGGGTCACTGGGAGAAACGCTTCCTGCCATTGTCTGGCCACACGGGGTGGGCTGAAAATAAAAATAGGTGGAACTTGAAGACTGGTTGTGTGTATCTGCAGCCAGATCCACGCAGAGAATCCATTTGTGCTGTGTTTGGGGGCCATGGAGAAATGACCCAGGGCGTTTCAGCCCTGGGAATATGGGATACGGAGGTTGGAGACCCAAGGAGCGAGGCTGGTCAGCCTCAGCCACGCTTTAAGCCTTCTAGAGAGGAGTTTCTCAGCCTCTGGATCCTCCCCAGCAATGTTTGATAGAACAGAGAACCATACAATACAAAACACTAGAGTCGTATAACACTCAGGGCAAAGCACAGAGCAGCAACATACTGTTTCATAAATGCTAAACAAAGGTTGAAAGTCAGGTTTTCAAGCCTTCTTGGATTCTCACCTTGTTTCTTTAAGATTTGTTGATAGTCCAAAAAGGGCTATTTGGGGATCTTGTATTCTTATCAGGCACTTTTTTTCTTCAGTTTTTTCTTTTTTGGCATTTTGTTTTAGTTTGTACTATGGAGAATATCAACTATGTACACAAAATTAACATGATAATCTAATGAATTTGTTGTACCCATCAACCACTTTCAACAATTATCAACTCATGGCCTATCTTGTTTCAACTGTATCCCCGTCTACTTTCTCATTCCATATTATTTGGAAACAAATTACAGACATTATATAATTTCATCTAAAATATTTCATGTTGTATTTTTAAAACATAAGGATGCTTTCTGAAAAACATAACTATTGCATTATTCTGCCTAAAAATATTAAAATTCTGTAAGGTCATCAAATATCCAGCAAGTGTTCAAATTTCCAACTCCTGACATCTAACCATGTCTTCCTCCTGGTTCCCCTCAGACCTACTGAATCCCCTGTCCAGAGAGAAAACCAAGGCAGACTTATCATACAAGGAAAGGAACTCTGATGCCCTGGTCCTTTTGTTTCCACTTATAGTAATGTAACAAACACATGGTATGCCAGGAGCAGAGAGGGTGACCCCCAAATTGGAGGCGAGCACACTGGCAACATAAAGAGAAAGTAACTGACAAATCCCTAATTTGGAAGATACCCAGAGAGGCTGGGCCTGGAGCCAGGATCTTAACAAGTTTCCATTGTTATTGGCAGCCAACGAATTTAGAAGCAGACAGGGGACCTTCTTATCATGGGGAATTTTGTTAGCTGAGGCTGTATGCATTTAAAAAGCATAATCAACCTGCAGTGAGCTAAGGGATTAAACATGATTTTTCTCAACTTGAATGACCCCTCTCCCTAAATTAAGCTGCCTATTTAGTGCCCTTAATAAATACATAGATAATTTAAACCATGTGGCAGCAAATTGAAAACATGGGCTTTTTGAACTATGTATTTTCTTTCTCATGTTGGAACATTTCCCTCGAGAAAATCTCAGGTCTCATGATTATGGAAAAGAAAGAACTGTATATCTTTCTGATTAAGTGTTTCATGATACACACATACACATTGATCAAGTTTTTTTTCTTTTTTTCTTGGCTAAAGTGAAGCATATGCTTCTGAGAAAAGTGTTCCATTGACACTCCTCTGGCAGCTGCCTGGTATATTTGTCAACAAAACAAAATGTGAAAGGATTATATTTCTATAAAAGTAATTACATTTCAAAGCAGCTTGTTATTATATACCATGTGGCATTATATTGAACCAAGATGCTATTTTCTGCCTGATTGTTAGAAGTAATGATCTGTATTCACAAGTCAGTAAAATATTCAAATATGTATCTTTTCTTTTGCTTGATTGGGGAAAATAATACTCCCTGCTGGAATACCTGGAGGTTTGGACTGAACGATTTGACATGCCAGTTTTCAGACATCTATATTCATCTACTGACTCAAAATAACAGCCTACACACATGCAAACACAAAATATTTATTTTAACATTAGGAATCTTGATTTGGATCAAAAATAATGTGACAAAGTTTTTTTATAATTTCTGTATATGATTTTCCCTTTTCCTTGAATTAATGAGTCACATCAAAGAGTGTCTCAACTTTTAGAAGCTTTGTTACAATTTGCTTTGGCGTCTTTCATGTATATCCAAAAAATGGTCCATAAACAGTTTTCCGTGCTCATGGGCCCATGGGACTCATCTGGTCTCCTCATCTTCTTTGTGGTCAAAGTACTTACCCACACAGTTTTCACCACAAATTCTCTAGAGATAAAGTCTGCAGCTTCCATTCTGATTCCAAGCTTGTGACCCTCCCCGTTATCAAGCAAAGAGTCTTAGACAAAATTGGACAATAGGACAAATCTTGAACTTCCAGTTTTGATCTGTACTGGCTTTCTCCTGCTACCAGTGAGGCAAGTGGAGGATCCTATCGGTAGACCAGTCTTGGCTTCTGCAGACACCAAGGCTATTTTAAAAAGAGGAGATTCAGCCACCTGAAAGCTGGGGAAGTACTCCCGTAGGCCAATTTCATCTAGCTAAAACTTTTTGTTTTCTCTTGGAAGACGGACATCGAAAAACAAGTCTTCAAGGCCAGACTTTAGCAGGACAAGAAAGCCTAATTGTCTGGTAAAGCATGTAAGGAGACAAGAACGTGAGCCTTTTGAGCCCATTACGTAGTAATAGGCCATGGAGCTAGCACCACCCCCTCTTTGAATCAGTTCTCTGAGTGTCCACCGCCTGACTTCTTTGTGGCCGACTGTCTGATGTCGGTAATCAATGGTATCATTTGAAGGAGCCAGCCTTTCCGACCAAAGCATGAAAGTTTCTGAAGAAGCCTTTATACTGTATTAATTTGTAAATCTAAATATTGCATGCAGCTCTCGGTTCAACAATGCTCCTATT